>NC_041388.1:582283044-582344983 GCF_002162155.2 Triticum dicoccoides
CATCGATCGGCTTCAGTGAGCAGCAGTAGCGAAGGAATCGCTCGATCGGGTTTAGTTAACAGCCATCGATCGATCGCTCGGGTTCAGTAACGCATAGCCTGCAGTGCAATCACTCGGGTTCAGTTAGAGCCCAACGCCTTGCTCGGGTTCAGTTAGAGCCAACGCCTCGCACACACGCGCGTACGTGTATGAGAGAAGCGTGCATCGCTCGGCCCTTGACCTCCCACCATAACTGGGAACTCCCCGAAATTCCCCCCCCCCCTCGCTTCTACCATGGTTTTTTCTGTCATGGACGGCCCAAAGAATGTCATGCAGCTGCGTCTTCGGCCGCCCAGGACGAAAAGCCCATTTTCTGTCATGATTTTTTGTCATAGAAGTAGGAGCCCACCACATCTATGATGATATCGGGTTTTGTCACAATTATCGTCATAGAAGTGTCATATGTATGACAGAAAAAAAATTCGTTCGGCCCAAAATGTCACGGATGTGTCTTTTTTTGTAGGGAAAGGGGGAACCTACTCCTACTAGGAGTAGGATTCCTCCCCCCTTGGTGCGCCCCTTGTGGCCTGTCGGCCTCCTCCTCCCCTCCTTCATATACGGGGGAGGGGGCACCCCATAGACACAAAAGTTGATCTTTAGCCGTGTGCGGTGCCCCCCTCCACAGTTTTCCACCTCGGTCATATTGTCGTAGTGCTTAGGTGAAGCCCTGCGTTGGTAACTTCATCATCACCGTCAACACGCTGTCGTGCTGACACAAATCACCCTCGGCCTTAGCTGGATCAAGAGTACGAGGGATGTCACCCAGCTGAACGTGTGCAGATCGTGGAGGTGTTGTGCATTCGGTACTTGATCGGTTGGATCGCGAAGATGTTCGACTACATCAACCGCGTTACTTAACGCTTCCGCTTTCGGTCTATGAGGGTACGTAGACACACTCTCCCCTCTCATTGCTATGAATCTCCTAGATAGATCTTGAGTGATCGTAGGATTTTTTTTTGAAATATTGCGTTCCCCAACAATAAGAGGTGTATCGGTCATGTCTACATAGTTCTTGAACTCGTAGGGTCCGCACGCTTAATGTTCGATGACAATTTAGTATTATATGAGTTATGTGATTTGGTGACCTAATGTTGTTCGGATTCCTGGATGAGAACACGGACATGACGAGGAGTCTTGTAATGGTCGAGAGGTAAATATTGATATATAGGATGATAGTATTCGGACACCGGAAGTGTTCCGGATAGTATCGGGTATTTATTTGAGTACCTGGGGGGTTACTGGAACCCCCATGGGGGAGATATGGGGCATAAGATGGGAGCACACCATCCCACAAGCGGTGGCGCGCCCCCCTTAGGCATGTGGCCGAATTGGAGAAGGAGGAGAAGGAGTTCGACCCCCTTCCTTCTCTCATTCCCCCTTCCCTTTTCTCTCCAGAAAAAAGGAAGGGGGGAGGCCGAATTGGGGAAGGTCCTCAAGTAGGATTCCTCCTACTTGGGGCGCCCCATGGCTACTCCCCTCCCCTCCACCTATATATATGTGGGGAGGGGGCTCCTAGAACACACAACAACAATCGTTAGTCCTGTGCGGCGCCCCCCTCCACAGTTTACACCCTCGGTCATAGTTTTGTGGTGCTTAGGCGAAGCCCTGCAATAATCACTTCACCATCACTATCACCACGCCGTCGTGCTGACGGAACTCATCTACTTCCTCAACACCTTGTTGGATCAAGAAGGCGAGGGATGTCATCGAGCTAAACGTGTGTAGAACTCAGAGGTGTCGTACTTTCGATACTTGATCGGTCGGAGCTAGAAGAAGTTCGACTACATCAACCGCGTTGTCAAACGCTTTTGCTTTCGGTCTACGAGGGTACATGGACACATTTTCCCCCTCTCGTTGCTATGCATCTCCTAAATAGATCTTGCGTGAGAATAGGAATTTTTTTTGAAATTGCATGCTATGTTTCCCATCAGAAGCACCATTTAATTTCACATTCATCCAACACATAAGTAGCCTTGTGACATGAGCCACGATGGATGGATGAGCTTTGCCTATGCGACCACATCTCCCCCCTCTTTCTCTCTCCCCCTCTCTCTGCTTGCCTTTTCTCCTCTGATGGCAGGCTCCTTTGCAAGCTACACTGACACATTTGAGGTGGTGTTTGTTCCATATCGTGCTAAGGCTATCCTTAACCATGTGGTTGGGGACAAGGGCAAATCCAGGAAAAAAGGTAACTGGGATCAACGGGGACAAGTAACATTAATGTATCCCTAAAAGATAAAGTGTAGCAGTAATATATGGCTAAAACCCTAAGATAATAGGAAAATAAAAATTTAGGAATTAGCACATTAAATCTCTTGCTCCTTTAGATCAATTACATGGATAAATCAACTTTAGTGTCACTTACAAATTGGAATTGCAGAGGAAGTCGTTGATTGGCAGAAGAGAGGAGTGACGATTTGGGGGTGGTGGAGATTCATGCGAAGAGGTGATTAGGGGCGGTGACGGTTCCGAAGTGGCGAGCAGAGGAGGAGATACGTTTTCTATCCAAGGAGATGAGCGATCCAGCCGATCCTCGCTAGCGAACAGACGAGTGACCAAGCCGATCCAACAAGCTAATGACTCTGTGATGGATTGTGTGTTGCATTATGCTATCTTATGGGTTTACACAAAGTAGTGTGTTGTATGTTGTGGGCTTGTAGCAATGTGCCTAGACGCACCTGGGCTACGGTCAATTTGTTTCTTCACTAGTATCATTGTTTAACTAGGCTATATGTACAAAGGGTTGGAGCCAAGGTCACCGGGATCAATTGACCCCAGCCTAACACTATAGCTCCACCTCTGGTTGGGGATAACCATTTTTTATCGTTCGGTTGTGAGGGATTGGGTGAGTTAGATGAATAATTTATTTTGTTTGGTACAGAGGATAGAGGTGGCTAGGGATAGCCATTTGTGTGTTTGGTTGAGAGGATGGAAGAGTGGATAATTGTTGCACTCACCATTTTGTTTGAGGTGGTGATATTACCCCTCTATTTGTAATTTAGAAATACAGATATATCAAATCTAGGCTGAACTTTGATTTTGAAATTGAGAAGTAAACTTCAACATCAGAGACCAACATACCATGTCAACTATAACTTTGGTTTGTAGACAAAAGAGGGGGATGCCATCCGGGGCATCCCCAAACTTAGACGCTTGGGTATCCTTGAATATTACCTTGGGGTGACTTGGGCATCCCCAAGCTTAGGGTCATGCTGCTCCTTATTCCTTAATTCATCGTGGTCTCACCCAAAACATGAAAACTTCAGCACACAAAAATCAACAGAAACCTCATGAGATCTGTTAGTATAACAAGAAAATCATAAACTTTAGGTATTGTTATCAACCCATTCATATTTTATTATTGCATAATACCTACTATATTATAACTCCTTCATGACTTATACCCCCGATACAATCCATAGATTCGTTAAAACAAGCAAACTATGCAACGAAAACCGAATTTATCAAAAACAGAACAGTATGTAATGATCTGAACAAATGCAATACTTATGTAATCAAAAAATTCTGAATAATTAGGAAAACGTGGGAAATTTGTATATCAATCATGTGTAAAAAATCAGACTTCTATCACGTTCCAGTGAATTTAAACAATTCTACTACTGGGCACAAAAGTTTATGTTTTTCACAAAATCAAGTCAACTATCAACCAAATCATCCCAAAGGCTTTACTTGGCACAAACACTAATTAAAACACAAAAAACACAATCATAACAATAGCATAATTGTGTGAACAGAAAAAACAAAAAACAAAAGGAAAACTAAAGATAACTATTGGGTTGCCTCCCAACAATACGCTCCTAGCTAGACGTAATGCATAGTTTCAAGACTCAAGTATTGTCATCCTTAGTTTTCATACCATAGTTTCAAGTATTTCCATCCTTAGTTTTCATAATAGATTCATATGGTGAATTATCTCTTTCTAGGGAATTTTTCCATTCCTTTATTTAATGGAAATTGAAATCTTATATTACCTTCTTTCATATCAATAATAGCACTTATGGTTCGTAGGAAAGCCCTACCAAGTATTATTGGACAAGACATATTGCATTCAATATCAAGCACAATCAAATCCATAGGTACATAAATTTCTATTAGCAGGAATAAGCAAATCATTTATTCTACCCAATGGTTTCTTAATAGTTGAAGCCGCTAAGTGAAAATTAAGGGTACATTCATCCAAATCTTTAAGGCCCGGCACACTACATAAAGATTTTGGTATAGTGGAAACTCTAGCACCCAAGTCACATAAAGCATTACATTGATAATATTTAATTTAATTTTTATTTTCATAGTAGGTTCCCATTCATCATGAAACTTCCTAGGTATTGAAACTTCCAAATCTAGTTTTTCTTCAAAACTTTTATCATAGCTTCTACGATATGTTTAGTAAAAGCTTTATTTTGTTCATAAGCATTGGATGAATTTATTATGGATTGTAACAAGGAAATACACTCAATTAAAGAACAACTATCATAATTAAAGTCCTTGTAATCCAAAGTAGTGGGCACATCACTAGTTAAAATTTTGACCTCTCCACACCCACTTTTATCATTAAGATTGTCACCCTCCGAATAATTGGGACGCCTTGTAGCTAAAGTTGACTCTTCTTCAATCCTTTTTCATCAAGTTTTATATTACTAAATAAAGATTCAATGGGAGAGACACTAATCAGTTTAATATCTCCATCATGATTACGATAAAATCGGGCGAAATAGCCTTTTCTAGGGATTCTCGCTTAGCTCTCAACCTATCAGTTCTTTATTTACTTTCATTAATGGAGACATGCTACTTGTGAGCTACGTTGGGATTTCCTTAAAGAGGAGAGGGTGATGCAGTACTACAGAGATAAGTATTTCCCTCAGTTAAGAACCAAGGTTATCAATCTAGTAGGAGAACCACGCAACACCTCATGAACAGCACCTACACACAAAATAACAAATACTTGCACCCAATGCAAACAAGGGGTTGTCAATCCCTCGGCGGTTAATTGCAAGGATTAAATATCGTAGTGATAGGTAGATAAAAACACAAAATAAAAATAAAGGTAAAGAAATTACAGCATGGTATTTTTGGATTTTTATATATGATTAAAATAGACCCGGGGGCATAGACACTAGAGGCTTCTCTCTTAAAAATAGCATACGGTGGGTAAACAAATTACTGTTGGACAATTTATAGAAACACGAATAATCATGACGATATCCAAGGCAATGATCATGTATATAGGTATCACGTCTGAGACAAGTAGACCGACTCCTTCCTGCATCTACTATTATTACTCTGCAAATTGACAGCTATCCAGCATGCATCTAGACTATTAAGTTTATAAAGAACGAAGTAACACCTTAAGCAAGATGACATGATGTAGATAAAGTAAACTCAATCAATATGAATAAACCCCATCATTTTACCCTTAATGGCAAAAATACAAATATGTATCTTGTCCCCTTCTATCACTGGGATATAGATCATCGCAAGACCGAACCCATCACAAAGAACCTCTCCCATTGTAAGATAAATCAATCTAGTTAGCCAAACCAAATCAATAGATCAGAGAGAAATACAAAGGTGTAATAATTATGCATAAAAGAGTTCAGAGATGACTCAAATAATATTCATGAATAATCTGATCATAAACTCACAATTCACCAGATACCAACAAACACACAGCAAAAAAGGATTACATCGAATAGATCTCCAAGAACATCAAGGAGAACATTTATTGAAGATCAAAGAGAGAGAGAGAGAGAGAGAGAGAGAGAGAGAGAGAGAGGAAGCCATCTAGCTACTATCTATGGACCTGTGGGTCTGTGGTAAACTACTCACACATCACCTGAAGGGCAGCAAGGTTGATGTAGAGCCCCTCCGTGGTTGATTCCCCCTCCACCAGAGTGCCGGAAAATGCCTCCAGCTGGAATCTCACGAGAACAGAAAATTACGATGGCGAAAAAAGTATTTCGAGTGGCTCTTAGATGTATGGGTAATATTTGAGAATTTATAGAGGTGGAATTAGGTCAATACGTGCCACTAGGGGCCCACAAGCCCGGGGGCACCCCCTGGGGCACGCCTCCCGAGCTTGTCGCTCCCTCGTGGCTCATTAGGTCTTCCCCCAAACCTTCTAGGGTCTCTTCTGGTCCCAAAAAAAATCCAAAGTTTTGCTCCATTTGGACTCTGTTTGATATTGATTTCCCGAAAAGCCAAAAACAAGCAAATAAATAGCAACTGACATTGGGCACTAGGTTAATAGGTTAGTCCCAAAAAATTATATATAATTGCATAATAAACATCCAAGAGTCATAATATAATAGCATGGAACAATCAAAAAATATAGATATGTTGGAGACGTATCAAACATCCCCAAGCTTAATTCATGCTCGTCCTCGAGTAGGTAAATGGTAAAAACAGAACTTCTGATGTGGAATGCTACCTATCATATTCATCATGTAATCTCTCTTTTGTGGCATGAATAATAGGATCTGAATGATTCAAAGCAATAGTCTATAATTTGACATAAAGACATGAATACTCAGGCATCCCAACAAACAATCATGTTTTTCAAAATATCAACGCTAAAGAACGTTATCCCTACAAAATCATATAGCCTTGTCTCGATCCATCTTCTTAACACAAAGTATTTATCATGCACAACCCTGATACGTTGATGTCTACTACACAACCTTCTTCTTGTAGACATTGTTAGGCCTCCAAGTGTAGAGGTTTGTAGGACAGTAGCAAATTTCCCTCAAGTGGATGACCTAAGGTTTATCAATCTATGGGAGGCGTAGGATGAAGATGGTCTCTCTCAAGCAACCCTACAACCAAATAACAAAGAGTCTCTTGTGTCCCCAGCACACCCAATACAATGGTAAATTGTATAGGTGCACTAGTTCAGCGAAGAGATGTTGATACAAGTGCAATATGGATGGTAGATAAAGGTTTTTGTAATCTGAAAATATAAAAACAACAAGGTAACTAATGACAAAGGTGAGCACAAACGGTATTGCAATGCGTTGAAACAGGGCCTAGGGTTCATATTTTCAGTAGTACAAGTTCTCTCAACAATAATAACATAATTGGATCATATCACTATCCCTCAACATGCAACAAAGAGTCACTCTAAAGCCACTAATAGCGCAGAACAAACAAAGAGATTATGATAGGGTACGAAACCACCTCAAAGTTATTCTTTCCAATCAATTTGTTGGGCTATTCCTATAAGTGTCACAAACAGTCCTAGAGTTTGTACTAGAATAACACCTTAAGACACAAATCAACCAAAACCCTAATGTCACCTAGATACTCCAATGTCACCTCAAATATCCGTGGGTATGATTATACGATATGCATCACACAATCTCAGATTCATCTATCTCTCCCTAATAATAAAGCACGGATTGAGTCTCCGGGTTCACTGTCGCGGCGTTTTTATACAAAGATCCCTGTGCTTTTTAGGAATTAACCCGCAGTCACGTCCCTAAGTAAAATAACGGTTCCCGTGAAAAAGGGTCGCCCGCATCCTCTCGCACATGCACACCTACCTGCATCTCCCCGACGGCTTCGCCTCACCAGCGGCAGGCCACCCCACGCCCAACTAGCCTCGCCTCGCACCGGAGGCGGCCGGAAGCAGGCCAACCCTCCACCCGACTCGCCTCGCCTCGCACCGGAGGCGGCCGGTGGCAGGTCGGACCCCCCCTCCCCTCGCCGCTGCGGCCATCTACCACCACCGTCCTCGCCGCTCCCTCCCTCGCCCACCCATATCTAGACGCCTAACCGGGAGAGGAGGAGGGGGTTGACAAGGAGAGAGCACTCAACCGGTGGCAGCGGCGGCTCCGAGTACAGGTAGGCGACGGCGGCGACTCGGTAGCAGTGAGCGGCCGATTCATCTCGCCTTCGTCTCCTTGCTAGCTCCCTGCCCTTCACATGTTCTAAGATATGGCCTCTACTCCTCGACAGCCACACCGAGCGGCCCATCCAAGAAACCAGCCCTGCCGCCCTGCTGCTCCCAACCCCCCTGAGTCTCAACCTCGCCGCCTATTCTGGTCGATGTTGTGATTGACAATAACCAGGAATATTTCACCGCTCAGTTCATCCATTTGAATCCTTCTGCTGTAATTCTGTTCCCTACCCTTTCTTACTTGCAGGAAATTCAAGTGGGTACACATGTGAGTATCTTCTCCTTCCCTCTGTTGTATGCATGTGGTCATTTGTTATCGCTGATTAAGAATCAAGATCTGATACATTCTTGAATATTGAAGACTGTCTTAGTTGGTCTAGATTAAACTTGACAAATACAATTTCCTTTTGGTTCCATCTCACAATTTAGTTGTATTATTGATTTGGGCAGTTTTCAATAATCTTAAGCCGTCTTCAGATTTTAGCTCACTCAATCATTCTGAATTATTTAACCTCAGTATGCAGTACATGTGTTCCAAAGATTAATCCTGAGAAATTTGTAGTTGACCGGTTGGGTCTGTTTGATTTCTTTAGAAGACTACAGCGGCAGTCACCATCGTTCATTATCTATTCTAAAGCTAGATTATTTGCACTACAATATATTTGTTACTTCAATCAAATAGTTCAGCCATGTCTTATTGATTTGGAGGTTCTTATTTTAGCCTACTCGGTCTCTGGATTATTTACTGTCAATTTTGATGCATGTCTTTAATAAAATAAGAAACTGATTTTGGTTGCTAAAATAAACACTAAACGCTACTTGCTCATGTTGGCTATGTGTAGAAAGACGATCACGGTGGAGGAGATCTCGACGGTCGATGTGAAGCTGGGGCGGAAGAAGGGCACGAATATCACCTTCCTAGAAGGAACGATCTGATTTTTCTGGTACTGTTATGTGTTTCAAAAAGTTATTGGGATGTAATTTTTATATTGACACTATAATCTATGAAGTTATATTTTCAGACATTTCACTTTTTGCATCAGCCGAGGCACATTTTATTTTCAAATAATTTCTGAAGTAAAATTTGTGAATGAACTGCATGATGTTTCATGTGTCTAAATTGTACTTGAAATAAAATATTAGATAGCAAGGTCCAGAGGAAATGTGAGAAAGTTGTCCAAAAACTGAAGAAACTTTTTTATTTTTCTTCCCATTACAAGTTTGCAATTTATACTATGCTTTATTTTTACTATAACGTCAAATTTATCATGTTTTAAGATGAATGGTAAATCAAATAAGGAAAGAAATTATGGTGCCCAGAATTTATATCCCTCAGCGCTTCATCAACATGAGAAAATATTGTTTGATCCTTGTTTAGTCTTATTTGCAGCGTAAACTATGTTTACCATTCATTCTGTCCAGGAGCATCCTGACAGGGAGGTGCTTCACACCCTGCGTCTAGGCATGTACTGCAACGCCAACCACATGGCAAAGATTGCTGACAACTGTTAAGAGAAAGCAAACAACTGAGGAGGAACAATCTTGTTTGTGCCTAATGATGGTTGCCTGAACCTGACACCAGATACCATGACAACCTTGAACCTGGACACCAGGGATATCTCCCACGGCGTGCCTCTTTAGACCAAATCCAGCAATCAACACCTCATCAATTTGCTCCATGAAGTTCAGGAACCATCATTAAGCACAAACAAGATTGTTCCTCCTCGGTTGCTGGCCCTTTAGTCATAAAAATGATGTGTTGTGCTAGTTAGCAAGTTTTATCTCCCCCGTGGATGCAGATTTCAGAATATATTCATTTTTTCAGTACGATAGCTTGCAAGTTGCAATGTACCACAAAACTAGCTATTAGCTGACCTATCTTTTCTGGTTGGAGCGTGTTTGGTTTCCAACAAAACAATTCATCCAGCTATCCTTTCTATTGATTTTAGTTACGAGAATTCTCGCCGACAGAATTGATCTGGGTCAGTGTGCTCGGACGGCAAGAATGCCTCGATGACCACCATGCCCAAGGCGATGTACTTCTCTGGTGATGCCTGTGGGTGGGTGTGGACTTGCTCCGGTTCGGCTACACCGTACTGTGTTGGATGACGTGTGTGTGTGGTGTCGGAGTTGAAGATGGACCATTGTTTCGACTCTAGATGACATGGACGGTTGAGCTTGATCACGTTTTTTGTGAATAGGTGGACAACATGGCCCCCGATGATGAAAAAGAGAAGTGATAGCACAATATAGTGCTAAATGTGTGTAAGGATTTGTTTAATCGTTGCAACGCACAAGTATTTTTTGCTCAATCCAGGCCGACCATTGCATCACACAAAGAGGCAGAATCTCGTCCAGGTCGACGCCAAACCAGAGACCCGAACAAACGGTGTCGATCTAGAACAACAAGGCAACATGGCAAGGCGTCGCCGGGGATTCGCCACAGAAGAAAACGGCGATCTATGCTGGTGGAGAGCAGCGCGCGATACGGTGGCTGGCGGCAACATTTACTAGGGATAGGGAAATGGGGAACGTGAATAGAGATAGTGTGTGCAGTTCGTCTAGCAACGATGGTGTGTCTTCATGTTTGTGTAGGCCAACTCCTTATGTTTGGGCCAAGCCCAAATAGTGCAAAGAAAAATTGCAAATAAAATATATTTTTTCAAAAAACAAAACATTCTGAAATATATATTTTTGAGAGAAATGTTTTTACCCCTCAAAAAACAAAACATTCCTATTCCTGAAGAACGTTCTTTTAAGAAAAACATCTATTAAAAATGTTCTTTTTCAGAGAAATGTTCCAATTTCATAAAAAAATGTTAACTCTTCTTGAGAAAGTGTTCCAATTTTTATGTAAGTGTCAACTTTTATTAAAAATTAGGAAATTTTCACATTCAATTTTTCATCGACATTTATTAAAATTGGATATAAAAAAATGATGCACAATGACACATAAAGTAGGTGGTGCCCCTTTTTTCGCCCGGTGCAACGCACGGTACATTAATTTTAATAATAAAGCACGGATTGACTTCGTGGGTTCATCGTCACAATACACTTCTTTTCGTGAATTTACGCTTTCAGTTTATAAATATAAAATATATACGCGAGGTGGTACTAATTGGTTACTCCCTAATTTTTGTCGGTCTTTGTTCCGTCCGTCCGTCTCAACCAAAATTCCCCGCATGGGCCGCACATAGCTTATTTTGTGTATCCCCGCATGGGCCAAGGTGGGCCTGGTCGGATATTTTGGCAAAAAAGGACATTTACTTGCGTCAGGAATTGAACTCACCATCTCTCAAACCATACCATACACACCTACCAACTAAGCAATATCAGCTCATGTGTACTCAAGACGTTTACTTTTCTTATTCAATAGTACCACCTCGCCCCCTTACAACTGAAAGCACCAGCATATATACGTCTTAGAGTTTCACTTTATCAACCAGCTCGATAAGTCGGCTAAGGAAGGAAGGAAAATGAGTCTAGGGAAGGAAAGATATATACATCCATACTATGTGGGCTAATTAAAAGGAAACGAAGAAAGAAGGAAGGAAGAAAATTAGTGGGCAATGAGTCCTGGGAAGGAAAGAAATATGGTGGGCCAACTAAAATAGGAAGGAAGGAATATCCATACTACGTGGGCGCTAATTATACTAGAAGGAAGGAAAAGAATGATGCGGTGCGTCCTATGTGGACTAATTAGACGAAATTCGGGCTAATTAACTTGTGAAAAATTAATGAGATTCATAATGCCATGCTTGCTGCATAAATTAAAAAGAGGGTGTTTAAGAAAACAAGTATTAAAGGAGATTAGGTGAAATTGCTAATTGGTGGTTGTTCAAGAAAAAGCCAAGAAACCCCCTAATTAAAGGAGAGTTTTTCTAAGGCACCTGAGTGTATTTGTGTGGAGGGCCTTCCTGTAATTGGCATGAAGGGCGGCCGCTATCCGGCCCTGCTTGGATCCTAACCAAATACAATGAAGAACGACTCTTTTGTACTCTTTTCAGTTTCCTCCTCGGTGTGTGCATGTGTGTTGCTGTGCAAAGCTCAATCTCATTAAGTTTCCTATAGCTAGGTACACGAGCTAGGTTCTGCATATACCAGCTTGACCTGCATGCAAATCTTATAGGAAAGCAAGACTGGATCGATTTGTCCTAGAACTGTGTACATGTGTAAACTTGGGCAAAACTGAACACAACATAGTTTCATGTACCTTGGTTTGTTGGTTCTGCATGTCAATGTTGATGATCTCAAACAACTACTTGGTTCTGATTGTTGATGTTATAGGATGGATGTGTGCACAATGAGAGAGCATCATGGAGATAGCAGAAACTAAAGGCCTAATTTGCCTCCACACATGGTTTTGTCTTGTCCAATTTCACAGCTTGACTGGTTAGTAACTTACTATTTTACTGGTCATGGAACATACTATTTATAGGTCTAGGTCAAGATAAGGTGGATGATTCATCTGCCTAAATTGGGTAGGGTCCATCAACAACACGAGACTGGTCGGTAAAAGAATATTTCACAGTTGCGCCTTAAAAAATCAAGCCATGAAAATACTATCAATTTCTCTGTTGAAAAATAATTATCTCTTTGTGGCACATGTTTACCTCCTCTTCAATGGTTTCCATGTTAACTAGACCCCATTAAAGATTACATCACCTAGGCACCAACTCAATATGAGGGCGCTTGAAAACAAGCCGACGAACTTCCGCACTCGAGAATTCAGAAGAAAAAAATGTTTCATGTCTACCACATCTGCACAACCTGATTCTCGTGCCTTGCAAGCTATGTTACTTTAGTTGAAGGAAGGATAATGTAGGGATGCTATTTTCTCCCGTTGCAACGCACGGGCAATTTTCCTATTCAAACCAACACAAAGAACTTCAAAGAGTGCCCCAAAGATTCTACCGGAGAGTCAAGACGAAAACGTGTGCCAACCCCTATGCATAGGTTCATGGGCGGAACCCACAAGTTGATCACCAAGACATACATCAAATGGATCAATAGAATACCCCATTGTCACGACGGGTATCCCACGCAGGACATACATCAAGTGTTCTCAAATCCTTAAAGACTCAATCCGATAAGATAACTTCAAAGGGAAAACTCAATCCATTACAAGAGAGTAGAGGGGGAGAAACATCATAAGATCCAACTATAATAGCAAAGCTCACGATACATCAAGATCGTATCACCTCAAGAACACAAGAGAGAGAGAGAGAGAGAGAGAGATCAAACACATAGCTACTGGTACATACCCTCAGCCCCGAGGGAGAACTACTCCCTCCTCGTCATGGAGAGCACCGGGATGATGAAGATGGCCACCGGAGAGGGATTCCCCCTCCGGCAGGGTGCCGGAACGGGTCTAGATTGGCTTTCGGTGGCTATGGAGGCTTCTGGCGGTGGAACTTCCGATCTATTATCCTCCCCGAAGTTTTTAGGGTATATGGGTATATATGGCAGGAAGAAGTATGTCGGTGGATCTCTGGGCTGTCCACGAGGTAGGGGCGCGCCCAGGGGGGTGGGCGCGCCCCCCACCCTCGTGGGCAGCCCGAGACTCTGCTGGTCCAACTCTGATACTCCGTGGGCTTCTTCTGGTCCAAAAATAAGTTCCATGAAGTTTCAGGTCAATTGGACTCCGTTTGATTTTCCTTTTCTGTGATACTCTAAAACAAGGAAAAAACAGAAACTGGCACTGGGCTCTGGGTTAATAGGTTAGTCCCAAAAATCATATAAAATAGCATATAAAACATCCAAGGTTGATAATATAATAGCATGGAACAATCAAAAATTATAGATACGTTGGAGACGTATCAGCATCCCCAAGCTTAATTCTTGCTCGTCCTCAAGTAGGTAAATGATAAAACCAGAATTTTTGATGTGGAATGCTACCTAACATATTTATCCATGTAGTTCTCTTTATTGTGGCAAGAATATTCAGATCCATAAGATTCAAGACAAAAGTTTAATATTGACATAAAAATAATAATACTTCAAGCATACTAACCAAGTAATCATGTCTTCTCAAAATAACATGGCCAAAGAAAGCTATCCCTACAAAATCATATAGTCTGGCTATGCTCTATCTTCACCACACAGAATATTTAAATCATGCACAACCCCGATGACAAGCCAAGCAATTGTTTCATACTTTTGATGTTCTCAAACTTTTTCAATCTTCACGCAATACATGAGCGTGAGCCATGGACATAGCACTATAGGTAGAATAGAATGGTGGTCGTGGAGAAGACAAAAAGGAGAAGATAGTCTCGCATCAACTAGGCGTATCAACAGGCCATGGAGATGCCCATCAATAGATATCAATGTGAGTGAGTAGGGATTGCCATGCAACGGATGCACTAGAGCTATAAGTATATGAAAGCTCAACAAAAATAAATTAATGGGTGTCCATCCAACTTGCTTGCTCACAAAGACCTAGGGCACTTGAGGAGGCCCATTGTTGGAATATACAAGCCAAGTTCTATAATGAAAAATTCCCACTAGTATATGAAAGTGACAAAACAAGAGACTCTCTATCATAAAGATCATGGTACTACTTTGAAGCACAAGTGTGGTAAAAGGATAGTAGCATTGCCCCTTCTCTCTTTTTCTCTCATTTTTTTATTTTTTTATTTTTTTTATTTGGGATTTCTCTTTTTTTATGGCCTCTTTTTTTATTTTATTTGGGCTTCTTTGGCCTCTTTTTTCTTTTCGTCCGGAGTCTCATCCCGACTTGTGGGGGAATCATAGTCTCCATCATCCTTTCCTCACTGGGACAATGCTCTAATAATGATGATCATCACACTTTTATTTTCTTACAACTCAAGAATTACAACTCGATACTTAGAACAAGATACGACTCTATATGAATGCCTCCGGCGGTGTACCGAGATGTGCAATGACTCATGAGTGACATGTATGAAAGAATTATAAATGGTGGCTTTGCCACAAATACGATGTCAACTACATGATCATGCAAAGCAGTATGACAATGATGGAGCGTCTCATAATAAGCGGAATGGTGGAAAGTTGCATGGAAATATATCTTGGAATGGCTATGGAAACGCCATAATAGATAGGTATGGTGGATGTTTTAAGGAAGGTATATGGTGGGTTTAAGGTACCAGAGAAAGTTGCGCAATACTAGAGAGGCTAGCAATGGCGGAAGGGTGAGAGTGCGTATAATCCATGGACTCAACATTAGTCATAAAGAACTCACATACTTATTGCAAAAATCTATTAGTTATCGAAACAAAGTACTACGCGCATGCTCCTAGGGGGATAGCTTGGTAGGAAAAGACCATCGCTCGTCCCCGACCGCCACTCATAAGGAAGACAATCAATAAATAAATCATGCTCCGACTTCATCACATAATGGTTCACCATTCGTGCATGCTACGGGAATCACAAACTTTAACACAAGTATTTCTCAAATTCACAACTACTCAACTAGAATGACTCTAATATTACCATCCTCATATCTCAAAACAATCATCAAGTATCAAACTTCTCATAGTGTTCAATGCACTCTATATGAAAGTTTTTATTATATCCCTCTTGGATGCCCATCATATTAGGACTAAATTCATAAACAAAGAAAATTACCATGCTGTTTAGAGACTCTCAAAATAATATAAGTGAAGCATGAGAGTTCATCTATTTCTATAAAATAAAACCACCAACGTGCTCTAAAAGGATATAAGTGAAGCACTAGAGCAACGACAAACTACTCCGAAAAATATATGTGAAGACTCTCTAACATTTAAGAATTTCAGATCTTGTTATTTTATTCAAACAGCAAGCAAAACTAAAGAAAATAAAATGACGCTCCAAGCAAAACACATATTATATGGTGAATAAAAATATAGCTCCAAGTAAAGTTATCGATGAACGAGGAAGAAAGAGGGGATGCCTTCCGGGGCATCCCCAAGCTTAGGCTCTTGCCACTCCTTATTCTATAGTCCATCGAATCTTTACCCAAAACTTGAAAACTTCACAACACAAAACTTAACAGAAAACTCGTAAGCTCCGTTAGCGAAGGAAAACAAAACACCACTTCAAGGTACTGTAATGAAATCATTCTTTATTTATATTGGTGTTAAACCTACTGTATTCCAACTTCTCTATGGTTTATGAACTATTTTACTAGCCATAGATTCATCGAAATAAGCAAACAACACATAGAAAACAGAATCTGTCAAAAACAGAATAGTCTGTAGTAATCTGGATCAAACGTATACTTATGGAACTCATAAAATTCTCAAATAAATTTCTGGACGTGAGGAATTTATATATTAATCATCTGCAAAAATAATTAACTAAATAGCACTCTCCAATAAAATATGGCAGCAATTCTCGTGGGCGCTAAAGTTTCTGGTTTTACAGCAAGATCGCAAAGACTTTCCCCAAGTCTTCCCAAAGGTTCTACTTGGCACAAGCCCTAATTAAAACATAAAACCATAATAATAACAGAGGATAGATAAATTATTATTGCTAAACAGGATCAAAAAGAAAGGAACAAAAATAAAGTTGGGTTGCCTCCCAACAAGCGCTATCGTTTAACGCCCCTAGCTAGGCATGATGATTTCAATGATGCTCACATAAAGGATAAGAATTGAAACATAAAGGGAGCATCATGAAGAATATGACTAGCACATTTAAGTCTAACCCTCTTCCTATGCATAGGGATTTTGTGAGCAAACAACTTGTGGGAACAAGAATCAACTTGCATAGGAAGGTAAAACAAGTATAACTTCAAAACTTTAAGCACATAGAGAGGAAACTTGATATTATTGCAATTCCTACAAGCATATATTCCTCCTTCATAATAATTTTCAGTAGCATCATGAATGAATTCAACAATATAACCAGCACCTAAAGCATTCTTTTCATGATGCATAAGCATATAATTTTTATTACTCTCCACATAAGCAAAATTATTCTCATTCAGAATAGTGGGAGTATCATAAGAGACTCGAATACTATAAATTGTTTCCACATTAAAAGAGTAATGTTCAGAAAAGGGGTAATCATAATGATGACAAGTTTTATAAATATAATCAATACTTTTTATATCATAAGTATCATCACAATAATCATCATAAGTAGGAGGCATGCTATCATCATTATAAATTTGCATATCGAAACTTGGGAGACTAAAAATAGCATCTTCATTAAACGTAGCATCCCCAAGCTTGGGACAAACATTAATTGCAGCAAATATATTCTAAAAACATCATCTTCATCAAACATAGCATCCCCAAGCTTGGGCCTTTTCATATCATAAGCATAATCACTCTCATCATGAATAGTATGGATAGCACCAATAGTATAGCAATTATCATATTCTTCCAAGCAAGTGCCAAAAAGAGATATCATCAAGTGCATCATCTTCCACAATTATATTTTCATGAGGCACAACAGTAATAGGAGCAGCATTATTTGGGAGAGATATCTTTTTACCTCTCTTCCTTTTTCTTTTCTTCTTCTTCACCACATCATGTGTGGGTTCAATCCTCTTTTTGGAGCTCCTAATAGGAGGATATTGGGAAGTCTCTTCCCTTTCATTAGTATTCTCTTCATCTTCTATTTGTTTTCTTTTCTTTATGTAATTGGCAATATAAGGTTTTTCATTGCAATTAACCACATAATACATATAAGTTTCCTCTAGATCAAAATTAAGAACTCTATAAAGGGCAAATTCTGGAATAACCTTAGTTATACGTTTCATTTCTTCATAACCCAAGAGCAAACTAAGTTCATTATGATGTGCAAGAGAAATCAAGTCATCACAATTTTTGGACACGATACGATCATGAAACAATTTGCATTGCATACTGAAATGATCACGTTCATTGCAAAGTTCACAAGTACGGCTAAGAAAATTTAAATTTTCAGCACAAACTTCTAGCCTTTCTTGCAACCATTTAGTTTCTAAATGCTTACGCCTCTTGCAACATCTATCTTCCATATTAGGTGTGTACTTGCAAACCCAATGCACTCCACAAAAATTGACATGTTTATAGGAGACATTTTCATCATAACTAGTGCAATCATCATTAGTACTATGGATATTCAAGGATTTCATACTAACAACATTGCAATCATGATCATCATTCAAAGATTTAGTGCCAAACATTTTAATGCATTCTTCTTCTAACACTTTGGCACAATTTTCCTTTCCATCATACTCACGAAAGATATTAAAAATATGAAGCGTATGAGGCAAACTCAATACCATATTTTTTATAGCTTTCTTTTATTAACTAAACTAGTGATAAAACAAGAAACTAAAAGACTCGATTGCAAGATCTAAAGATATACCTTCAAGCACTCACCTCCCCGACAACGGTGCCAGAAATGAGCTTGATGTCTACTACACAACCTTCTTCTTGTAGACGTTGTTGGGACTCCAAGTGCAGAGGTTTGTAGGACAGTAGCAAATTTCCCTCAAGTGGATGACCTAAGGTTTATCAATCCGTGGGAGGCGTAGGATGAAGATGGTCTCTCTTAAGCAACCCTGCAACAAAATAACAAAGGGTCTCTTGTGTCCCCAACACACCCAATACAATGGTAAATTGTATAGGTGCACTAGTTCAGCGAAGAAATGTTGATACAAGTGCAATATGGATGGTAGATAAAGGTTTTTGTAATCTGAAAATATAAAAAAGCAAGGTAACTAATGACAAAAATGAGCACAAACGGTATTGCAATGCATTGAAACAAGGCCTAGGGTTCATACTTTCACTAGTGCAAGTTCTCTCAGCAATAATAACATAATTGGATCATATCACTATCCCTCAACATGCAACAAAGAGTCACTCCAAAGCCACTAATAGCGGAGAACAAAAGAAGAGATTATGGTAGGGTATGAAACCACCTCAAAGTTATTCTTTCCAATCAATCCGTTGGGCTATTCCTATAAGTGTCACAAGCAGCCCTAGAGTTCGTACTAGAATAACACCTTAAGACACAAATCAACTGTCGGTCTCAAAACCGGCGGATCTCGGGTTGGGGGTCCCGAACTGTGCGTCTAGGCTGGATGGTAACAGGAGGCAGGGGACACGATGTTTTACCCAGGTTCGGGCCCTCTTGATGGAGGTAAAACCCTATGTCCTGCTTGATTGATATTGATGATATGGGTAGTACAAGAGTAGATCTACCACGAGATCAGAGAGACTAAACCCTAGAAGCTAGCCTATGGTATGATTGTATGTTATGGTTGTTGTCCTACGAACTAAAACTCTTCGGTTTATATAGACACCAAAGAGGGTTAGGGTTACACAAGGTCGGTTACAAAGGAGGAGATATCCATATCCGTATTGCCTAGCTTGCCTTCCATGCCAAGTAGAGTCCCACCCGGACACGAGACGAAGTCTTCAATCTTGTATCTTCATAGTCTAACAGTCCGGCCAATGGAGATAGTCCGGCTGTCCGGAGACCCCCTAATCCAGGACTCCCTCATCAACCAAAACCCTAATGTCACCTAGATACTCCAATGTCACCTCAAGTATCCGTGGGTATGATTATACTCCGAATACATCACAGAAGAATTTGAATACGAGGATAGTGTCCGACCCTGCAAAATAAGTTCCACATTCCACCGTAGAGAGAATAATATTTTCGCAGATCTAATTTGCTGGCTTGTTTTGGTAGCACGACGTTACGTCATGGCCCGGTGATTATTTGAACCGTTTCTTTTAACCAGCCCCGCACATAACGCGAGGCAGTTTTTCGACACGTCTTGTCAAAGCAGAGATCGTGTCCCCTTATTACGGGATTCTCATCAATACAGGCGTGGGTAACCCAACCGCGCCATCAATTGTGGCGCTTGGGGGATAAGCGAGTTTTACCAGGCAAGTGGGGATGCTTAGTTTTGTCCGCCCATATAAAGGGATAAGGATTCACCTTTCTATCCACGCCTTCTTCCTCCTTTGCTCATCCATTTTCGCACACTCGAGCTCTAGCGCCCAAGTCCGCACTTCCCACCTCGACCTTCTCCAATCATGTCTGGAGCAGGAGGCAGGTGGATGGTCTCCTCCGTCACGGAGGGAGACATCAAAAAGCTGTGCGGAGCCGGATACTTAGCCGCGAACATCGCTCATCGGCTGCCCGTTGTGGGGCAGATCGTCCCTACCCCGGAACCTCACGAGAGGGTAGTTTTCCTTCACCACTTCCTCCGCGGACTAGGGTTTCCCCTCCATCCATTCATCCGTGGTCTCATGTTCTACTACGGGCTGGACTTTCATGATCTGGCCCCGAACTTCATCCTCAACATTTTGGCGTTCATCGTCGTGTGTGAGGCTTTCCTCTGCATCCGGCCCCACTTCGGCCTGTGGTTAAAGACCTTCAATATCAAGCCGAAGGTAGTACGAGGCCAACAAGCAGAATGCGGTGGAGCCATGGTGGGCAAGATGCCCAATGTCATATGGCTCGAAGGCTCCTTCATGGAGACAATAAAGGGATGGCAATCGGCGTGGTTCTACATCACCGAGCCGTGCGACGCCAAATGGGGGGCAGCTCTTGAGTTTCGATCCAGATTCCCAACACGGCTCACTTCCTGGAAAGAGAAGGGCTTGTCGTGGGATTCATCGGTGGAGCTGGATGGACTCCAGAAATGTATCCGGAGTATGGCGAGCAGGAAGCTCAAGCTTGTCAACATAGTCCAAGTTATGCTCATCCGCCGGATCCTCCCGTGTCAACAACGGGATTTTACCTTATGGGAGTTCGACCCGGCCCAGCACCAAACTTTGAGCGAGCTCTTCGATATGACACACAAGGATGTCTGGAAGGTGCTGTTCAAGGGCGCCGAGGTCCCCCCTTCTCTCGCCAAGGACCGCGGACTAAGCGCAAAGCGTTTAGCGCGTTCGTTGAGTTCAATACGTCCCATAGGACATTTATTTTCCCTAGCTTAATTATGCGCGGGGTCTAATCTCCATGCCTTTGATAGGACTGGGTGGAGATGTCGGGGCAGATTAACTGTCCGGCCCCTTTGCCCGAAGACACTGCGAGAGCTCTCCTGATGGAGATGCTGGCTCCGGCTCCTTACAAGGTGCCGGAGAAGACCAAGAAGGCCAAGGGAGCCCGAAAGAGTTCCCGACGCCAGGTGTTATCGGACTCATCGTCCGATAACTCTGCGACACACTCTTCCCCTGAAGACGAGGAGGAAGAAGAAGATGCTCCCCCTCCAGGAGGGGGAGACAAGAAAAGGAAGGCCGCCCCAACTGGGGAGGCCAAAGGGTCCAAGAAGGGGAGGACTCTCCTTCCGGACAGTTCCACCGCTGCCGACGAGGGCGAGGACGAGTGGTTGCCCCAGGCCAAGCCCCCGGGGAGATCATAAGTATTTGGATACCAGAGTAACTCATAGCATTCTTTTGTCGCACTCCTTTCCCTAACGCCGAACATGATTATGCAGGCCGCTGCGAACCAGCATTGACGTATCATCGGACGGCTCCCTGGGCTCGTCGGACATGGATAGCGATCCAGTCCCGACCGCCACCTCCCCTCATCCTGCTGACGATGCCGAGGTGCTATCTCAAGAGGCACCGGGTCGAGGGGAGACAGTCCTGGAGGCGCCTCAAGGCGACCTTCTGGACTCCGGGAGCCGCGGGGACGGGGCCCCCGAGAGCTCCGAGTTCGGCCATCAGCCGAACACCGCGCCGGACCCTCCAGCGGTTCCGGGCTCGGGCAGGCGGCCTCCTTCTAAGAGGGGCGAGACGCCTGTGCCGGTGATCTCTGTCCATCCAGAGGCACCGGACAATCTGCTGGAAGCGCTTCGCAGCACTTCCATCGACGAGGAGCACCGCACTATCATGAGTGCGGTGATCCAGAAGGTTCAGTCTGCCAAAAGCAAATTGACTGAAGCCTGTGCCAGCCTTCTAACAGGCTTTGAGGTAAGTGTTTTAAAATGTAGTAGAAATATTACCGCATAGACAGTAGCCCCTGATGCTTTGTTCAGTGTTCACAAAGAAAAGCTGAACAGAGGATCAAATGATATCGCAGGAGTCTAATATGAGTATGTCAATATGCGTATGCAGGCTTCGCTGATGGCGTCCGCCGCACTAACTGCGGAGGTCGCCGTACTGAAGCAGGACCTCGGGGGGTCCAGGAAAGAGCTCGGCCTTGCCAAGAGGCAGCTCGAGGAGAACAAGGGTAAGTAATACCCTGACTTATGTATATATATAAAAGAGGACGCGATTGCAAAATGACAGGATCATCGTATGTTTGCCAGGGGCCACGACCGAGGTGGCGACCCTGAAGCAAGTGCTAACCAAGGCTGAAGATACAGCGGCCAAGGAGCGCACCGAGCGAGAGAAGCATGAGGCTCGGGTGGGCGAGGTGCAGCAAGAGCTCCAGGCTCTTGTGGCGAAGCACGAGGCGTTGGAGCTTGACTCCAAGACGCGGGAGTCTGAGCTTGCCGCAGCCCTCGAGAGTGTAAAAAGTGCCAAGGCCGAAGCCCAAAAGGCCCTCCAAGAGATCGACGCGATGAAGAAGATAGCGGCGGGTAAGGCTTTCTATATGCAAAGCAAGCATGTAAAAGTAAATTACCGATTACTTACCCGGATCCGGAGCTCTTTAGGAGCATTCGCAGATTTGCCCCGCAGTGTGTCCGATGCCGCACAATTTACCAGGTCGAGGACGGAAGCTTGACGGAGAAGCTGTTCTGGTCTCAGTATGCTGAGGCCGAACGTCCGGTGCCAATGAGCGACCAGCTGAAGCAGATGGTCGAGCTACATAAGGCGGCCGATCAGGCCATGAAGAGCTTTATAGTCTGGCTATGGCCTGGCGACGCCCTTCCGAACAGCTTCTTCGGCCTGGTGAGGCGGCTTGTGGATGCCTGCCCGCGGCTGGAGGTCGTCAAGCGATCTGTCTATATTGAAGGTGCACGCCGGGCTTTCGCCCGTGTGAAATTGAAGTGGGTCAAGCTAGACGTCGTGAAGCTGATCAAGGAGGGGCCGCCAGAGGGCAAGGAGCACCGCCACCCCGGAATGTACTACGAGGGTGTTCTGTCGGGTGCCCGTCTCATCGCGGACGAGTGTTCAAAAGATGTAATATTTGAGTAAACTTGCTCATTTTATCTTGTATTTATGAAAACTTGTTTCATATGCGCTATGCAACGCTTGTTTGAATTTAAAATATTACCTTCTGTTTGGCTGTTTATCCAATCTGAGAGATGGCTAGTCCTCGGCTTCTGCCCCCATGCCACGAGTGCTGGGGTGTTCGGGATAAACCTGAGCACTCTTGTTCCCATATTTGGGTCCTTCGAGGGAGGTGCTCAGCACAACGAACAAGGCAACCGGACTAATAATGCTTTATCACTCTCACTTAGCCATAGAATTCTATAATTTTAAATTTTGGCGAAGCCCCTCATATTCGGAAGGCCGAATTCTGGGCGCGATACACGCCTGTAAGCCGGACAGGGCCGGCCCCTCGCCCTAAGCGACATAAGTCTTTAGGGACTCGAAAAACCTCGCCGAACAGCGACCAATCTCTCGCCTTATCATGACAGTCAGTTTTAGCTTTCTCTACTGAGGTGCTAAGCCCGGCAGAACCGGGGCACAATCATAGTAGTTCTCCTAGCGCTACCTTAGCCGATAGAGCGGAACATAAGGTACCAAAACATAGGAGCCGGGCAAACCCAACATTTGACCAAAGACATGATTCGGAGCTGATGCATATAATGCTATAAGTTCGGGGTGCCGCACTTGTGAAAGTGTTCAGACTTTTCACACCGCATTGTGGGGTACGTAAGCCCCTGGTGTATTGGTCGTACCATAGTGTACGGTTGCAAGGCGTCATTAATGAACACATAGATATATATATAACAAGAATGCAATAATAGTCATAATGTCATGCATTATTTATTAAAAAATTGCGTTAAAGCAGAGTGATACAGATAGTGCGATAAGCAAAGAGTAGGACTATGTCCCTTCCAAGGGCAAGCTGAGGAATGATATTAAATTGAATATTTCACTCATTTACTGTAATCAACCTGGGAATTCCGTGATATAACGTAGTTGTCTGCCTCCTTGGTTGCTGCATCATATGTTCGGCAATAGTGCTGCCGGACAGTGTTTCCAGAGATTAAGGTCCTGAAAGAAAAAGAAAAATAATCGAACGGAAAGCCCCTAGTGCGGTTTAGGCCGCCTCTTGGGGCGTGTCGTAGTTGTGCCCCCCTCCCCACATGTGCCCATGGTATTTTTAATGTGTAATTATGTACGCGCGGCACGAGTTTCGCCGCTGGGATGGGATTGGGGTGGCCGACGTATTGCTACGCGAGCTCAGATCGCGCCAGGCGGTCTATTTGCCGATTGCCCCGAGCGCGCTTGAAGGTGTCCGGGCTGTGAAGCGCCGCACTGGTTGATTGCCTTGAGAGGCTGCTTTGCGTTTCTGCTGCGAGGGCTGCGGTGTGCTCCTCTGTTCGGAGAGAGCGCTCTGTGTTTCCATTGACTGTAATAACTCCGCGAGGTCCTGGCATCTTGAGCTTGAGGTATGCATAATGCGGTACCGCATTGAATCTAGCAAATGCGGTTCGCCCGAGCAGCGCGTGATAACCACTGCGAAACGGGACTATATTGAAGATTAACTCTTTGCTTCGGAAGTTATCCGGGGATCCGAAGACCACTTCCAGTGTAATTGAGCCTGTGCAATGGGCCTCTACACCTGGAATGACGCCCTTAAAGGTCGTTTTTGTGGGTTTGATCCTTGAGGGGTCTATACCCATTTTGCACACTGTGTCCTGATAAAGCAGGTTCAGGCTGCTGCCGCCGTCCATAAGGACTCAAGTGAGGTGAAATCCGTCGATGATTGGGTCTAGGACTAGTGTGGCGAATCTGCCATGACGGATACTAGTGGGGTGGTCCCTGCGATCGACGGTGATCGGACATGAGAACCAAGGGTTGAACTTTGGGGCGACTGGCTCCAACGCATATACGTCCCTAAGCGCACACTTCCGCTCCCTCTTGGGGATGTGGGTTGCGTATGTCATGTTCACCGTCCGCACTTGCGGGGGAAACCTCTTCTGTCCTCCAGTGTGCGGCTGCCGGGGCTCCTCCTCGTCATTGCTATGCGGCCCCTTGTCCTTGTTTTCGGCAATTAACTTGCCGGCCTGCTTGAACACCCAACAATCCCTGTCAGTGTGATTGGCTGGCTTGTCTGGGGTGCCGTGTATTTGACACGAGCGATCAAGTATACGGCCCAAGCTGGACGGACCCGGCGTAGTTTGTTTGAATGGCTTTTTCTGCTGATCGGGTTTAGAGCCTTTGATCCGGCATTGACTGCCGTATCCTCAGTATTTTCGCTGTTAATGCGGTGCTTATGCTTGTTGTGACATGACCTGCTATTGTCGTCCTTGGTATCTGAGGTACCATGGTTCTTTGATATGCTATTACTGCGAGCCAGCCAGCTGTCTTCTCCCGCACAAAAGCGGGTCATGAGCGTCGTGAGAGCTGCCATAGATTTCGGCTTTTCCTGACCAAGGTGTCAGGCTAGCCACTCGTCTCGGATGTTGTGCTTGAAAGCCGCTAAAGCCTCTTCATCCGGACAGTTGATGATTTGATTTTTCTTTATAAGGAACCGAGTCCAGAATTGCCTGGCCGACTCTTCTGGCTGCTGAATTATGTGGCTCAAATCATCGGCGTCTGGTGGTCGCACATAAGTGCCCTGAAAGTTGTCGAGGAATGCGGCTTCCAGATCTTCCCAACAGCTAACGGAGTCCGCTGGCAAGCTGTTAAGCCAATGCCGCGCTGGTCCTTTGAGCTTTAGTGGGAGGTATTTGATGGCGTGTAAGTCATCGCCATAGGCCATGTGGATGTGGAGGAGGAAGTCCTCAATCCATACTGTGGGATCTGTTGTGCCGTCGTATGATTCAATATTTACAGGTTTGAAACCTTCTGGGAATTGATGTTCCATTACTTCGTCTGTGAAGCATAAGGGGTGTGCGGCGCCTCTGTATTGGGCTATATCTCGACGCAGCTCGAATGGGTCTTGCCTGCTGTGTTTGGCCCGGCCGGATTTGCTTTTACTGTATCCGGTGTGACGTTTGTCGTCTCGCGGAGTGGTGCGCCCTCGTGATCCGTAGATCGATCTTGAATGCTTTGCCTTGTCCTCCAATATGTCTCGCAGGTCTGGCGTATCTCCCCATGCCTTTTTATTTGAATGGCATTGGGGTGGAGGCTGAGCTTTTGGCTGGAATGCCTCTCTATCGCGGCCACGAGGTGGCCGATCAGCCGTATCATACGCTTCTTCCTCCAGCCGGGGTAGTAACCTGCGCCTTGGGTAACTCTTGGAGGGGCGCTCGAGTTTATATTCCTCGGCCGCGAGGACTTCAGTCCATTTGTCAGCTACCAGATCTTGATCAGATTGAAGCTGCTGCTGCTTTTTCTTCAGGCTATTTGTCGTGGCCATAAGCCGGCGCTTGAAGCGCTCTTGTTCGACGGGATCCTCTGGGACGGCGAATTCATCGTCGCCGAGGCTTGCCTCGTCTTTGGAGGGGGGTGTAATTGTCATCCTCCTCCTCTCCGCCTGCCGCTCTCTCAGGAGAGCTGGCTTCTTCATCCTCCTGCTCTAAATCTTGCTGGAGGGGTTTGTTGTTTTCTTCGGCACTATCCGGAGTGTTATTCTCTCCTGTGTCGGTATCACCACTTTTGCTTTGGTGGGACTTAGAGCGGCGCCGCTGACGTCGGCGTTCGGGTTGCTTCTTGGAGGGGTCATCCTCCGCTATCCCGTCGCCATTGCCTTATTTGGGTGTATCCACCATGTATATGTCATATGATGAGGTGGCTTTCCAGTGCCCTATAGGTGCTGGTTCATGTTCGTCTCCGACATCGTCGTCCATACCGTCGATGTCTTCAGAGTCGAAGTCGAGCATGTCGGTTAAATCATCGACAGTGGCTACGAAGTGGGTGGTGGGTGGGCGTCGAATTTCTTCGTCGTCCGCATCCCAATCATGTTGGCCATAATCCGGCCAGGGCTCTCCTGACAAAGAGAGAGACCTTAGTGAATTCAGAATGTCGCCGAAGGGCGAGTGCTGAAAGATATCCGCGGCGGTGAATTCCATGATCGGTGCCCGGTCGGATTCGATTGGCAGGGGCACGGATGGTTCGGAGTCCGGAAAAGAGTCCGGCACCTTGGAGTCACGGGCTGCGCAGAGGTTTAGGCTGGTGTTCAGTTCGATCGCCGTTGGGACTGTAGCCCCTAAGGCGGTGTCTAACCACCCATCCTCGACTGGCGCAGTTGGCTCCGAGCTAAGGGTCGGAGCTGATGCGGGCGCAGCCTCTGGGATACTGTTCGGCGGCAGAGCTAGGTCATACCCATCGCGACAGTGTGGCGCGCCCGGCTGTGGCTCGAATCTGTCGAAGATCAAGCCTCCGCGGATGTCGGCCGTGTAGTTCAAACTTCCAAATCTGGCCTGATGGCCAGGGGCGTAGCTTTCAATCTACTCCAGATGGCCAAGCGAATTAGCCCGCAGTGCAAAGCCGCCGAATACAAAGATCTGTCCGAGGAGAAAAGTCTCACCCTGGACCGCATCTCTATCGATGATAGCAGGAGCCATCAAGCCTAACGGCGACGACACAGAGGAACTCTCAATGAAAGCACCAATGTCGGTGTCAAAACCGGCGGATCTCGGGTAGGGGGTCCTGAACTGTGCGTCTAGGCCGAATGGTAGCAGGAGGCAGGGGACACGATGTTTTACCCAGGTTCGATCCCTCTTGATGGAGGTATAATCCTACGTCCTGCTTGATTGATATTGATGATATGGGTAGTACAAGAGTAGATCTACCACGAGATCAGAGAGGCTAAACCCTAGAAGCTAGCCTATGGTATGATTGTATGTTATGGTTGTTGTCCTACGGACTAAACCTCTTCGGTTTATATAGACACCAGAGAGGGTTAGGGTTACACAAGGTCGGATACAAAGGAGGAGATATCCATATCCGTATTGCCTAGCTTGCCTTTCACGCCAAGTAGAGTCCCACCCGGACACGAGACGAAGTCTTCAATCTTGTATCTTCATAGTCTAACAGTCCGGCCAATGGAGATAGTCCGGCTGTCCGGAGACCCCCTAATCCAGGACTCCCTCATCAACCAAAACCCTAATGTCACCTAGATACTCCAATGTCACCTCAAGTATCCGTGGGTATGATTATACGATATGCATCACACAATCTCAGATTCATCTATTCAAACCAACACAAAGAACTTCAAAGAGTGCCCCAAAGATTCTACCTGGGAGTCAAGACGAAAACGTGTGCCAACCCTATGCATAGGTTTATGGGCGGAACCCGCAAGTTGATCACCAAAACATACATCAAGTGGATCAATAGAATACCCCATTGTCACCACGGGTATCCCACGCAAGACATACATCAAGTGTTCTCAAATCCTTAAAGACTCAATCTGATAAGATAACTTCAAAGGGAAAACTCAATCCATTACAAGAGAGTAGAGGGGGAGAAACATCATAAGATCCAATTATAATAGCAAAGCTCGCGATACATCAAGATCGTATCACCTCAAGAACACGAGAGAGAGAGAGAGAGAGAGAGAGAGAGAGAGATCAAACACATAGCTACTGGTACATACCCTCAGCCCGGAGGGAGAACTACTCCCTCCTCATCATGGAGAGCACCGGGTTGATGAAGATGGCCACCGGAGAGGGATTCCCCCTCCGGCAGGGTGCCGGAACGGGTCTAGATTGGCTTTCGGTGGCTACGGAGGATTCTGGCGGTGGAACTCCTGATCTATTGTCCTCCCCGAAGTTTTTAGGGTATATGGGTATATATGGGAAGAAGAAGTACGTCGGTGGACCTCCGGGCTGTCCACGAGGTAGGGGGGCGTGCCCCCCACCCTCGTGGGCAGCCCAGGACTCTGCTAGTCCAACTCCGATACTCCGTGGGCTTCTTCTGGTCCCAAAATAAGTTCCGTGAAGTTTCAGGTCAATTGGACTCCGTTTGATTTTCCTTTTCTACGATACTCTAAAACAAGGAAAAACAGAAACTAGCACTGGGCTCTGGGTTAATAGGTTAGTCCCAAAAATCATATAAAATAGCATATAAATGCATATAAAACATCCAAATCAAAAATTATAGATACATTGGAGATGTGTCATACGTCTCCAACGTATCTATAATTTTCATTATTCCATGCTATTATATCATCTATTTTGGATGTTTTATATGCATTAATATGTTATTTTATATTATTTTTGGGACTAACCTATTAACCTAGAGCCCAGTGCCAGTTTCTATCTTTTCCTTGTTTTAGAGTTTCACAGAAAAGAATACCAAACGGAGTCCAAATGGAATAAAACCTTCGTGATGATTTTTCTTGGACCAGAAGACAACCAGAAGACTTGGAGATGAAGTCGTAGGAGCCACGAGGCTGCCACAAGGACGGAGGGCGCGCCCCCACCCTTCTGGGGCCCTCATGCACTTCCTGACCTAGTTTCTTCGCCTATATATTCCCGTATATCCCCAAACCAACCATGGGAGCCACGAAAACACTTTTCCACCGCCGCAACCTTTTGTACCCGTGAGATCCCATCTAGGGGCCTTTTCTGGCATCCTGTCGGAGGGGGATTCAATCACAGAAGGCTTCTACATCAACTATATTTCCCTTTCAATGAAGCGTGAGTGGTTTACCTCAGACCTATGGGTCCATAGCTAGTAGCTAGATGGCTTCTTCTCTCTCTTTGATTCTCAATACCATGTTCTCCTCGATGTTCTTGGAGATCTATTCGATGTAATACTTTTTTGCGATGTGTTTCCCGAGATCCGATGAATTTTAGATTTTTGATCAGCTTATCTATGAATATTATTTGAATCTTCTCTGAATTCTTATATGCATGATTTGATATCTTTGTAATTCTCTTCAAACTATCGGTTTGGTTTGGCGAACTAGATTGGTTTTTCTTGCAATGGGAGAAGTGCTTAGCTTTGGGTTCAATCTTGCGGTGTCCTTTCGAGTGACAGTAGGGGCAGCAAGGCACATATTGTATTGTTGCCACCGAGGATAAAAAGATGGGGTTTTCATCATATTGCTTGAGTTAATTCCACTACATCATGTCATCTTGCTTAATGCGTTACTCTGTTCTTTATGAACTTAATACTCTAGATGCATGCTGGATAGCGGTCGATGTGTGGAGTAATAGTACTAGATGCAGAATCGTTTCGGTCTACTTGACATGGATGTGATGCCCATATTCATGATCATTGCCTTAGATATCATCATAACTTTGCACTTTTCTATCAATTGCTCGGCAGTAATTTGTTCACCCACTGTATTATTTGCTATCATGAGAGAAGCCTCTAGTGAAACCTATGACCCCAGGTCTACTTTCAATCATACAAGTTCTATTTTCCATCATAATAGTTTAAATTTACTATTTTGCAATATTTTACTTTCCGATCTATAAACCAAAAATACCAAAAAAATATTTACTTTACCATTTACCTATCTCTATCAGATGTCACTTTGCAAGTAACTGTGAAGGGATTGACAACCCCTTTATCGCGTTGGGTGCAAGTTTTTGTTTGTTTGTGCAGGTATTCAGTGACTTGTGCATTGTCTCCTACTGGATTGATACCTTGGTTCTCAAAACTGAGGGACGTACTTACTCTACTTTGCCGCATCACCCTTTCCTCTTCAAGGGAAAACCAACGCAAGCTCAAGAGGTAGCAAACCCCGATGACAAGCCGGCCAATTAGTTCATACTTTTTAACGCGCTTAAGCTTTTCAACCCCACACAATACACGAGCACAAGCCATGGATATAGCAATATGGGTGGAATAGAGTATGGTGGTAGAGATAATATGGAGACGACAAAAAAAGAGAAAGTCTCACATCGACGAGGGTAATCAACGGGCTATGGAGATGCCCATCAATTGATGTCAATGCAAGGAGTAGGGATTGCTATGCAACGGGTGCACTAAGAGCTATAAGTATATGAAAGCTAAAAAAAGATAACTAAGTGGGTGTGCATCCAACTTGCTTGTTCATGAAGACCTCGGGCATTTGAGGAAGCTCATCATTGGAATATACAAGCCAAGTTCTATAATGAAAAAATTCCACTAGTTATATGAAAGTGAAAGCAGAGGAGACTCTCTATATGAAAAACATGGTGCTACTTTGAAGCACAAGTGTGGAAAGGATAGTAACATTGCCCCTTCTCTCTTTTTCTCTCATTTTTTATTTTTTTCCTTTTTTTCTTTTCTTTTTCTTTTTTTGGGCTCTTTTGGCCTCTCTTTTTTATTTTATTTTCTTCTCTTTTTCGTCCGGAGTCTCATCCCGACTTTTGGGGAATCATAGTCTCCATCATCATTTCCTCACTTGGGAGAATGCTCTAATAAGAATAATGATGATTGATATGTCTCCAACGTATCTATAATTTTTTATTATTCCATGTTGTTATATTATCAATTTTGGATGTTTTATAATCATTTTATAGTCATTTTATATCATTTTTGGTACTAACCTATTGACATAGTGCCAAGTGCCAGTTGCTGTTTTTTCCATGTTTTTTCATAGCACAAAATCAATATCAGACGGAGTCCAAATGCCACGAAACTTTATAGAGAATTTTTATGGGCCAAAAGGAGCACAACGGGCCCTGGCTGCGCCTAGGGGTGCCCCGAAGGAGGCACAACCCATGAGGGCGCGCCAGGAGGCCCAGGCACGCCCTGGTGGGTTGTGCCCACCTCAGGTGCCCCCCGGACTTCCTCTTTGCTTTATAAATACGTCAAAATTTCCAGAACCCTAGGGGAGTCGACGAAATATTCATCCAAGCGCCGCAGAGTCCAGGACCACCAGATCCAATCTAGACACCATCTCGAATGGGGTTCACCACCTCCATTGGTGCCTCTATGATGATGCGTGAGTAGTTCTTTGTAGACCTTCGGGTCCGTAGTTAGTATCTAGATGGCTTCATCTCTCTCTCTCTCTCTCTCTCTCTCTCTCTCTCTCTCTCTCTCTCTCTCTCTCTCTCTCTCTCTTGATTCTCAATACAATGGTCTCTTGCAGATCCATATGATGTAACTATTTTGCGGTGTGTTTGTTGGGATCGATGAACTTTCAGTTTATGATCAGATCTATCTTTTTTTATCCATGAAAGTATTTGAGTTTCTTTCATCTCTTTTATGCATGATCTCTTATAGCCTCGTATTTCTACCCCGATATTTGGGTTTTGTTTTGCCAACTTGATCTATTTATCTTTCAATAGGAAGAGGTGCTTTGTAGTGGGTTCAATCTTACGGTGCTTGATCCCAGTGACAGAAAGGGAACCGACACATATGTATCGTTGCTACTAAGGATAATACGATGGGGTCTATCTCTACATAGATAGATCTTGTCTACATCATGTCATCATTCTTATTGCATTACTCCATTTTTCCATGAACTTAATACACTAGATGCATGCTCGGTAGTGGTCGATGTGTGGAGTAATAGTAGTAGATGCAGGCAGGAGTCGGTCTACTAATCTTGGACGTGGTGCCTATATAATGATCATTTCCTAGATAATGTCATGAGTATTTGAAGTTCTATCAATTTCCCAACAGTAATTTGTTCACCCACTGTTTGCTATTTTTCTTGAGAGAAGCCACTAGTGAAACCTACGGCCCCCGGGTCTCTTTCTCATATCATTTGCCTTTGCGATCTAGTTTTATTTGCTTTTATTTTCAGATCTATTAATCCAAAAAACTCAAAAATACTTTGATGCACTTTATTTTATTTTCGATCTATTTATTCAATCTATTACAACTTTCTCCCGTCACACACCAATTTCTGGCACCGTTACCCGAAAGGGATTAACAACCCCTTTAACACGTCGGGTTGCGAGGAGTTGTTATTTGTGTGCAGGGGTTGTTTACATTGTGTTGCTTGGTTCTCCTACTGGTTCGATAACCTTGGTTTCATATCTGAGGGAAATACCTACCGCCGCTGTGCTGCATCATCCCTTCTTCTTTGGGGAAATACCGACGTAGCTTCAAGCGATATCAAAAGGAATTTCTCGCGCCGTTGCCGGAGAGGATCTCCAACATATACCAGGTTCCTAATCACAAATCTTATCTCCTCGCAATTTACATTATTTTCCATTTGCCTCTCGTTTTCCTCTCCCCCACTTCACAAAAAATTTGACGTTTTATTCGCCCCTCTTTTCCGTTCGCCGTTTTCTTGCCGGATCTGTTTTTGAGTGCAATCTTGTTGTGTGGTCATCATGACTCAAGAGAACACCAAATTATGTGACTTCTCAAATGCCAACAACAATGACTTTATTGGCACTCCACTTGCTCCTCCTGCCACTAGTGCGGAGACTTGTGATATTAATATTGCTTTGCTGAATCTTGTTACGAAAGACCAATTTTCCGGTACTCCTAATGAGGATGCCGCGTCCCATCTTAATACCTTCGTGGAATTATGTGATATGCAAAAGAAAAAAGATGTGGACAATGATGTGGTCAATATGAAATTATTTCCATTTTCTTTGCGAGAATTTGGTTCTCTTCTTTGCCTCGCAATAGTATCGATTCTTGGAATAAGTGCAAAGATGCTTTTATCACTAAGTATTTTCCGCCCGCAAAAATTATTTCCCTTAGAACCCAGATCATGAATTTCAAGCAACTTGAACATGATCATGTTGCACAATCTTGGGAAAGGATGAAAATGATGCTAAGGAATTGCCCAACTCATGGGTTAAATCTTTGGATGATCATACAAAAAATTTATGCGGGGTTGAATTTTGTTTCTCGTAATCTTTTAGATTCCGCCATGGGTGGGACTTTTATGGAAATTGCTTTGGGTGAATCCACCAAATTTCTTGATAATATTGTGGCAAATTATTCGCAATGTCATACCGAAAGGGTTCCTACTAGTAAAAAAGTTAATTCGGTTGAAGAAATTTCTTCTTTGAGTGAAAAAGTTGATGCTCTTGTGAAATTGGTTGCTAGTAGAAGTGCTCCTATTGATCTTAATGATATTCATTTGTATACTTTGATTGATCAAAATAGTGATTCCATAGATGTGGATTTCATCTCTCAAAATAATTTTAACAACAATGCTTATAGAGGTAATTTTAATCCTAGGCCTTTTCCTAGTAATTCCTCTAATAATTATGGTAATTCCTATGGAAATCAATCTTATAATAATAATAGGAACACCTATGATCTTGAGAACAATATTAAAGAATTTATCAATACACAAAAAGTTTTCAACACTTCCATAGAAGAAAAGTTGAGTAAGATTAATGATTTGTCTACAAGTGTTGATAGAATTGCTCATGATGTGGAAAATCTCAAGATGAAATTTTTTGTGCCTAAAGTTGATGAATCAATTAAATCTCTTTATGTTTCTATGGATGAAAGTAAGAAAAGAACCGCTATGCTTAGAGCTAAAGGAGAATTTTTAGAAAAAGCGTTTTCTAGTGATTTCTTTCACAAAAGTGATGAAGATCTTAAAATGATTAGTGTTTCTTCTATTGTTTCCTTGTTTAGTAAAGTTAATACTGATGAAAGGGTACTGGAGAAGAGTCAACTTTAGGTAGAAGGCGTCCCAATGATTCGGAGGGTGAAAATATTGTTGATAAAATTGATAAAAGTGGGTTAGAAGATGTCAAAACTTTAGCTAGTGATGTGCCCACTCTTTTGGGTTACAAAGACTTTAATTATGATAGTTGCTCTTTGATTGATTGTATTTCTTTGTTGCAATTGATACGTCTCCAATGTATCTATAATTTTTGATTGTTCCATGCTATATTATATTCTGTTTTGGACATTATTGGGCTTTATTATACACTTTTATATTATTTTTGGGACTAACCTATTAACCGGGGGCCCAGCCCAGAATTGTTGTTTTTTGCCTATTTTAGGGTTTCGCAGAAAAAGAATATCAAACGGAGTCCAAACGGAATGAAACCTTCGGGGACGTGATTTTCTGAACGAACATGATCCAGAGGACTTGGACCCTACGTCAAGCAATCAACGAGGAAGGCACGAGGTAGGGGGCGCGCCTACCCCCCTGATACGTCTCCAACGTATCTATAATTTTTGATTGTTCCATGCTATTATATTATCAACCTTGGATGTTTTATATGCATTTATATGCTATTTTATATGATTTCTGGGACTAACCTATTAACCTAGAGCCCAGTGCCAGTTTTTGTTTTTTTCCTTGTTTTAGAGTATCGCAGAAAAGGAAAATCAAACGGAGTCCAATTTACCTGAAACTTCACGGAACTTATTTTTGGAAGGAAAGCAACCCGGGAGACTTGGAGTCCACATAAGGGAAGCAACGAGGAAGCCACGAGGCAGGGGGCGCGCCCACCCCTCGTGGGCCCCTTGTGGCTCCCCTGACGTACTTCTTCCGCCTATATATCTCCATATACCCTAAAAACATCCGGGAGCACAATAGATCGGGAGTTCCGCCGCCAGAAGCCTCCATAGCCACCGAAAGCCAATCTAGACCCGTTCCGGCACCCTGCCGGAGGGGGGAATCCCTCTTCGGTGGCCATCTTCATCATCCCAGTGTTCTCCATGACGAGGAGGGAGTAGTTCTCCCTCGGGGCTGAGGGTATGTACCAGTAGCTATGTGTTTGATCTCTCTCTCTCTCTCTCGTGTTCTTGAGGTGGTACGATCTTGATGTATCGCGAGCTTTGCTATTATATTTGGATCCTATGATGTTTCTTCCTCCCTCTACTCTCTTGTAATGGATTGAGTTTCCCCTTTGAAGTTATCTTATCGGATTGAGTCTTTAAAGATTTGAGAACACTTGATGTGTGTCTTGCCGTGCGTATCTGTGGTGACAATGGGATATCACGTGATTGACTTGATGTATGTTTTGGTGATCAACTTGCGGGTTCCGCCCATGAACCTATGCATAGGGGTTGGCACACGTTTTCGTCGTGAGTCTCTGGTAGAAACTTTGGGGCACTCTTTGAGGTTCTATGTGTTGGTTGAATAGATGAATTTGAGATTGTGTGATGCATATCGTATAATCATACCCACAGATACTTGAGGTGTGGAGTATCTAGGTGACATTAGGGTTTTGGTTGATTTGTGTCTTAAGGTGTTATTCTAGTACGAACTCTAGGGCTGTTTGTGACACTTATAGGAATAGCCCAACGGATTGATTGGAAAGAATAACTTTGAGGTGGTTTCGTACCCTACCATAATCTCTTTGTTTGTTCTCCGCTATTAGTGACTTTGGAGTGACTCTTTGTTGCATGTTGAGGGATAGTTATGTGATCCAATTATGTTATTATTGTTGAGAGGACTTGCACTAGTGAAAGTATGAACCCTAGGCCTTGTTTCAACGCATTGCAATACCGTTTGTGCTCACTTTTATCATTAGTTACCTTGCTGTTTTTATATTTTTCAGATTACAAAAACCATTATCTACTATCCATATTGCACTTGTATCACCATCTCTTCGCCAAACTAGGGCACATATACAATTTACCATTGTATTGGGTGTGTTGGGGACACAAGAGACTCTTTGTTATTTGGTTGCAGGGTTGCTTGAGAGAGACCATCTTCATCCTACGCCTCCCACGGATTGATAAACCTTAGGTCATCCACTTGAGGGAAATTTGCAACTGTCCTACAAACCTTTGCACTTGGAGGCCCAACAACGTCTACAAGAAGAAGGTTGTGTAGTAGACATCAAGCCCTTTTCTGGCGCCATTGTTGGGGAGGTTAGTGCTTGAAGGTATATCTTTAGATCTTGCAATCGAATCTTTTTGTTTCTTATTTTAGCACTAGTTTAGTTTATAAAATAAAACTACAAAAAATGGAATTGAGTTTGCCTCATACGCTTCATCTTTTTAATATCTTTTGTGAGTATGATGGAAAGGAAAATTGTGCCAAAGTGTTAGAAGAAGAATGCATTAGAATGTTTGGCACTAAATATTTGAATGATTAGCATGATTGCAATGTTGTTAGTATGAATTCCTTGAATATCCATGATGATAATGATATGCAAAGCCACAAGCTTGGGGAAGCTATGTTTGATGAAGATGATATTTTTTGTCCCCCAAGTTTTGATGAGAAAATATATTATGATGAAAGCATGCCTCCTATTTATGATGATTATATTGATGAAAGTGGATTTGGAGAGGTCATGACTTTATTTAGTAATGATTCCACTATTTCGGAAGAAGTTCCAATTGATTATGAGAACGAAGTTGCTATCTATGATGATTATTGTGATGACTTGTATGTTATAAAGAATAATTATATCCATGAAACTTGTCATCGTGATTTTAATTTTCAATTGGATTATGCCTCACATGATAGTTATTTTGTTGAGTTTGCTCCCACTACTATTCCGAATGAGAAGAAATTTGCTTATGTGGGGAGTAATAAAATTTCTATGCTAGTAGATAATGAAAAGAATGCTTTAGGTGCTGGTTATATTGTTGAATTCATTCATGATGCTACTGAAAATTACTATGAGGGAGGAACATATGCTTGTAGGAATTGCAATAATATCAAGTTTCCTCTCTATGTGCTTAAAGTTTTAAAATTATGCTTGTTTTGCCTTCCTATGATAGTTGATTATTGTTCCCACAAGTTGTTTGCTCACAAAATTCCTATGCATAGGAAGTGGGTTAAAATTAAATGTGCTAGTCATATTCTTCATGATGCTCTCTTTATGTTTCAATTCTTATCTTTTATGTGAGCATCATTGAAATCATCATGCCTAGCTAGGGGCGTTAAACGATAGCGCTTGTTGGGAGGCAACCCAATTTTATTTTTGTTCTTTGCTTTTTGATACTGTTTAGTAATAAATAATTCATCTAGCCTCTGTTTAGATGTGGTTTTATGCTTTTAATTAGTGTTTGTACCAAGTAGAACCTTTGGGAAGACTTGGGGAAAGTCTTTGCGATCATGCTGTAAAAACAGAAACTTTAGCACTCACGAGAATTGCTGCCATATTTTATTGGAGAGTGATATTTAGTTAATTATTTTTGCATATTATTAATAGATAAATTCCTCACGTCCAGCCATTTATTTTAGAATTTTTGGGGTTCCAGATGTTTGCGTTAGTTACAGATTACTACAGACTGTTCTGTTTTTGACAGATTCTGTTTTCGATGTGTTGTTTTCTTATTTTGATGAATCTATGGCTAGTAAAAGAGTTTATAAAACATAGAGAAGTTGGAATACATTAGGTTTAACACCAATATAAATAAATAATGAGTTCATTACAGTACCTTGAAGTGGTGTTTTCTTTTATTTCGCTAACGGAGCTTACGAGTTTTCTGTTAAGTTTTGTGTTGTGAAGTTTTCAAGTTTTGGGTAAAGATTTGATGGACTATGGAATAAGGAGTGGCAAGAGCCTAATATTGGGGATGCCCAAGGCACTCCAAGGTAATATTCAAGGACAACCAAAAGCCTAAGCTTGGGGATGCCCCGGAAGGCATCCCCTCTTTCGTCTTCATTCATCGGTAACTTTACTTGGAGCTATATTTTTATTTACCACATGATATGTGTTTTGCTTGGAGCGTCATTTTTTTTTATTTAGTTTTGCTTGCTGTTTGAATAAAATACCAAGATCTGAAATTCTTTAATGTTAGAGAGTCTTCACATAGTTGCATAATTATTAGACTACTCATTGACCTTCACTTATATCTTTTGGAGTAGTTTGTCATTTGCTCTAGTGCTTCGCTTATATCTTTTTAGAGCATGGTGGTAGTTTTAGATGAACTCTCATGCTTCATTTATATTATTTTGAGAGTCTTTAGAACATCATGGTAGTTTGCTTTGGTTCTGAAACTAGTCCTAATATGATGGGCATCCAAGAGGGATATAATAAAAACTTTCATATAGAGTGCATTGAGTACTATGAGAAGTTTGATACTTGATGATTGTTTTGAGATATGAGGATGGTAATATTATAGTCATTCTAGTGAGTAGTTTTGAATTTGAGAGATACTTGTGTTAAAGTTTGTGATTCCCGTAGCATGCACGTATGGTGAACCGTTATGTGATGAAGTTGAAGCATGATTTATTTATTGATTGCCTTCCTTATGAGTGGCTGTCGGGGACGAGCGATGGTCTTTTCCTACCAATCTATCCCCCTAGGAGCATGCGCGTAGTACTTTGTTTCGATAACTAATAGATTTTTGCAATAAGTATGTGAGTTCTTTATGACTAATGTTGAGTCCATGGATTATATGCACTCTCACCCTTCCACCATTGCTAGCCTCTCTAATACCGCGCACCTTTCGCCGGTATCATAAACCCACCATATACCTTCCTCAAAACAGCCACCATACCTACCTATCATGGCATTTCCATAGCCATTCCGAGATATATTGCCATGCAACTTTCCACCGTTCCATTATTATGACACGCTCCATCATTGTCATATTGCTTTGCATGATCATGTAGTTGACATTGTATTCGTGGCAAAGCCACCGTTCATAATTCTTTCATACATGTCACTCATGAGTCATTGCACATCCCGGTACACAGCCAGAGGCATTCATATAGAGTCATATTTTGTTTTAAGAATCGAGTTGTAATTCTTGAGTTGTAAGTAAATAAAAGTGTGATGATCATCATTATTAGAGCATTGTCCCACTGAGGAAAGGATGATGGAGACTATGATTCCCCCACAAGTCGGGATGAGACTCCGGACGAAAAAAAAGAAGAGGCCAAAGAAGCCCAAATAAAAAAAGAGGCCATAAAAAAAGAGAAGACCCAAATAAAAATAATAAAAATAAATAATAAAAATGAGAGAAAAAGAGATAAGGGACAATGCTACTATCCTTTTACCACACTTGTGCTTCAAAGTAGCACCATGATCTTCATGATAGAGAGTCTCCTATATTGTCACTTTCATATACTAGTGGGAATCTTTCATTATAGAACATGGCTTGTATATTCCAATGATGGACTTCCTCAAAATGCCCTAGGTCTTCGTGAGCAAGCGAGTTGGATGCACACCCACTAGTTTCTTTTGTTGAGCTTTCATACATTTATAGCTCTAGTGCATCCGTTGCATGGAAATCCCTACTCACTCACATTGATATCTATTGATGGGCATCTCCATAGACCGTTGATACGCCTAGTTGATGTGAGACTATCTTCTCCTTTTTTGTCTTCTCCACAACCACCATTCTATTCCACCTATAGTGCTATGTCCATGGCTCACGCTCATGTATTGCGTGAAGATTGAAAAAGTTTGAGAACATCAAAAGTATGAAACAATTGCTTGGCTTGTCATCGGGGTTGTGCATGATTTAATACTTTGTGTGGTGAAGATGGAGCATAGCCAAACTATATGATTTTTTAGGGATAGCTTTCTTTGGCCATGTTATTTTGAGAAGACATGATTGCTTTGTTAGTATGCTTGAAGTATTATTATTTTTATGTCAATATTAAACTTTTGTCTTGAATCTTATGGATCTGAATATTCTTGCCACAATAAAGAATATTACATTGAGAAATATGCTAGGTAGCATTACACATCAAAAATTCTGTTTTTATCATTTACCTACTCGAGGACGGGAAGGAATTAAGCTTGGGGATGCTGATACGTCTCCAACGTATCTATAATTTTTTATTGTTCCATGCTATTATATTATCAACCTTGGATGTTTTATATGCATTTATATGCTATTTGATATGATTTTTGGGACTAACCTATTAACCTAGAGCCCAGTGCCAGTTTCTGTTTTTTCCTTGTTTTAGAGTATCGCAGAAAAGGAAAATCAAACGGAGTCCAATTGACCTGAAACTTCATGGAACTTATTTTGGAAGGAAAGCAACCCGCGAGACTTGGAGTCCACGTAAGGGAAGGAACGAGGAAGCCACGAGGCAGGGGGCGCGCCCACCCCCCTGGGCGCGCCCTCCACCCTCGTGGGCCCCCCGTGGCTCCCCTGACGTACTTCTTCCGCCTGTATATCTCCATATACCCTAAAAACATCCGGGAACACAATAGATCGGGAGTTCCGCCGCCAGAAGCCTCCGTAGCCACCGAAAGCCAATCTAGACCCATTCCGGCACCCTGCCGGAGGGGGGAACTCCTCTCCGGTGGCCATCTTCATCATCCCGGTGCTCTCCATGACGAGGAGGGAGTAGTTCTCCCTCGGGGCTGAGGGTATGTACCAGTAGCTATGTGTTTGATCTCTCTCTCTCTCGTGTTCTTGAGGTGGTACTATCTTGATGTATCGTGAGCTTTGCTATTATATTTGGATCCTATGATGTTTCTTCCCCCCTCTACTCTCTTGTAATGAATTGAGTTTCCCCTTTGAAGTTATCTTATCGGATTGAGTCTTTAAAGATTTGAGAACACTTGATGTATGTCTTCCCATGCGTATCTGTGGTGACAATGAGATATCACGTCATTCACTTGATGTATGTTTTGGTGATCAACTTGCGGGTTCCGCCCATGAACCTATGCATAGGGGTTGGCACACGTTTTTGTCGTGATTCTCTGGTAGAAACTTTGGGGCACTCTTTGATGTTCTATGTGTTGGTTGAATAGATGAATTTGAGATTGTGTGATGCATATCGTATAATCATACCCACGGATACTTGAGGTGACATTGGAGTATCTAGGTGACATTAGGGTTTTGGTTGATTTGTGTCTTAAGGTGTTATTCTAGTACGAACTCTAGGGCTGTTTGTGACACTTATAGGAATAGCCCAACGGATTGATTGGAAAGAATAACTTTGAGGTGGTTTCATACCCTACCATAATCTCTTCGTTTGTTTTCCGCTATTAGTGACTTTGGAGTGACTCTTTGTTGCATGTTGAGGGATAGTTATGTGATACAATTATGTTATTATTGTTGAGAGGACTTGCACTAGTGAAAGTATGAACCCTGGGCCTTGTTTCAACGCATTGCAATACCGTTTATGCTCACTTTTATCATTAGTTACCTTGCTGTTTTTATATTTTCAGATTAGAAAAACCTTTATCTACCATCCATATACCACTTGTATCACCATCTCTTCGCCAAACTAGTGCACCTATACAATTTACCATTGTATTGGGTGTGTTGGGGACACAAGAGACTCTTTGTTATTTGGTTGCAGGGTTGCTTGAGAGAGACCATCTTCATCCTACGCCTCCCACGGATTGATAAACCTTAGGTCATCCACTTGAGGGAAATTTGCTACTGTCCTACAAACCTCTGCACTTGGAGGCCCAACAACGTCTACAAGAAGAAGGTTGTGTAGTAGACATCACCCCCCGCAGGCGCGCCCTCCACCCTCATGGGCCTCCTATTGCTCCACCGACGTACTCCTTCCTCCTATATATACCTACGTACACCCAAACTACTAGATACAGAGCCAAAACCCTAACCTAATTCCACCACTGTAACTTTCTGTATCCATGAGATCCCATCTTGGGGCCTTTTCCGGAGCTCCGCCGGAGGGGGCATCAATCACGGAGGGCTTCTACATCAACACCATAGCCCCTCTGATGAAGTGTGAGTAGTTTATTTCAGACCTACGGGTCCATAGTTATTAGCTAGATGGCTTCTTCTCTCTTTTTGGATCTCAATACAAAGTTCTCCCCCTCTTTTGTGGAGATCTATTCGATGTAATCTTCTTTTGCGGTGTGTTTGTTGAGACCGATGAATTGTGGGTTTATGATCAAGTTTATCTATGAACAATATTTGAATCTTCTCCAAATTCTTTTATGTATGATTGGTTATCTTTGCAAGTCTCTTCGAATTATCAGTTTGGTTTAGCCTACTAGATTGATCTTTCTTGCAATGGGAGAAGTGCTTAGCTTTGGGTTCAATCTTGCGGTGTCCTTTCCCAGTGACAGTAGGGGCAGAAAGGCACGTATTGTATTGTTGCCATCAAGGATAACAAGATGGGGTTTATATCATATTGCATGAGTCTATCCCTCTACATCATGTCATCTTGCTTAAAGCGTTACTCTGTTCTCTTGAACTTAATACTCTAGATGCATGTTGGATAGCGGTCGATGTGTGGAGTAATAGTAGTAGATGCAGGCAGGAGTCGGTCTACTTGTCTCGGATGTGATGCCTATATACATGATCATACCTAGATATTCTCATAACTATGCTCAATTCTGTCAATTGCTCAACAGTAATTTGTTCACCCACCGTAAATACTTATGCTCTTGAGAGAAGCCACTAGTGAAACCTATGGCCCCCGGGTCTATCTTCCATCATATTAATCTTCCAATACTTAGTTATTTCCTTTGCCATTTATTTTACTTGCATCTTTTATTTCTCTTTATCATAAAAATACCAAAAATATTATCCTATCATATCTATCAGATCTCACTCTTGTAAGTGACCATGTAGGTATTGACAACCCCTTATCGTGTTGGTTGCGAGGATTTATTTGTTTGTGTAGGTGCGAGGGACTCATGCACGGCATCCTACTGGATTGATACCTTGGTTCTCAAAAACTGAGGGAAATACTTGCGCTACTTTGCTGCATCACCCTTTCCTCTTCAAGGGAAAACCAACGCAATGCTCAAGAGGTAGCAGCAATCCATGATAAATTCACCCCATGCTTATGAACAAAATAAAGCTTTTACTAAACATATTGTTGATGCTGTGATGAAAGCTTTTGAAGAAAAAATGGAATTAGAAGTCTCAGTTTCTAGAAAGTTGCATGATGAGTGGGAACCTACTATCAAAGTCAAGATTAAAAATTATGAGTGTTTTGCTTTGTGTGACTTGGGTGCTAGTGTTTCTACTATTCCGAAATCTTTATGTGATGTGCTTGGTCTTACCGAACTTGAATCGTATTCTTTGAATTTTCACTTGGCGGATTCTACTATTAAAAAGCCTATGGGAAGAATTAATGATGTTCTTATTCTTGCAAATAAATTATGTGTCCATAGGTTTTATTGTTCTTGATATTGATTGTAATCCATCTTGTCCAATTATTCTTGGTAGACCATTTTTACGCACTATATATCGGTGTCGTGATTGATATGAAAGAAGGCAATATTAAATTCCAATTTCCTTTGAGGAAGGTTATGGAACACTTTACTAGAACAATAATTAGGCCACCTTATGAACCAATCATGAGGGCATCTTATGGATCTCAAACCAAAGATGACAAAATTTAGGTCCTTGCTTTATGCCTAGCTAAGGGCATAAAACTATAGCACTTGTTGGGAGGCAACCCAATGAATAAAATTTATTTTTGCTTTTTGCTTACTATTTTTGAGTGTTAGCGCAATTATGCTACTGTTATGATTTTGTTTTTATGTTTTAATTAGTGTTTGTGCCAAGTAAAGCCTTTAGGATCTTCTTGGGTGATAGTTGTTTGATCTTGCTAAAAAAATAGAAACTTTTGCGCTCACGAAAATAATTATAGTTTTTTACCAGAGAGCGATAAAATACCCATTCCACTTGAAGTAGATCAATATACAAATTTCTCATGTCGTCCTAATCTTTCAGAATTTTTGGAGTTACAGAAATATTAGAAATAGTCAGATTGCTACAGACTATTCTGTTTTGACAGATTCTGTTTTCTTTCTGTTGTGTGCTTATTCTAATGGCTCTATGGTTTTCTTTGATGAGTTTTTGCCATAGAAAAGTTGGAATACAGTAGATATAATACAAAAACAAAATATGAATTGGTTTAATACAGCACTTATAGTAGTGATTTATTATTCTTATACTAACGGATCTCACGAAGGTTTTGTTGAGTTTTGTGTGATTGAAGTTTTCAAGTTTTGGGTTATCTTACGATGGATGAAGGAATAAGGAGTAGAAGAGCCTAAGCTTGGGGATGCCTCGGCATCCCAAGCTATTATCCAAAAATGAGCAACCAACCAAGCTTGGGGATGCCCCCGAGTGGCATCCCCTCTTTCTTCTAACAACCATCGGTATTTTACTCGAAACTATATTTGTATTCGTCACATACTATGTGTTTTGCTTGGAGCGTCTTGTATGATATGAGTCTTTTCTTGTTTTATTTTTTGTTTTAAGTCTTGATCCCTTGCTGGATACACCTATTTGAGAGAGCCAAAATTATGTCATGACTTGTTAGAATTGCTCTCTATGCTTCACTTAAATTTTTGTGAGCTATGGACTTGCTCTAGTTCTTCACTTATATCTTTTTGATCACGGTGTGCTTAGTATTTTTGTAGAATTTCTCTCTTTCTTCACTTAGATTTATTTGAGAGTTAGTAATTTTTTCAAGAAATTCTCTCTTTCTTCACTTAAACTAATTTGAGAGAAAGAAATATTATGCTCGTGATCTTCACTTATATTTGTTTGAGCTTGTCAAAAGCAACATATGAAAATTAGTCCAAAGTGATAGATATCCAAGAAGGATATAATAAAAACTTTCATGAAGATCATTGGACAAAATAAACTTGATTCTTAGTAATAGTTTTGAGATATGATGATGTGATATGTGAGCCATCTTGATGAGTAATTATGCTTTAGTAAGAATATTGGTGTTAAGGTTTGTGATTCCCTATGCAAGCACAAAAGTCAATAGTTATGCAATGAAATTATATCCTACTTATGGTGCATTATTCGGTGTTAATTATGCTTAATGCTCGCTTATGAGATTATTCGTTTCTTGGTTGGTCGCTTCCCAATCTTTTGCTAGCCTTCGTTTTGCACTAAGTATGATCACTACTTGTGCATCCAAAAATCTTTAACCCAGTTTTGTCACATGAGTCCACTATATCTACCTATATGCGGTATTTTTTGTCCGTTCTAAGCAAATTTGCATGTGCCATATCTAATTTTCAAAAATAAACTTCTCTTTTGTGTGTTTGTTTCACTCGCGGAGCGGTGAGGGGTGGCTAATATTTTCCATGCTAGATGTGTTATTCTGAAGATGAGTGTTTATTCACTTGTCATTGCACGAGAGTAAGGCAGGTATTAGGGATGCCCAGTCCCGAAATGCAAAAAAAATGAATTCACTTTATGTTGTCAAATAATAAATTCCTTGGGAAGCGTTGGTATGGAGGGAAAACGTGGATACGGCTAGCCATGGAAAGTGAAAGTATGGTGGAAAAAGGAATAAACTTTATTTTCTGTTTGGGAACCGCCTATGATATATCTAAGCATGGAAAGTACTGGGAACTCTAAGTCGTTTTTGTTGGTGGGATGGATACACCTCCCAAAATGTTTTTATCTCTAAGTTTTTCGCTTTGAGCTCTGGCACCTCTACAAAAACCACATCCCTATGCGAAGGGGCTATCTTTTACTTTATGCAATTTTTATTTTGAGTCTCCATCGTCTCTTATAAAAGCACCAACTAGGAGGCAATATGATCATACTTGAGTATTGGGCATAGCTAATATGCGAGTGTGTTTCATGAATGGATCAATGGTTGAGCATGATGGGCTAGGGATAACTTATTTTAGCATTGATATTTTGAATGACATGGTTGCTTGTTGATATGCTTGAGTATTTAAATTATCATGTCAAAACTACACTATTGCTTCAAACGATATAAAAGTCCAAATGTCCATGCTATAAAGTAAGAAATATGATATGCCATGTTAGGCGGCATTCCACATCAAAAATTCTGTTTTTATCACTTCCCTACTCGAGGACGAGTAGGAGTTAAGCTTGGGGATGCTGATACGTCTCCAATGTATCTATAATTTTTTTTATTGTTCCATGTTGTTATATTATCAATCTTGGATGTTTTATAATCATTTTATAGTCATTTTATATCATTTTGGTACTAACTTATTGACATAGTGCCAAGTGCCAGTTGCTGTTTTTTCCATGCTTTTTACAATGTAGAAAATCAATATCAAACGGAGACCAAATGCCACGAAACTTTACGGAGAATTCTTATGGGCCAAAAGGAACACAACAGGCCCTGGCTGTGCCTGGGGGTGCGCCTGGGGAGGCACAACCCACTAGGGCACGCCAGGAGGCCCAGGCGCGTCCTGGTGGGTTGTGCCCACCTCAGGTGCCCCCCGGACCGCCTCTTTGCTCTATAAATACCCCAATATTTCCAGAACCCTAGGGGAGTCGACGAAATATTCATCCAGCTTCCGCAGAGTCCAGAACCACTAGATCCAATCTAGACACCATCTCGAATGGGGTTCACCACCTGCATTGGTGCCTCTCCGATGATGCGTGAGTAATTCTTTGTAGACCTTCGGGTTCGTAGTTAGTAGCTAGATGGCTTCATCTCTCTCTCTTGATTCTCAATACAATGGTCTCTTGGAGATCCATATGATGTAACTCTTTTGCGGTGTGTTTGTTGGGATCGATGAACTTTGAGTTTATGATTAGATCTATCTTTTTTATCCATGAAAGTATTTGAGTTTCTTTGATCTCTTTTATGCATGATCTCTTATAGCCTCGTATTTCTTCTTCGATATTTGGTTTTTTTGGCCAACTTGATTTATTTATCTTGCAATGGGAAGAGGTGCTTTATAGTGGGTTCGATCTTACTGTGCTTGACCCCAGTGACAGAAAAGGAACCAACACGTATGTATCATTGCTACTAAGGATAAAACGGTGGGGTCTATCTCTACATAGATAGATCCTGTCTACATCATGTCATCGTTCTTATTGCATTACTCCATTTTTCCATGAACTTAATACACTAGATGCATGCTAGATAGCGGTCGATGTGTGGAGTAATAGTAGTAGATGCAAGTAGGAGTCAGTCTACTAATCTTGGATGTGATGCCTATATAATGATCATTGCATGGATATTGTCATGAGTATTTGAAGTTCTATCAATTGACCAACAGTAATTTGTTCACCCATCATTTGCTATTTTTCTCGAGAGAAGCCACTAGTGAAACCTAGGGCCCCCGGGTCTCTTTCTCATATTATTTGCCTTTGCGATCTACTTTTATTTGCTTTTATTTTCAGATCTATTAATCCAAAAAAACCAAAAAATACTTTGCTGCACTTTATTTTATTTGCAATCTATTTATTCAATCTATTACAACTTTCTCCCGTCACGCACCAATTTCTGGCACCATTACCCGAAAGGGATTGACATCCCCTTCAACACGTCGGGTTGTGAGGAGTTGTTATTTGTGTGCAGGGGATGTTTACCTTGTGTTGCTTGGTTCTCCTGCTGGTTCGATAACCTTGGTCTCATATCTAAGGGAAATACCTACCATCGATGTGTTGCATCATCCCTTCCTCTTTGAGGAAATACCGACGTAGCTTCAAGCGACACCAATGATCATCACACTTCTATTTACTTACAACTCAAAAAATTACAACTTGATACTAGAACAAAATATGACTCTATATGAGTGCCTCTAGCGGTGTACCCGGATGTGCAATGACCTAACATAACATGTATAAAAATGATGAATGGTGGCTGAGCCACAAGTACTATGTCTGCTATATGATCATACAAAGGAATATGACAATGATGGTGTGTGTCATAAAAATGGAATGGTGGAAGTTGCATGGCAATATATCTCGGAATGTCTATGGAAATGCCATAATATGTAGGTATGGTGGCTATTTTGAGGAAGATATAAGGAGGTTTGTGTGTGATAGAGCATATCATGTCACGGGGTTTGGATGCACTGGCAAAGTTTACACCACATCTCAAGGTGAGAAAGGGCAATGCACGGTACTGAAGAGGCTAGCAAATTGCAGAAAGGTGAGAATACATATAATTCATGGACTCACATTAGTCATAAAGAACTCACATACTTATTGCGAAAATTTATTAGCCCTCGAAGCAAAGTACTACTACGCATGACCCTAGGGGGATAGATTGGTAGGAAAACACCATCACTCGTCCCCAAATGCCACTCATAAGGAAGGCAATCAATAATAAATGATGCTCCAACTTCATAGCATAACGAGAGACTATACGTGCATGCTTCGGGAATCACAACCTTAACATCAATATTCTTACTCAACCACAATCATTCACTAGTACCTCCCACATATCACCATCTTTATATCAAAAAACTATTGCAAGGAATCAAACTTCTCATATTCAGTGATCTACATGAAAGTTTGTATTATATCCCTCTTAAATACCTATCATATTAGGACCAAATTAACAACCCGTGCTAATTGACATTATTATTTATCAAACTCTCAAAAAGATATAAGTGAAGCATGATAGTGCAACTATTTCTTTAAAATATAACCACCACCGTGCCATAAAAAATATAAGTGAAGCATGATAGTGCAACTATTTCTTTAAAATATAACCACCACCGTGCTCTAAAAAATATAAGTGAAGCACTAGAGCAACTACCTAGCTCAAAAGGTATAAGTTAAGAACATAGAGTATTCTAACAAATCACGAATAATGTGTGTCCCTCTCAAAAAGGTGTGTCCAGCAAAGATGATTGTGACAAACTAAAAATCAAACAAAGCAAAGGCTCATATAATACACAACGCTCCAAGCAAAACTCATATCATGTGATGAATAAAAATAGAGCTCCAAGTAACATTACTGATAGTTGGTAGAAGAAAGAGGGGATGCCATCCGGGGCATCCCCAAGCCAAGATGCTTGGGAGTCCTTGAATATTACCTTGGGGTGCCTCCTGCATCCCCAATCTTAGGCTCTTGCCACTCCTTATTCCTTCATCCATTGTGATCTCACTCAAAACTCGAAAACTTCAGCACACAAAACTACACAAAAACCTTCATGAGATCCATTAGTATAACAAGTAAATCGCCAATTTAGGTACATTGTAAACCAATTCATATTTTAATATTGCATAATACCTACTAGATTCTAGCTTCACCATGGCTTATACCCCCTGATACAATCCATAGATTCATCAAAACCAGCAAACAATGCAACAAAAAACAGAATCTGTCAAAAATAGAATAGTGTGTAGTAATTCGAAGAATGACTATACTTATGTAACTCCAAAAATTCTAAAAAATTATGAAAAAGTGGTAAATTTGTACATCAATCATGTGTAAAAAAATTAGAATTTTATCAGGCTCCAGTGAATTTCAACAATTATGCTAGTGAGCGCAAAAGTTTCTATTTTTTTCTTCATAGAATCAAAGCAACCATCATCCAAATCATACCAAAGACTTAACTTGACGCAAACACTTATTTAAACACAAAACTCAACCATAACAGTTGCATAATTGTGTGCACACGAAAAAACTATAAATGATAACTATTGGGTTTTCTCCCAACAAACTCTTTCTTTATAGCCATTACGATAGGCTTGAGATTTTATCGATGCTCACGTGAAATATAATAATTGAAACACAAAGAGAGCATCATAAAACATGTGACAAACACATTTAAGTCTAACATAATTCATATGCATAAGCATTTTATAAGCAAAAAAATTATCAAGACGAGAAATATCAGCATATGCAAATGATTGGAATAAAACATTGACAATCTTAAAATAATGAGAGGTAATTTAGTAACATGAAAATTTCTATAACCATATTTTCCTCTCTCATAATAATTACATGTAAGATCATAATTAAATTCAACAATATGGCTATCATATAAAATTTTCTCTTCATGATCCACATGCATAAAAGTTGTATAGTCTTCCAAGATAGTGGGATTAACATCAACTAAAGTCATGACCTCTCCAAAACCACTTTTACCAAAAATTGCATAAGATTGAACACTCTCCAAATATGTGGGATTATTTGTTCCTAAAGTTGACACTCTTCCAAACCCATTTTCAATATTATAGCAAACATTATTATCAATTTCATATTCATTATGGGGCTTAAATAAATTTTTCAAGATCATAAGAAACATTATCACCCCAATCATGATCATTGCAATAAGTAGTGGACATAACAAAGTTATTATCCCCAAGCTTGTAGTTTTTCATAGTATTAACACAATTGACATTAATAGAATTTATAATAACATCATTGCAATCATGCTTTTCATTCAAGGAGCTATCATGAATCACTTTATAAATTTCTTCTTCTAACACTTCATCACAATTTTCAGATTCACGGTCTTCAAGCAAAACTTCATAAAGATAATCTAGTGCAATCAACTCACTAGCAATTGGTTCATCATAATTGGATCTTTTGAAAAGATTAGCAAGTGGATGAGGATCCATATGTCTTTACTTTTCCTGTTTTTGGTGTGTTGACATGAAGGCAATAAAGGCAAGCAAACAAGCAAAATGCAAACGGAAAATATTTTTGTGTTCTCATTAAAACATTTTAGAAGTGAGGGAGATGAAAATGAGAGGCAGATGGAAAATAATGTAAATCCAAGGAGATAAAAATTTATGCGATGGTACTTGATAGATGTTGATGATGTCTTCCTGGCAACGATGCCAGAAATTCTTCGTGCCACTTGTGAGCTGCGTTGGGATTTCCTCAAAGAGGAGAGGATGATGCAGCATAGTAGAGATAAGTATTTCCCTCAGTTAAGAACCAAGGTTATCAATCCAGTAGGAGAACCACGCAACACCTCGTGAACAGCACCTACACACAAAATAACAAGTACTTGTACCCAAAGCAAACAAGGGGTTGTCAATCCCTCGGCGGTTAATTGCTAGAATTAAATCTCGTAGTGATAGGTAGATAAACGAAAACACAAAATAAAAATAAAGGTAAATAAATTACAGCAAGGTATTTTTGGATTTTTATATGTGATTAAAATAGACCCGGGGGGCATAGTTTTTACAAGAGGATTTTCTCTTGAAAATAGCATACGGGTAAACAAATTATATGTTGGGCAATTGATGGAAAAGCGAATAATCATGACGATATCCAAGACAATGATCATGTATATAGGCATCACGTCCGAGACAAGTAGACCGACTCCTGCATGCATCTACTACTATTACTCCACACATCAACCGCTATCCAGCATGCATCTAGAGTATTAAGTAAATTCATAAAGAACGGAGTAACGCCTTAAGCAAGATGACATGATGTAGACAAAGCAAACTCAATCAATATGAATAAACCCAATCGTTTTACCCTTAATGGCAACAATACAAATACGTGTCTTGTCCCCTTCTGTCATTGAGATATAGATCACCACAATATTGAACCCATCACAAAGCACCTCTCCCATTGCAAGATAAATCAATCTAGTTGGCCAAACCAAATCAATAGATCAGAGAGAAATACAAAGCTATAATAATCATGCATAAAAGAGTTCAGAGAAGACTCAAATAATATTCATGGATAATCTAATCATAAACTCACAATTCATCGGATCTCAACAAACACACCGCAAAAAAGGATTACATCGAATAGATCTCCAAGAACATCGAGGAGAACATTGTATTGAAGATCAAAGAGAAAGGGGAAGTCATCTAGCTACTAGCTATGGTCCTGTGAGTCTATGGTAAAATACTCACACATCATCGGGAGGGCGGCAAGGTTGATGTAGAGCCCCTCAGTCAATTTCCCGTCCGACAGAGTGCCAAAGGCCTCCAGATGGGATCTCACGAGAACAGAAACTTGTTGCGGCAAAAAAGTATTTCAGGTGGTTCTCTGATGTATGCGGAATATTTAAGAGTTTATAGAGGCGGAATTAGGTCAAGAGGTGCCATGATGGGGCCACAAGCCTGGGGGCGCCCCTGGGGCGCGCCTCCCGAGCTTGTCGCTCCCTCGTGGCTCATCAGGTCTTCTCCCGAACCTTCTAGGGTCTCTTCTGGTCCATAAAAAATTAATCCAAAGTTTTTTCTCCATTTGGACTCTGCTTGATATTGATCCTGGAAAGCCAAAAAATAGCAACTGGCACTGGACACTAGGTTACTAGGTTAGTCCCAAAAATGATATATAATTGCAAAACAAACATCCAGGATATTATAATAGCATGGAACAATAAAAAAATTATAGATACGTTGGAGGCGTATCAAGACATATATAGCTTTAATAGACTCATTAATATCAAGCTTAGGTAGCAAAATTTTAGATTGAGATTTTCCACATCATGAGCAATTCTATCCATGTTCCTAGCCATATCATCAACTTTATTCAATTTTTCCTTCATCATAGTATTAAAAATCTTTTGAGAATTAATAAATTATTTAATATTACTTTCAAGACCATTAGTTATCCTATTATTATTACAAAAATCCATAGGAATTATCATAATTATTGGAGAAATTTTCGGGATGCGGTCTAGAATTAAAATTGCCTCTAAGCATTGTTATTGAAATTATTTTGCGAGACAAAATTCACATCAAAGTAGATAATGTCACATCATTAGGATCAACATGAGCATTCTTACTAGCAACCAATTTCATAAGAGCATCCATTTTATCACTCAACGTAGTAATATTTTCAACAAAATTTACCTTATTACCAATTGGAGCTCTTTCTGTATACCATTGAGAGTAATTTTCCATAATATTACCAAAGAGTTTTGTAGTTTCTCGTAATGTGATTTCCATAAAGGTTCCACCTGCAGCAAAGTCTAGAAGATTTCTAGAAACAAAGTTTAGTCCCGCATATAAGTTTCATATAGTCATCCATAAAATTAAACAATGAGTGGGACAATTTCTTATCATTAATTTCACTCTCTCTCAAGATTGTGCAACATGTTCATGCTCAAGTTGCTTAAAATTTATAATTTTATTTCTAAGAGAAATGTTTTTATGGGAGAAAAATACTTGGCAATAAAAGCATCCTTACACTTACCCCAAGAATCAATACTATTACGAGGCAAGGATGAAAACCAATTTTCAGCACGATCTCATAGTGAGAGTGGAAATAATTTTAATTTGAAAATACCATTATCCACATCTTTCTTCTTTTACATATCACATAATTCAACGAAAGATAACATGATGTAGACAAAGTAAACCCAAGCAATATGAATAAACTCCCGCAACAATACAAATACGTGTCATGTTCCTTTCTGTCACTGTGATCGAACACCGCAAGATTGAACGCATCACAAAGCACCTCTTAATTGCAAGATATATCAATCTAGTTGGCCAAACTAAAATGACTAGATCGAAGAGAAATACAAACCTGTAATAATCATGCATAAAAGACCAACATTTTGTAAAACTCAAACATGTTTAAAAAGTTATAATAATCATGCATAAAATACCAATGCAAGTTTAACACATTTTTTATGGGAAGAAAGTGAACAAGATTTTGTAAGTACACGAACATTCTTCAAAAATACAAACGTTTTTTGGGAAACATGAACTTGTTTTAAAACGTGAATATCATGGTACATCCAGCCGCCGCCATGTAGCGCGCTGGGTGCACCCTCAGGATTTTTTTTATGTGTTTGAATGATTTTTTACTTGGTTTTCTTAGGTTGATGAAAAATAGCATTTTTTGGGAAGCATGCTTTTTTGATAGAAGCACAACATGCACTTCTACTGAAAAAAGGAAAAAAAATACACCGTGTGCTTCCACCGCGAGAAGCGCAACTTTGCTTTTGCGAGAAGTACAACTTATGCTTCTCCAAAAAAAGGAACAAATCCAAAAAATATGAAAAACACAATTGTGCTTTTGGGGTCCTGCTTTTTATTCCAGTTTTCATATTTTTTGATTGCCGGTTTTTTCCACATACTTTTTTTGGTTTTATTCTTTTGGTCTTTTTTATATATCCTCTTTTCTGGGTTTTTCGTGAAAAATAATTTTTAGAAACCTATGTTATCTAATTTTGAAGATCTCGGCTGAAGTAATGCAACAGTGAAAACTGTTTTGGATTTGAACACAGGTTTTAAGAGATAAAGCATTTTTAGAAAATGAACCAATGAAAAAAAACTCATAGATTATGGCAATTAGCGAACATGTAGTGTGCCACTTATCAGCACTGGATTTGCTGTTTAGCCCAGTCCCATTTGTCTCCACATACTACTTTAATATACCATGCATGGCCCCGTCCTCTTTTAATGGTCCTTTGCCATGTTGCATGGGGTTTTCCTATTTGATCTGCTCTATGTGAAAATGTCGCAAAAACATACTGGAGCGATTCTATTTCGGCTGGCCCATTTTAGGAGAAGCACACGTAGTGCACTATGCAGTCCTGGAAACCTTCTAGAAGGTTCTTGACCAGTTTTGGGAACTTTCTAGAAGATTTCCAATCGGGCTTTTGTTCTTTTTTTACTTTTATCTCCTTTTATTTCTATTTTCCTGTCCCTTGGCTACTTTCTTTTCCAAAAGAAAAATACTGATTTGGAAAAATGTTCCCAATAAGAAATAAAAAAGTATACCCCACAAAAAAGAAATAAAAAAGAATAAACTTTCAATTACTGTTCTGGCATATAATATTGTAAGTATTCTGAAATATTGTCTAACTTTAATAAAATATTTTAATTAGAAAATTTGTTCACACATTCGAAAAAAAAAACATATTTACGTTTTAAAAAGCTGCATGAATTTTAAATTTTATTTGAGTTTCTGGAAACTATTCCAAAGTTCAAGGGAATATTTGCGTTCCAAAAAAAATTGGAGTCCACAATTTTGTTTGCATTTTATTTAAATTTATCAAATATTTTTAAAAAATATTCAGTTTTCCGAATAATGATTTTATAAAATTTCTAGAAAGTTCGCACTTCAAGCAATTTCAAAACATGTTTGTGTTTGAATAAAAAATAAACATCATTCCCCAAATTCAAAAATGTTCAAACAAATTTCGAAGTTGTTTTTGTTCTTTAAAAATCCGGAATTCATACATTTCCACAATTTATGATTTTTCCTAAAAACAGTCAGACTATCAGTTTTAGTATTCATTTTTCAGCAATGTTCTTATTTTTCTAAAACGTTTGCTATAGTCCGGTTTGTCTGCAATCCGGTTCGCTCAATACCGGATTTGCTCCGCCGCTCCTATTTGGCGTGTAGGTCGCCAAATAGTGACGTAGGTTTTTTTTAGACAACCTCGCGAAACTTTTATTCAGCCGTAACAATGTTTACATGGACGAAAGGAATCCCATTGGGCTGGCCTAACCAGACATGACGGCCCAATCCAAGTGTTAAAGCATGTTTCTCTAAGTTGTGAGCTTCAACATTTGAGCTCCTAAACTCATGATCTATATTACAAGAAGTAAAAGAAGAAATTTGTTGCTTGATCTCCCGAATGATTGCGCCATAAGTAGCTGCACTTCCCTTCTTAATATCTTCGACCACCCCCTTGCAATCACACGCCATACATATTTTGTCTAGATTCAAATCCATGGCCAAGGAAAACCCCTCTCGAATTGCACACGCCTCCAAAGTGGCTGGATCGCCCAAGTTGAACACCATGGCAGATGCTCCAAGGAATCCACCTCTAGAGTCCCGACAAATTGTAGCAACTGACCAATGACGACCCCCCCCCCCCGGCCGACAGCTGCATCAACATTAATCTTGGAGTGATTTGCATGGGGTGACCATCCAGTGGGACGAATAGTGGCAGTCACCCTCGTAGCTTTCTCTGGTGATAGCACCTGTATGTCTTGTAAGTAGGAATTGATAAAGCTGTGGATTGAGTGTGGACTCTTATGGATGTCTTCATGGATAGCTTTCCTTTGGGCTACCCATATCGCCCAAAGTAACACGGCTGCCCTGACGAATTCTTCAGTGGGTAACGCCTCCTGTAACTTGAACATCCACTTCTTCACACACTCCTGCTGGTTCATACTTAGCTGATCAATGATCGCATCCGATGATAGTGCCCAAGTACTCCATGAGACCGGGCAATCCAGCAAGGCATGTCTCCAAGTATCATGAACTCCGCAGAGATGACATGCCGCCGTGGTTGCTATATTGCGCCTTAACAGAAGCTCACCCGATGGAATAGAATGTTTGGCCAAACGCCATAAAAACACTTTGATCTTAGATGGGACTCACAACTTCCAAACTGAGATCCATTCTTTGCTTTCCCCTTGAGCTGTTGATGTTTCTTCTCTCCCTTCCAACCAAGCCTCCCGATCAACCTTCGTTCGGACCAGCATACGATATGCAGAGCTTACTGAGAAGTTCCCCCCTCGGCTCCTCTCCCCAGGCCCAGAAGTCATCAACCCTACACATGCATAGTGGGATATGTAGTATTGCTTCTGCATCTATGGGTGTGAAAACTGATCTTATCAACTCCACCCGCCACGACGCAGTAGTTGTTTCAATGAGCTCTGACACCTGCTGTGGTGGCAGGACCAAAGATGTAATCGGACTTTTGTAGCTTTGCCTCGGAATCCAGTTGTCGGTCCAGATGTTAGTAGACTCACCATGACCAATTCTCCGTATGATGCCCTACGCCATAATATCCCTTCCATCTAGGATAGCCCTCCAAATTTGCGAGGGGTGCGCTCCCAGCTCTGCATCAAGCAAAGAACATTCTGGGTGGTAAATGGACTTTAGTATTCGTGCACTCAATGACTCTGTGTCATTTTGTATCCTCCATACTTGCCTAGCAAGAAGAGCTAGATTAAACAGTTCCAAGTCTCGAAAGCCAAGTCCTCCCATGTATTTTGATCTAACCATAATATCCCAAGCGACCCAGGCTGGCTTCCATTTTCCTCGCTTGCTGCCCCATCAAAACTGTCTGATGATTGAAGTAATACTTTCACATGGTCCTCTAGGGAGTCTGAAACATGACATGGAAAATACCGGGATTACTTGGGAAACTGATTTGATCAACACCTCCTTACCTGTTGCAGACAAAAGTTTCTCCATCCATCCTTTAATCTTCTCACACACTCTATCATGCAAATATTTGAAGGTGCCATTCTTAGAGTGTCCTACATCGGTGGGCATCCCCAGATATCTCTCACTTAGGGACTCATTCTGCACCTGTAGTTTATTTTTGATCGCTTCTCTTGTACTTGGTGAGCAGCCCTTGCTAAAGAAAATAGATGATTTTGCGTTATTGATACGCTGCCCCGATGCCCTGCAATAAGTGTCCAACAGGTTTGATACTTTGTCTGCACCCTCCACACTAGCCTTGAAAAGCAGCAGGCTGTCGTCTGCAAATAAAAGGTGGTTGACGGACGGAGTCGTGGGAGCCACCTTAATACCCTGCAAAGACGATGACGGAGAACTAGATTTAGGAGGCATGAAAGGCCCTCTGCTGCAATCAAGAAAAGGTAAGAGGAGATAGGATCTCCCTGCCGAATCCCTCTTGATGGGTTGAAATATTGGAGCTTCTCTCCATTGAACATGACTAAAAAAGAGACTGAGGAAACCATAGACATAATAATATCTATCCAAGACTGTGCAAAGCCCAATCTCCCCATGATAGCTCTCAAATACGGCCACTCTAGCCTATCATAGGCTTTCATCATGTCTAGCTTGAGCGCACAGTAGTTGTTGCTCTTCGACCTGTTGCGCTTCATAAAATGTAAACATTCGTAAGCACAAATGATATTATCTGTTATAAGTCTCCCGGGCACGAAAGCGGACTGCTCCTGTGAGATTATCTCTGGCAACACGAGCTTTAGCCTGTTAGCCACCACCTTTGAGGCAATCTTGTGCAAAACATTACAAAGACTTATAGGCCGGAATTGTGAGAGAAGAGTTGGGTTCGTCACCTTGGGGATCAGTACAAGGATCATATTGTTAAGGCACTCCAGACTCTCTTCCCCTCTGACAATTCTGAGAACAATATCAGTAACATCTTCCCCACACACATCCCAGTGTTTTTGGTAGAATTGGGCTGGAAAACCATCTGGGCCCGGAGCTTTAGTGGGAGACATCTAAAACAATATTGTCTTAACCTTGTCCCTCGTATATGGAGCACACAAGGTGGCATTCATAACCGATGTTACTTTCCTCGGAACGTGTTCTAGAACATCATCTATTCCTTGAACCCCCTCAAAAGTATAAAGATCATTATAAAAGTTGTGTGCCAAAGACCGCATCTCATCTGGATCCTTTGTCAACACTCCCAAAGCATTCTCTAGTGCATGAATCATATTCTTTTTCCTTCACAAACTTGCCCGCAGATGAAAGAATTTTGTATTCTTGTCACCAGAGGTAAGCCATTCAATCCGTGCCCTTTGTCTCCACATTATTTCCTGTCGGTGGTAAAGCTCAATGAGCCTCTCATTTATTTTTAGTTCCACATGGCTAGGCGCTGTCCTTAAGGGGTCGCCCCTCAACTCATCAAGTTTACTTTTGAGGTCCTTGATTTCCTTCCGGACGCACCCGAAAGTGTGCTTGTTCCATCTGGTCAAGCCATTGGAGACCTGAACTAGCTTGTCATGGAGCTGCTGAACACTCACACATGGGCCACCGGCCGCCCACTCCTCTGTTACCACACCGCTAAAGCCATCGTGCTTTTCCCACATCCCCTCGTACCGGAAGGACCGGCTTGTCGTGCCCTCATTATTTCTCCCCGGGCTGAGCATGATCGCACTGTGATCGGATGTGGCCGCCGAATGATGCTCCAAGTATGCCATAGGAAAACGTGCCACCCAGTCCACGTTGGCAAGCACCCGGTCCAACCTGCATCTAGTGTACGTGCCCCCTGCGACCTTCTTCTCAAAAGTCCAGAAAGGCCCCTTATACCCAATGTCTAGCAACATGCAAACGTCTGTGGCATCTCGGAATGCTTGAATCTGAGCATTACTACGTGTACCTATGCCTTCATGTTCAGTTGGACGTAGCACTTCGTTGAAATCGCCAATACACAACCAAGGGAGTGCACTCAAAGTGCTAATGTTTTTCAAAACCGTCCAAGTCTGGTGCCTCAAATGGGTCTGAGCCTCCCCATATATACACGTCATTCTCCACTTCTCATGTCCGTTTTCCTCCACAAACACATCAATGTGATAACAAGAATAACCCAAAATCTCAACTTTTACTTCATTGTTCCAAAAAATACCAGGTCCACCACTTCGACCTTGACTATCAACTGGAAAAGAACTATCATAACCCAAAGTACCAGCTAGAGCTTCTACCCTTTCTCCATCAATCTGTGTCTCTACAATACACAAGAGGGTAGGGGCAAACTTCTTCGCAAATTCGCGAAGTTCTTGGACTGTCGCGGCATTGCCCACACCGCGGCAGTTCCAAAAAAAAGTACTCATTTGGCCTGGCGACGCTCCTCGAAGGAGCTCGCCAAATTATTCACTATAGCACCTTGGCTATCAGTCCTCTCATCTTCTGTCCTTGTTCTCTTCGGGTCCCTCTGTGGCGGTGGACTAACGACACTGGATCCTGCTGGAACGATCGCCAGAGACATGTTTTCCGTCGCAGCCTGAACCTGGTCACTTGCAGTAGCAGGATAAGTACTCACATCGGTTCTTTCTGATCTCTTTCTGCTTGGATCATTAGTATTCATGTCGATATCTGCCTCTGCTTGCCGGCGCCCCAATTTCCGCCTGACTTGCTTTCCTCCGAGCATCCTCCTGAACGCCCTCCATCATAGCGGCCACTAGACCGGCCTCCACGGCGCCCGTCGCGGCGCCCACGTCCCTCTCCAGGGCCCCTTCTACTGCGCATAAACCAGTCGGCCCTGAGCTCCTTGAAGACTAGCGCAGATGGTGGGTGAACCCCATTGTCGTGCTCCTTGTATAGATGGCCCAGCATCCCACATACGGCACACCAATTGGGAAGCCTCTCATACTTCACTTTGTATATCTGTCTCTTCCCATCTCTAATCATCGACACCGCGTTCTTGAGTGGCTTGTGGACATTGATATGCACCCACACACGGTAAAAATTCCCGGTGAAATCATGGGACTGGGCCTCCGCAAACAGGACTTCACCAACCATGGCAGCTAGGGGGTGGATTAGATGAGCATATAGGTCCAGCACGTCATGGATCTGAATCCATATATCGATTGTCTCCAGTTTGATGGTTGAGGGTTTTGTTACTCTAACATAAGGTGCAAGGAGCACCACATCCCCTCTGAAATTCCAAGGCCCTTCTTGCATGACACGCTCCCAGTCCCCCAAGCAAGTAAATTGGACCGAGTACAGATTATCCTCCAATGGCTTGAACTTTGCTTCCTATGCCACGTCCCAGGCTGATCTCATGTTCCTAAAGAACCATGTCTGGCTGTAGGTTTTATTGGTATTGACCTTAATCAGCGCAACCCACCTTGGCGACTCCGGCGGAGCCTCCTTCTCATCAAAGACTATGTCGTCCAGATCCTCCTCGCGGAGCCCCAATTCCATCATCATCTTCTCCACATCGCTGAGTCCGCAGGAGCCCGCGACTCCATCAGCAGCCATCTAGATGACTAACCCGAGAAAGAATGATCGGGTTTTTGGTGGCAGACCCTAAACTCCGCCGCGTCACGATCCTGGACAAGAGTGGGAGCGATTCAGATCGCCCCTTGGTCGCTCCGGGCAGCGGAGTCGAACGGGAATCGGCGGCAGGGAAGATAAAGCCTCGACGGCGGCGACCGATCGCCCCGGGAGAAACCAGGAGAAACTCTAACGAGAGGGAAGTTAAGGGGAGTCGGAATCCGCATGAGATTTTGTAATAGTGACGTAGGTAGCCTCCTGTGTGCATGTCGTCTGTATGGACCAGCCCATTCTGGGTTTTCTACAACCCGTTTGGGGGAAATCTTCCTCGAAACATTTTTTTTCTCTTGGTCTTTTCCTTATGTTTCTCCTACTTTTCCCCCTTCTCTCTTTAATTTTCTCTTTTCCTTTTTTCATTTTGCAAACATATTTTCAAATTCTTGAAGATTTTTTGAATACATGACCAGTTTATGGAATCACAACATTTTTCCGAATCATCACGCATTTTTTGAAACTCGTGAATATTTTTTAAATGCGGAAAACATTGTTTTACTTCTGGGAATATTTTATGAATGAAAAGTTATTTGTTCAACTGATGAACTTTTTCCAAATTTGGGAACAACTTTTGAAATTTTGAAACACTTTTTGAGTCTATTTTAACATTTTTAAAATTCATGAACGTTTTTTAATTTGAGATTTTGCAAATTCCCGAACCTTTTTGTTCCCGAATGTTTTCCAAAATATTGAGCATATTTCTAATATGCAGAAATTTAATCAACATCATGAACGTTTAATGATTACCAAACCATTTTACAAGGTCACGAACAATTTTTGAGTTCACTAATACTTTATGAATTCTTAAACACTTTTGTTTTCTAAATTGATATTTGTTTTAAAATTCGAATCTTTTTAAAACCCTGTATTACTTTAAGAAAAATGAGA
>NC_041388.1:582345293-582376613 GCF_002162155.2 Triticum dicoccoides
TTAAAATTGCGCGGCGAGGTGATTCGATCCTTCGATCGACTTGTCCTACATGGAGCGCAGTAACCACCACGCTAACAGCATCTCTTGTGAATACTAAACCTCCTCCTCACCCTTTTGTTCTTTACTTACTTTTTCTTTTTGTCGTTTAGTTTCTCTTTTTTCTTTCTATAAAATCCGCGAAATGTTTCTCAAAATCTGTTAACTTTTTCAAAATTACTATTTTTTTCAAAATGTTTCTCAAATTTGGTGACCTTTTTTCAAATTCGTTGAACTTTTTTCAAATCCGATGAACTTTTTTGAAATTCAATGAACTGTTTTTTTATTTTGATGAACTTTTTTCAAATTCAGTGAATTTTTTTTGAACTTCGATGAATTTTTTTCAAATTTGATGAACTTTTTTCCAAAATCATGAGTTGTTTTTCAAATTCGATGAACTTTTTTCCAAAATCATGATTTGTTTTTCATATTCGATGAACTTTTTTCAACTTTGTTGAACTTTTTTCAAATTTAATGAACTTCTTTTTAAATGCGATGAACTTTTTTTCGAAAACGATGAACTTTTTTCACTTTTCCATAAACGTTTTTCAAAATCAATGAACTTTTCTTAAAAATGATTAACTTTTTCTCAAAATCATTGAGTTTTTTAAGTTTCTTACTTTTTCTTCAAAAATGATGAACTTTTGTCTCAAAATCGATGATTGTTTTTGTAGTTTGTGAGATTTTTTCGTCAAATGTTGAACTTTGGCTCAAAATCGATGAACATTTTTGAAATTCATATTAAAAAAAACTAAGGGATAATAAATAGCGCAGCCACACATGTTCTTATACCATAAGCGCTATTATCGGCTAAAAGTGTTCAATGGGTGTAGTGGTTAGCTAAGCAGGAAGCCAGGTATATATGGGTGGCTTTGTGAGTTTGAATCCCGGTGGAAGCAGTTTTTGTGCCTTTTTCTGTAGTTTTTGTTCTTTGCGCTTTGCCTTACCGGGCCGGCCCAATAAGGCACTGCGTGGGCGCCAGAAACCTGTTCCGGCGCATAAGGCGCCGAACAGAAGGTCTCGGCCGCCCCATAGCTCGCTTTCAGCGAGTCGACCTTCCGTCTCGCTGAAAGGCCGGCAGAAATGGGCCAGCGCACGTGCGCGGCAGGCCACAGCCTTTTTTTCCTGTATGTTTACATTTTCTATTTTCGTTTTTTGCTTTATTTTTGTTTTTTTGTTTATAGTTTAAAATATTCGAAATATATATTTGTAAACAATTCAACACATATTTGAAAAATGTTGAATGTGTATAGAAAAACAGTTGATTATGTAGTAAAAATAATGATTTTTTTATTTTGTCTGTAAAAATGTTAATAAAGGATTTTGAAAAAATGTTGAACAATTATTTGAAATTAGTTAATCAGGCTTTCGGTAAATGTTAAATGTGTATGGAAAAAATATTGAATATGTATTAAAAAATTAATGAAAAAAATCAGATCATGTATATAAAAATGTAATCAAGCATTTGGAAAATGTTAAATGTGTATAAAAATACTGGTCATGTATTAAAAAATGATGAAATAATCTGATCCTGAATATAAAAATGTTAATCAAGTATTTAAAAAAATGTTGAGCGAGTGTTTGAAAAATATTAATCAAGCATTTTGGAAAGTTAATTGTGTATTGGAAATATGTTGATCATGTTTTCAAACAATGTTAATCTTTTTATTTGAAAAGTGTTAATCAAGCATTTCAAGGAATGTCAAAAATGGATAGAAAAAATATTGACCATGTACTAAAAAATGTTATTCTTGTATTAGAAAATATTAATCAAACATTTGGAAAATGTTATAGAATGTGTATAAGTGTTGAACATGTATTACAAAAATGCGTGATTTATATTGAAAAAAATTGACATGTATTAGAAAAATGTTGTTGACATATATAAAAAATGTAGAATAACAACAAAAAGAACAAAGGAAACTGAAAAAAGAAACAAAATAATCAAAAGGGAAAATAAAATGGAGAAAACAAAGAAATATAATGCTAAAAAGAATGAAAAACAAATGGAGAAGAAAAAAGAAAAGAAACAAAAAAGAAAAAGAACATGAACAAAACTAGCTCGAATCACCTCAAGTAGGACGCGCCCCTACTACTTACCACAAATGCGGCCAGGGTAGAGTTGCCAGCAGCATCCTGCTTCTCCCCTTTCCTTTGCTATTTTTAACTTATGCGCGCGGGAACGGAATGACCCAATACGACGCGGGGAGGGAAAACCTTCAGCGAGTGTTGCTACCGCCTCGCTTAATGCGAGACATAGCACCCGCTACGAGCTCTCGCGTCAGGTTATTCGTTCACTGTAGTTATCTCGTTGTGTGTTCACTCATGCTCCTCTTTTCTCTCTTTTTTTCTTTCCTTTTCTGGCTTTCTTTTGTTTTTCTTTAATTTTTTTGTTTTAAACCAGATTTCTTTGGGTTTTCTTTAGTATTTGATATAAGTTTGTGTTTCTTTGTTTTTGCTTGGTTTTTATCGGGTTTTTTCTTTGTTTATCTCGATTTTCACTAGTTATCATTTTCTTTCTTTTCCTTCGGTTTTCTGTATTGATTTCTTCTATTTTTGTTGATTTTCATTACTTTTATTTACTGCCTTTTTATCGGTTTTTATTCTTTTTCAGTGTATTTCTTTATGATTTTCATCAGGTTTTCTTTTGTTTCTCATTTTTCTTCTTTTTTACATGTGTTGTTTCTTTCTTTCTCGTTTGGCAATGGTTTTTTCTTTTAATTTGGCTTCTTTTGTTTCTTTTCTGGATTCCATTTTTTGCGTTGTTTCTTTTTATTTTCCATTTACATTTTTTATATGTCGAGAATATTTTTTAATACATATTTAACTTCTTCAAATACAAGTTCAATTTGTTAATATATGTTCGATATTTTCTATACACTTCTTTAATGTTTTTCAAATGCTTGATTACGATTTTTGAAATAGAAGAATTTTTTAATACAAGCTCGACGTATTCCTATACACATTTAAACATTTTAGAATGCTCGATTATTTTTTCAAATAGAATATTAGCATTTCTTAATACATGGTCAACATTTTTTCTATACATATTTAACATTTCTCAATTTGTCAATTAACATTTTTGAAATACTTGTTTAACATTTTTTTCAAATGCTTGATTAATATATTTTTTTAAATAAATGATCGACTTTTTTCACACGTGTTGTATATTTTTTTAAAAAAAAATCGTAGGCAAGAGAAACATTTTCTTTGCACACATTTAACATTTTCATAGGGAAAATATCATACGAAAACCAATATTGGATGAATTAAATATGAAAAAATAAGGGGTATTAAGAGGGAGATGTTTTATTGTCACGCAAAATTTTAAGTTGAAACACATGACGAGATGTGAGCTACGAAAAAGACAAATTCAGTCCTGAATAGTGATATTACTGTTTGGTACTATTCAACCCTTATTTTGTCTTTTTCATATCTCACATCTCGTAATGTGTTTCAACTTGAATTATTGTGTGGCAATAAAACATCATCCTCTTAACATACCGTATTTTCTTCAGATTTCTTTGAGACTTCAAAACATCTTCTTCTCATGGTTTTCACCAGTTTTCGCTGAATGTTGGTTTCGGTATGATATTCTCCCTTCTCCCTCTTCAAATAAGACCACACACTTTTGTATTCTCAGATAGGCTAAGAAAAGATTTTGTTAGAGCAACTCCAACGTCCTGACCCATTTCGTCCGCGCGCGTCCTTCTGGGTCGATGGAGACAGAAAAGTCAGCCGAACGCGCCGATCCAAATGCACGCACATCTGCTTTTCATACGCCTACCTACCCATTCCCGGCCCAATTTTGAGCCTCATTTGCGTCTGCGCGGGTACGAGGTGGACGCGTGCGGTGCGCGTCAACTACTCCCCCCGGTCTGCTAGTCGGTGGCAAAGCATCCACCATTTTCCTCCACTTTCCTGAAACCCTGTCACCGGCTCGCGCTCCTGGACGCTCGCCATGGACGACACCCTCGATGCCGCCGCCGGCCTTGCCTCCCTCGCCTCGTCCGGCATCACCTATGCACCCTTCGGCAAAAGGCAAGCCTCGCGCCCCCCGCAGGGCTGTCGCGGCGCCCAAGAAGAAGAAGTAGCTAACGCCCAAGCAGCGAGCCACAGAGTCGGCCAAAGAGGAAGGGTTAGAGGCACGCGTCTGATGCAAGGGACAAAGCGGCAGCCGTCGTCGCTCTCACCGTCGCCGCGCAGCAGGAGGAAACCAACGCCCGAGTCGCGACGGCAATGAGGAAGGCCTTGATCTACCTAGTGTTAAACCTTGGCCAGCACGGGCTCGTCAGCACCGCCATGGCCAGAGCCAGCACTGGCTCGTCCGTGTTTCCTTGGATGGTGCTTCCAGAGTCGCTGCGCGCATCAGCGACACACCCGATTCCCGGCTTCCACGTCTATCCGCAAACCTTCTCGACTCTCTAGGGAATGCTCACCGGAGGTGAGCGTGGTGGTGCCTTCCACGCACGCACCCATGCCCATCGACCTCAACGCCACGCCGGTGGCCAGTGCCTTATCATCCGGAGGGCGCAAGGAAACAAGCGCGGGAGATGCCAGCCGATGTGCTACCCGACATCCGCAAACTGTTCGACAGAATGCCGGTGGTCGGCGACAAGGAAACGACCGACCATTTCATGGAGAGCAACATCTTCAAGGGGGGTGTGTCGGTTGGTTGCTCCACGGCTAGCTACGATCCCGATGAGACCCAAAGCCAAGAGGGCCGAGCGCCGTTCAAGCCGACGATGAGTGATCTATGGCGGTGACTGCCATCCCTTTTTTGTATGTCGGCAAGTGTGCTGTCATGACCACAACCAAGATGACGTGTTCGAATTTCCCGCCCCTTTTTGTGTGCTAGCATGTGTGCCGGCCGTTGGTAAGTGCGTCAGCAGGAACTGCGTGGTGATTTTTTGGAGGCTGGCATTGTATGCTTGTCGTTGGCATGGTGCCGGCATGAACTTTGGGTGACGACATGACCGCTGGCATGATCTATGGCCACGGACCTTTTCAAATTTATACTCGGGTATGAAATGGGTCACGTGTTGGGGATCGTAGCAGAAATTTAAAATTTTCTACGCATCACCAAGATCAATCTGTGGAGAGACTAGCAACGAGAGAGAAGAGAGTGCATCTACATACCCTTGTAGATCGCTAAGCGGAAGCGTTCAAGAGAACGGGGTTGATGGAGCCGTACTCGTCGTGATCCAAATCACCGATGATCCTAGCGCCGAACGGACGGCACCTCCGCGTTCAACACACGTACAGAATGGAGATGTTTCCTGCGCCTTGATCCAGCAAGGAGGAGGGAGAGGTTGAGGAAGAGAGTCCGACAGCACGACGGCGTGGTGGTGGAAGCAACGGGATCTCGGCAGGGCTTCGCCAAGCACCAACGAGAGGGAGAGGTGTCACGGAGGGAGAGGGAGGCGCCAGGGACTTGGGTGCCGCTGCCCTCCCTCCCCTCCACTATATATAGGGCCCCTAGGGGGGCGCCGGCCCTAGGAGATCCCATCTCCAACGGGGGGGTGGCCAAGGGGGAACTTGCCCCCCAAGTCAGGTGAGGCGCCCCCCACCCCTAGGGTTTCCAACCCTAGGCGCAGGGGGAGGCCCATGGGGGGCGCACCAGCCCACCAGGGGCTGGTTCCCCTCCCACTTCAGCCCATGGGGCCCTCCGGGATAGGTGGCCCCACCCGGTGGACCCCGGGACCCTTCCGGTGGTCCCGATACAATACCGGTGACCCCCGAAACTTTCCTGGTGGCCGAAACTGGACTTCCTATATACAATTCTTCACCTCCGGACCATTCCGGAACTCCTCGTGACGCACGGGATCTCATCCGGGACTCCAAACAACTTTCGGGTTACCGCATACTAATATCTCTACAACCCTAGCGTCACCGAACCTTAAGTGTGTAGACCCTATGGGTTTGGGAGACACGCAGACATGACCGAGACGACTCTCCGGTCAATAACCAACAACGGGATCTGGATACCCATGTTGGCTCCCACATGCTCCTCGATGATCTCATCGGATGAACCACGATGTTGAGGATTCAAGTAATCCCGTATACAATTCCCTTTGTCTATCGGTATGATACTTGCCCGAGATTCGATCGTCGGTATCCCGATACCTCGTTTAATCTCGTTACCGGCAAGTCTCTTTACTCGTTCCGTAACACATCATCATGTGATCAACTCCTTGGTCACATTGTGCACATTATGACGATGTCCAACCGAGTGGGCCCAGAGATACTTCTCCGTTACACGGAGTGACAAATCCCAGTCTCAATTTGTGCCAACCCAACAGACACTTTCGGAGATACCCGCAGTGCACCTTTATAGCCACCCAGTTACGTTGTGACGTTTGGTACACCCAAAGCATCCTACAGTATTCGGGAGTTGCACAATCTCATGGTCTAAGGAAATGATACTTGACATTAGAAAAGCTTTAGCATACGAACTACACGATCTTGTGCTAGGCTTAGGATTGGGTCTTGTCCATCACATCATTCTCCTAATGATGTGATCCCGTCATCAACGACATCCAATGTCCATGGTCAGGAAACCGTAACCATCTATTGATCAACGAGCTAGTCAACTAGAGGCTTACTAGGGACATGGTGTTGTCTATGTATCCACATATGTGTCTGAGTTTCCTATCAATAAAATTCTAGCATGGATAATAAACGATTATCATGAACAAGGAAATATAATAATAACTAATTTATTATTGCCTTTAGGGCATATTTCCGACAGTCTTCCACTTGCACTAGAGTCAATAATCCAGTTCACATCGCTATGTGATTAACACTCAAGGTCACATCCCCATGTGACTAACACCCAAAGAGTTTACTAGAGTCAATAATCTAGTTCACATTACCATGTGATTAACACTCAATGAGTTCTGGGTTTGATCATGTTATGCTTGTGAGAGATGTTATAGTCAACGGGTCTGAACCTTTCAGATCCTTGTGTGCTTTACAAATCTTTATGTCATCTTGTAGATGCAGCTACCACGCTCTTTTTGGAGCTATTCCAAATAACTGTTCTACTATACGAATCCGGTTTACTACTCAGAATCATCCAGATTAGTGTCAAAGATTGCATCGGCGTAACCCTTTACGACGAACTCTTTTACCACCTCCATAATCGAGAAAATTCCTTTGTCCACTAGTTACTAAGGATAACCTTGACCATTGTCCTGTGATCCATTCCTAGATCACACTTGTACCCCTTGACTGACTCATGGCTTGGCACACTTCAGGTGCGGTACACAGCATAGCATACTATAGAGCCTACGTCTAAAGCATAGGGGACGACCTTCGTCCTTTCTCTCTCTTTTGCCGTGGTCAGATCTTGAGTCTTACTCAATACTCACACCTTGTAACACAGCCAAGAACTCCTTCTTTGCTGATCTATTTCGAACTCCTTCAAAATCTTGTCATGGTATGTATTCATTTGAAAGTACTATTAAGCATTTTTTATCTATCCTTATAGATCTTGATGCTCAATATTCAAGTAGTTTAATCCAGGTTTTCCATCGAAAAACACTTTTCAAATAACCCTGCATGCTTTCCAGAAATTCTACATCATTTCTGATCAACAATATGTTAACAACATATACTCATCAAAAATTCTATAGTGCTCCCACTCACTTCTTTGGAAATACAAGTTTCTCATAAACTTTGTATAAACCCAAAATCTTTGATCATCTCATCAAAGCGTACATTCCAATTCTGAGATGCTTACTCCAGTCCTTAGAAGGATTGCTAGAGCTTTGCATACTTGTTAGCATCTTTCAGGATTGACAAAACCTTCTGGTTGTATCACATACAACCTTTCCTCAAGAAAGACGTCGAGGAAACAATCCTATCTGCAAGATTTCATAAATAATGTAGTAACTGCTAACATAATTCCAACAGACTCTTAGCATCGCTACGAGTGAGAAAGTCTCATTGTAGTCAACTCCTTTGAACTTGTCAGGAAACATCTTAACGACAAGTCGAGCTTTCTTAATGGTGACATTTACCATCATTGTCCATCTTCCTTTTAAAATCCATCTGCACCCAACATCCTTACCACCATCAAGTAGTTCTTCCAAGTCTATACTTTGTTTTTATACATGGATCCTCTCTCGGATTTCATGGCCTCGAGCCATTTGTCGGAATCCGGGCCCACCATCGCTTCTCCATAGCTCGTAGATTCATTGTTGTCTATCAACATGACTTCCAAGACAGGATTACGTACCACTCTGAAGTAGTACACATCCTTGTCGACCTATGAGGTTTGGTAGTGACTTGATCCAAAGTTTCATGATCATTATCATAAGCTTCCACTTCAATTGGTGTAGATGCCACAGGAACAACTTCATGTGCCCTGCTACACACTAGTTGAAGCGACGGTTCAATAACCTCATCAAGTCTCCACCATCCTCTCACTCAATTCTTTCGAGAGAAACTTTTCCTCGAGAAAGGACCCGTTTCCAGAAACAATCACTTTTGCTTCCGGATCTGAAATAGGAGGTATACCCAACTATTTTTGGGTATTCTATGAAGATGCATTTATCCGCTTTGGGTTCGAGCTTATCAGCCTAAAACTTTTCACATAAGCGTCGCAGCCCCAAACTTTTAAGAAACGACAGCTTAGGTTTCTCTAAACCATAGTTCATACGGTGTCGTCTCAACGGAATTGTGTGGTGCCTTATTTAAAGTGAATGCGGTTGTCTCTAATGCCTAACCCATAAACGATAGTGGTAATTTGATAAGAGACATCATGGTATGCACCATATCCAATAGGGTGCAGTTATGATGTTCGGACACACCATCACACTATGGTGTTCCAGGTGGTATTAGTTGTCAAACAATTTCCACAATGTCTTAATTGTGTGCCAAACTCGTAACTCAGATATTCATCTCTATGATCATATCATAGACATTTTATCATCTTGTCACGACGATCTTCAACTTCACTCTGAAATTACTTGAACCTTTGAATAATTCAGACTTGTGTTTCATCAAGTAAATATACTCAGCATCTACTCAAATCATCTGTGAAGTAAGAACATAATGATATCTACTGCGTGCCTCAACACTCATTGGACTGCACACATCAAAATGTATTACTTCCAACAAGTTGCTTTCTTGTTCCATCTTACTGAAAACGAGGCCTTTCAGTCATCTTGCCCATGTGGTATGATTTGCATGGCTTAAGTGATTCAAAATCAAGTGAGTCCAAATGATCCATCTGTATGGAGTTTCTTCATGCATATCTACCAATAGACATGGTTCACATGTCTCAATCTTTTCAAAAACGAGTGAGTCCAAAGATCCATCAACATGGAGCTTCTTCATGCATTTTATACCAACATGACTCAAATGGTAGTGCCACAAGTATGTGGTACTATTATTACTATCTTATATCTTTTGGCATGAACATGTGTATCACTATGATCGAGATTCAATAAACCATTTATTTTTAGGTGCAAGACCATTGAAGGTATCATTCAAGTAAACAGAGTAACCATTATTCTCCTTAAATGAATAACCGTGTGGCGATAAACATAATCGAATCATGTCTATGCTCAACGCAAACACCAAATAACAATTATTTAGGTTTTAACACCAATCTCGATGGTAGAGGGAGCGTGCGATGTTTGATCACATCAACCTTGGAAACACTTCCAACTTATCGTAATCTCACCTTTAGCTAGTCTCCGTAGCCTTTTATTTCAAGTTACTAACGCTTAGCAACCGAACCGGTATTTATTACCCTGGTGCTACTAGGAGTACTAGTAAAGTACACAATAATATGATGTATATCCAAAATACTTCTGTCGACCTTGCCATCCTTCTCATCTACCAAGTGTCTAGGGTAGTTCTGCTTCAGTGACCATTCCCCTCATTATAGAAGCACTTAGTCTCGGGTTTGGTTCAAACTTGGGTTTCTTCACTAGAGCAGCAACTGATTTGCCGTCTCATGAAGTATCCCTTCTTTCCCTTGCCCTTCTTGAAACTAGTGTTTTAACCATCAACAATTGATGCTCCTACTTGATTTCTACTTTCGCGGTGTCAAACATTGCGAGTTGCTCAAGGACCATCATGTCTATCCCTGATATGTTATAGTTCATCACGAAGCTCCAATAGCTTGGTGGCAGTCACTATGGAGAACCATCACTTTCTCATCTGGAAGATTAACTCCCACTCGATTCAAGCGATTGTAGTACTCAGACAATCTGAGCACATGCTCAACGATTGAGTTTTTCTCCCTTAGTTTGCAGGCTTAAGAAACTTGTCAGAGGTCTCATACCTCTTGACGTGGGCACTAGTCTAAAATTCCAATTTCAGTCTTTGGAACATCTCATATGTTCTGCGACGTTTCAAAAACGTCTTTGGTGCCACAATTCTAAACCGTTAGCATTACACACTGAACTATCACATAGTCATCAAAACGTGTATGTCAGATGTTTCCCAACATCTACAGACGACGCTCGAGGTTCAACGCACTGAGCGGTGCATTAAGGACATAGCCCTTCTGTGCAGCAATGAGGACAATCCTCAGTTCACGGACCCAGTCCGCATAATTGCTACTGTCAACTCTCAACTAAATTTTCTCTAGGAACATATCTAAAATAGTATAACCAAAACGTGAGCTACGACATAATTTGCAAAGACCTTTTGACTATGTTCATGATAATTAAGTTCATCTAATCAAATTATTCAATGAACTCCCACTTAGATAGACATCCCTCTAGTCATCTAAGTGATACATGATCCGAGTCAACTAGGCCGTGTCCGATCATCACGTGAGACGGACTAGTCATCATCGGTGAGCATCTTCATGTTGATCATATCCACTATACGACTCATGTTCGACCTTTCGGTCTTCCGTGTTCCGAGGCCATGTCTGTACATGCTAGGCTCGTCAAGTTAACCTAGGTGTATTGCGTGTGTAAATCTGGCTTACACCCGTTGTATCCGAACGTTAGAACCTATCACACCCGATCATCACGTGGTGCTTTGGAACAACGGACCTTAGCAACGGTGCATAGTTAGGGGGAACACTTTCTTGAAATTATTGCGAGGGATCATCTTATTTATGCTACCGTCATTCTAAGCAAATAAGATGTAAACATGACAAACATCAAATGCAAATCATAAAGTGACATGATATGGCCAATATCATCTTGCGCCTTTGATCTCCATCTTCGAGGCGCGGCATGAACACCATCGTCACCGGCATGACACCATGATCTCCATCATCATGATCTCCATCATCGTGTCTTCATGAAGTTGCCTCGCCAACTATTACTTCTACTACTATGGCTAACGGTTAGCAATAAAGTAAAGTAATTACATGGCATTTTCATTGACACGCAGGTCATAAATAAATTAAGACAACTTCTATGGCTCCTGCCAGTTGTCATACTCATCGAGATGCAAGTCATGATTCCTATTACAAGAACATGATCAATCTCATACATCACATATATCATTCATCACATCCTTTTGGCCATATCACATCACATAGCATACCCTACAAAAACAAGTTAGACGTCCTCTAATTTTTGTTGCATTTTTTACGTGGCTACTATGGGTTTCTAGCAAGAACGTTTCTTACCTACGCAAAACCACAACGGTGATATGCCAATTTCTATTTACCCTTCATAAGGACCCTTTTCATCGAATCCGATCCAACTAAAGTGGGAGAGTCAGACACCCGCTAGCCACCTTATGCAACTAGTGCATGTCAGTCAGTGGAACCTGTCTCAAGTAAGAGTACGTGTAAGGTCGGTCCGGGCCGCTTCATCCCACAATGTCGCCGGATCAAGATAAGACTAGTAAAGGTAAGCAAATTGAACAAATCATCGCCCACAACTGCTTTGTGTTCTACTCGTGCATAGAAACTAGGCATAGACCTAGCTCATGATGCCACTGTTGGGGATCGTAGCAGAAATTTAAAATTTTCTACGCATCACCAAGATCAATCTATGGAGAGACTAGCAACAAGAGAGAAGAGAGTGCATCTACATACCCTTGTAGATCGCTAAGCGGAAGCGTTCAAGAAAACGGGGTTGATGGAGTCGTACTCGTCGTGATCCAAATCACCGATGATCCTAGCGCCGAACGGATGGCACCTCCACGTTCAACACACGTACGGAACGGAGACGTTTCCTGCGCCTTGATCCAGCAAGGAGGAGGGAGAGGTTGAGGAAGAGAGTCCAACAGCACGATGGTGTGGTGGTGGAAGCAGCGAGATATCGACAGGGCTTCGCCAAGCACCAACGAGAGGGAGAGGTGTCACGGAGGGAGAGGGAGGCGCCAGGGACTTGGTTGCGGCTGCCCTCCCTCCCCTCCACTATATATAGGCCCCCTAGGGGGTGCCGGCCCTAGGAGATCCCATCTCCAAGGGGGGAGGCGGCCAAGGGGGAACTTGCCCCCCAAGTCAGGTGGGGCGCCCCCCACCCCTAGGGTTTCCAACCCTAGGCGCAGGGGGAGGCCCATGGGGGCGCACCAGCCCACTAGGGGCTGGTTCCCCTCCCACTTCAGCCCATGGGGACCTCCGTTATAGGTGGCCCCACCCGGTGGACCACCGGGACCCTTCCGGTGGTCCCGGTACAATACCGGTGACCCCCGAAACTTTCCCGGTGGCCGAAACTGGACTTCCTATATGCAATTCTTCACCTCCGGACCATTCCGGAACTCCTCGTGACGTCCGGGATCTCATCCGGGACTCCGAACAACTTTCGTGTTACCGCATACTAATATCTCTACAACCCTAGCGTCACCGAACCTTAAGTGTGTAGACCCTACGGGTTCGGGAGACACGCAAACATGACCGAGACGACTCTCCGGTCAATAACCAACAGCGGGATCTGGATACCCATGTTGGCTCCCACATGCTCCTCGATGATCTCATCGGATGAACCACGATGTCGAGGATTCAAGTAATCCCGTATACAATTCTCTTTGTCTATCGGTACGATACTTGCCCGAGATTCGATCGTCAGTATCCCGATACCTCGTTCAATCTCGTTACCGGCAAGTCTCTTTACTCGTTCCATAACACAACATCCTGTGGTCAACTCCTTGGTCACATTGTGCACATTATGATGATGTCCAACTGAGTGGGCCCAGAGATACCTCTCCGTTACACGGAGTGACAAATCCCAGTCTCGATTCGTGCCAACCCAACAGACACTTCCGGAGATACCCGCAGTGCACCTTTATAGCCACCCAGTTACGTTGTGACGTTTGGTACACCCAAAGCATTCCTACAGTATCCTAGAGTTGCACAATCTCATGGTCTAACGAAATGATACTTGACATTAGAAAAGCTTTAGCATACGAACTACACAATCTTGTGCTAGGCTTAGGATTGGGTCTTGTCCATCACATCATTCTCGTAATGATGTGATCCCGTCATCAACGACATCCAATGTCCATGGTCAGGAAACCGTAACCATCTATTGATCAACGAGCTAGTCAACTAGAGGCTTACTAGGGACATGGTGCTGTCTATGTATCCACACATGTATCTGAGTTTCCTATCAATACAATTCTAGCATGGATAATAAACGATTATCATGAACAAGGAAATATAATAATAACTAATTTATTATTGCCTCTAGGGCATATTTCCAACATCACGGGCGTTAGGCGCACAGCCAACCAAAAAAAAGGACAAACGCCAAGCAGGCGACCAACCCAAATGGGTAAAAAGCGGATAAAATCATCATCCATTTGGGTCGACGCGTTGTAGTTTCTTGTATGTCTCAATCTATTGGAGCCAATGCATACAAAAAGTTAGAGCTTTGTTTTTTTTCTTATATATATTTGACCAAAGTTTAACTATAGAAATACAGAGAAAAATAGAAAAGCTACAGAAAGCCAAAGCCTTTCCACTGTGACACAAGCAACAACACACAGAAGCAACCTGGGATGCGCCTATGTGAAGCAATGGGAGCGAACCAACCTGTGGTTGGATGGATAGGAGGATAGTGATATTTTCAGTCCACCATGGTTTAAATCCTGATGCTTGATACGTCTCCAATGTATCTATAACTTTTTATTGTTACATGCTATTTTATATCCTATTTTGGATATTATTGGGCTTTATTATAGACTTTTATATTATTTTTGGGACTAACTTATTAACCGGAGGCCCAGCCCAGAATTACTGTTTTTTGCCTATTTCAGGGTTTCGCAGAAAAAGAATATCAAACGAAGTCCAAACGGAATGAAACCTTCGGGAACGTGATTTTCGGAACGAACATGATCCAGAGGACTTGGACCCTACGTCAAGACATCAACCAGGAGGGCACAAGGTAGGGGGCGCGCCTACCCCCCCCCAGGCGCGCCCTCCACCCTCGTGGGGCCCATGTTGCTCCACCGACGTACTCCTTCCTCCTATATATACCTACGTATCCCCAAACTATCAAATGTGGAGCCAAAACCCTAATTCCACCGCCGTAACTTTCTGTATTCAGGAGATCCCATCTTGGGGCCTTTTCCGGAGCTCGTCGGAGGGGGCATCGATCACGGAGAGCTTCTACATCAACACCATAGCCTCTCCGTGAAGGAAATATGCCCTAGAGGCAATAATAAAAGTTATTATTTATTTCCTTGTATCATGATAAATGTTTATTATTCATGCTAGAATTGTATTAACAGGAAACATAATACATGTGTGAATACATAGACAAACAGAGTGTCACTAGTATGCCTCTACTTGACTAGCTCGTTGATCAAAGATGGTTATGTTTCCTAACCATAGACATGAGTTGTCATTTGATTAACGGGATCACATCATTAGGAGAATGATGTGATTGACTTGACCCATTCCGTTAGCATAGCACTTGATCGTTTAGTTTGTTGCTATTGCTTTCTTCATGACTTATACATGTTCCTATGACTATGAGATTATGCAACTCCCGTTTACCGGAGGAACACTTTGTGTGCTACCAAACATCATAACGTAACTGGGTGATTATAAAGGTGCTCTACAGGTGTCTCCGAAGGTACTTGTTGGGTTGGCATATTTCGAGATTAGGATTTGTCACTCCGATTGTCGGAGAGGTATCTCTAGGCCCTCTCGGTAATGCACATCACTTAAGCCTTGCAAGCATTGCAACTAATGAGTTAGTTGCAGGATGATGTATTACGGAACGATTAAAGAGACTTGCCGGTAACGAGATTGAACTAGGTATTGAGATACCGACGATCGAATCTCGGGCAAGTAACATACCAATGACAAAGGGAACAACGTATGTTGTTATGCGGTCTGACCGATAAAGATCTTCGTAGAATATGTAGGAGCCAATATGAGCATCCAGGTTCCGCTATTGGTTATTGACCGGAGACGTGTCTCGGTCATGTCTACATTATTCTCGAACCCGTAGGGTCCGCACGCTTAACGTTATGATGACAATTTCATTATGAGTTTATATGTTTTGATGTACCGAAGGTTGTTCGGAGTCCCGGATGTGATCACGGACATGACAAGGAGTCTCGAAATGGTCGATACATAAAGATTGATATATTGGAAGCCTATGTTTGGACATCAGAAGTGTTCTGGGTGAAATCGGCATTTTACCGGAGTACCCGGAGGTTACCGGAACCCCCCGGTAACCTAATGGGCCTTAATGGGCCTAGTGGAGGAAGTAGAGAGGAGGCCAAGGGGCAGCCACGCGCCCCTCCCCCCCCCCAAGTCCGAATTGGACAAGGAGGGGGGGCGGCGCCCCCCCTTTCCTTTCCCCTCTTTCTCTCCTTCCCCCCCAAGTCCTAGTCCAACATGGAAAAGGGGGGAGTCCTACTCCCAGTGGGAGTAGGACTCCTCCTGGCGCGCCCCTTGCCTGGTCGCACCTCCTCCCCCTTGCTCCTTTATATACGGGGGCAGGGGGCACCCCATAGACACAACAATTGATCACTGATCTCTTAGCCGTGTGCGGTGCCCCCCTCCACCATAATCCTCGATAATATTGTAGCGGTGCTTAGGCGAAGCCCTACAACGGTAGAACATCAAGATCGTCACCACGCCGTCGTGCTGACGGAACTCTTCCCCGACATTCTGCTGGATCGGAGTCCGGGGATCGTCATTGAGCTGAATGTGTGCTAGAGCTCGGAGGTGCCGTAGTTTCGGTGCTTGATCGGTCGGGCCGTGAAGACGTACGACTACATCAACCGCGTTGTGCTAACGCTTCCGCTTTTGGTCTACGAGGTTACATAGACAACACTCTCCTCTCTCGTTTCTATGCATCACCATGATCTTGCGTGTGCGCAGGAAAATTTTGAAATTACTACGTTCCCCAACAGTGGCATCCGAGCCTAGGTTTTATGCGTTGATGTTATGCATGAGTAGAACACAAGTGAGTTGTGGGCGATATAAGTCATACTTCTTACCAGCATGTCATACTTTGGTTCGGCGGTATTGTTGGATGAAGCGGCCCGGACCGACATTACGCGTACGCTTACGCGAGACTGGTTCTACCGACGTGCTTTGCACACAGGTGGCTGGCGGGTGTCAGTTTCTCCAACTTTAGTTGAACCAAGTGTGGCTATGCCCGGTCCTTGCGAAGGTTAAAACAGCACCAACTTGACAAACTATCGTTTTGGTTTTGATGCGTAGGTAAGAACAGTTCTTGCTAAGCCCATAGCAGCCACGTAAAACTTGCAACAACAAAGTAGAGGACGTCTAACTTGTTTTTGCAGGGCATGTTGTGATGTGATATGGTCAAGACATGATGCTAAATTTTATTGTATGAGATGATCATGTTTTGTAACCGAGTTATCAGCAACTGGCAGGACCCATATGGTTGTCGCTTTATTGTATGCAATACAATCGCGCTGTAATGCTTTACTTTATCACTAAGCAGTAGAGATAGTCGTGGAAGCATAAGATTGGTGAGACAACAACGATGCTATGATGGAGATCAAGGTGTCGCGCCGGTGACGATGGTGATCATGACGGTACTTCAGAGATGGAGATCATAAGTACAAGATGATGATGGCCATATCATATCACTTATATTGATTGCATGTGATGTTTATCTTTTATGCATCTTATCTTGCTTTGATTGACGGTAGCATTATAATATGATCCCTCACTAAATTATCAAATATAAGTGTTCTCCCTGAGTATGCACCGTTGTGAAAGTTCTTTGTGCTGAGACACCACGTGATGATCGGGTGTGATAGGCTCTAGTTCAAATACAACAGGTGCAAAACAGTTGCACACGCGGAATACTCAGGTTAAACTTGACGAGCCTAGCATATAACAGATATGGCCTCGGAACACGGAGACCAAAAGGTCGAGCGTGAATCATATAGTAGATATGATCAACATATTGATGTTCACCATTGATACTACTCCATCTCACGTGATGATCGGACATGGTTTAGTTGATTTGGATCACGTGATCACTTAGAGGATTAGAGGGATATCTTTCTAAGTGGGAGTTCTTAAGTAATATGATTAATTGAACTTAAATTTATCATGAACTTAGTACCTGATAGTATCTTGCTTGTCTATGTTTGATTGTAGATAGATGGCGCATGCTGTTGTTCCGTTGAATTTTAATGTGTTCCTTGAGAAAGCAAAGTTGAAAGATGATGGTAGCAATTACACGGACTAGGTCTGTAACTTGAGGATTATCCTCATTGCTGCACAGAAGAATTACGTCCTGGAAGCACCGCTAAGTGCCAAGCCTGCTGCAGGAGCAACACCAGATGTTATGAACGTCTCGCAGAGCAAAGCTGATGACTACTCGATAGTTCAGTGTGCCATGCTTTACGGCTTAGAACCGGGTCTGCAAGGATGTTTTGAACGTCATGGAGCATATGAGATGTTCCAGGAGTTGAAGTTAATATTTCAAGCAAATGCCCGAATTGAGAGATATGAAGTCTCCAATAAGTTCTATAGCTGCAAAATGGAGGAGAATAGTTCTGTCAGTGAACATATACTCAAAATGTCTGGGTATCATAATCACTTGACACAACTGGGGGTTAATCTTCCTGTTGATTGTGTCATTGACAGAGTTCTTCATGTTGGAAATATGCCCTAGAGGCAATAATAAATTAGTTATTATTATATTATATTTCATTGTTCATGATAATCGTTTATTATCCATGCTAGAATTGTATTGATAGGAAACTCAGATACATGTGTGGATACATAGACAACACCATGTCCCTAGTAAGCCTCTAGTTGACTAGCTCGTTGATCAATAGATGGTTACGGTTTCCTGACCATGGACATTGGATGTCGTTGATAACGGGATCACATCATTAGGAGAATGATGTGATGGACAAGACCCAATCCTAAGCCTAGCACAAGATCATGTAGTTCGTTTGCTAAAGCTTTTCTAATGTCAAGTATCATTTCCTTAGACCATGAGATTGTGCAACTCCAGGATACCGTAGGAGTGCTTTGGGTGTGCCAAACGTCACAACGTAACTGGGTGGCTATAAGGGTACACTACAGGTATCTCCGAAAGTGTCTGTTGGGTTGGCACGAATCGAGACTGGGATTTGTCACTCCGTGTAAACAGAGAGGTATCTCTGGGCCCACTCGGTAGGACATCATCATAATGTGCACAATGTGACCAAGGAGTTGATCACGGGATGATGTGTTACGGAACGAGTAAAGAGACTTGCCGGTAACGAGATTGAAAAAGGTATCGGGATACCAACGATCGAATCTCGGGCAAGTATCATACCGATAAACAAAGGGAATTGAATACGGGATTGATTGAATCCTCGACATCATGGTTCATCCGATGAGATCATCGTGGAACATGTGGGAGCCAACATGGGTATCCAGATCCCGCTGTTGGTTATTGGCCGGAGAGTTGTCTCGGTCATGTCTGCATGGTTCCCGAACCCGTAGGGTCTACACACTTAAGGTTCGACGATGCTAGGGTTATTAGGAAGACTTGTATGTGATTACCGAATGTTGTTCGGAGTCCCAGATGAGATCCCGGACGTCACGAGGAGTTCCGGAATGGTCCGGAGGTAAAGATTTATATATGGAAAGTTGTTGTTCGGGTTCCAGGAAAAGTTCGGTTTTTTCGGGTATTGTACCGGGAAGCTTCCGGAAGGTTCTAGAGGATTCCGGAGGGGTCCGGAGGTCTGTAAAATGTTCCACCACGTCCAATACAGCAGGATGGGCTGTAGGGGGGCGCCCTAACCTTAATGGGCCAAGGGCACCAGCCCCCCCAAGGCCCATGTGCATGGGAGAGGGGAAACCCTAAGGGGGAGGGCATCCACTTGACTTGGGAGGCACTCCTCCCCCCCTTGGCCGCCGCCCCCTACCCTAGATGGGATCTAGGGGGGCCGGCCCCCCTCTCTCCCCACCTATAAATAGTGGAGGGGTGGGAGGGCGGCCACACCCTTGAGCCTAGCGCAGCCCTCCCTCCTCCTACACCTCCTCCTCCTCCATAGTGCTTGGCGAAGCCCTGCTGGAGAACCACGAGCTCCATCACCACCACGCCGTCGTGCTACTGTTGGACTCTCTTCCTCAACCTCTCCTTCCTCCTTGCTGGATCAAGGCATGGGAGACGTCTCCGTTCCGTATGTGTGTTGAACGCGGAGGTGCCGTCCGTTCGGCGCTAGGATCATTGGTGATTTGGATCATGACGAGTACGACTCCATCAACCCCGTTCACTTGAACGCTTCCGCTTAGCGATCTACAAGGGTATGTAGATGCACTCTCCTTCCCCTCGTTGCTAGATTACTCCATAGATTGATCTTGGTGATGCGTAGAAAATTTTAAATTTCTGCTACGATCCCCAACGGTGGCATCATGAGCTAGGTCTATGCGTAGTTTCTATGCACGAGTAGAACACAAAGCAGTTGTGGGCGTCGATATTGTCAATTTACTTGCCGTTACTAGTCTTATCTTGATTCGGCGGCATCGTGGGATGAAGCGGCCCGGACCGACCTTACACGTACTCTTACGTGAGACTGGTTCCACCGACTGACATGCACTAGTTGCATAAGGTGGCTAGCGGGTGTCTGTCTCTCCCACTTTAGTCGGATCGGATTGATGAAAGGGGTCCTTATGAAGGGTAAATAGAAATTGGCATATCACGTTGTGGTTTTCGCGTAGGTAAGAAACGTTCTTGCTAGAAACTTATAGCAGCCACGTAAAAACTTGCAGCAACAATTAGAGGACGTCTAACTTGTTTTTGCAGCATATGCCTTGTGATGTGATATGGCCAAAAGGATGTGATGAATGATATATGTGATGTATGGGATTGATCATGTTCTTGTAATAGGAATCACGACTTGCATGTCGATGAGTATGACAACTGGCAGGAGCCATAGGAGTTGTCTTAATTTATTTATGACTTGCGTGTCAACATAAACGTCATGTAATTACTTTACTTTATTGCTAAAACGTTAGCCATAGTAGTAGAAGTAATAGATGACGAGACAACTTCAAGAAGACACAATGATGGAGATCATGATGATGGAGATCATGGTGTCATGCCGGTGACAATGATGATCATAGAGCCCCGAAGATGGAGATCAAAAGGAGCAAAATGATATTGGCCATATCATGTCACTATTTGATTGCATGTGATGTTTATCATGTTCTACATGTTATTTGCTTAGAACGACGATAGCTTAAATAAGATGATCCCTCACTAAAATTTCAAGAAAAGTGTTCCCCCTAACTGTGCACCGTTGCGAAGGTTCATTGTTTCGAAGCACCACATGATGATCGGGTGTGATAGATTCTAACGTCCGAATACAACGGGTGTTGACGAGCCTAGCATGTACAGACATGGCCTCGAGACACATGCAGAACACTTAGGTTGACTTGACGAGCCTAGCATGTACAGACATGGCCTCGGAACATGGAAGACCGAAAGGTCGAACTTGAGTCATATAGAAGATACGATCAACATGAGATGTTCACCGTTGATGACTAGTCCGTCTCACGTGATGATCGGACACGGCCTAGTCGATTCGGATCATGTTTCACTTAGATGACTAGAGGGATGTCTATCTGAGTGGGAGTTCATTAAATAATTTGATTAGATGAACTCAATTATCATGAACATAGTCTAAATTGTCTTTGCAAATATGTTGTAGATAAATAGCTCATGTTGTAGCTCCCTGTTTCAATACGTTCCTAGAGAAAGATTAAGTTGAAAGATATTGTAAGCAATGATGCGGACTGGGTCCGTAGTCCGAGGACTGTCCTCACTGCTACATAGAAGGCTTACGTCTTTGATGCACCGCTCGATGTGCAAACCCCTACAACGTTGTCTGTGGATGTTGTGAACACCTGACAGACACATCCTGATGACTACTTGATAGTTTAGTGCACCATCCTTTACGGCTTGGAATCGGGATTCCAATGACGTTTTGAACGCCATAGAACATATGAGATGTTCCAAGAGCTGAAATTGGGATTTCAGGCTCATGCCCGTGTTGAGAGGTATGAGACCTCTGACAAGTTCTTTTGCCAACAAGATGGAGGAGAATAGCTCAGCTAGTGAGCATGTGCTCAGAATGTCTGGGTGCTACAATCACTTAAATCAAGTGGGAGTTAAACTTCCAGATAAGATAGTGATTGATAGAGTTCTCTAGACACTATCACTAAGCTACTAGATCTTCATGATGAACTATGACATGCAAGGGATGGAGTTGATCCCGGAGCTGTTCGCGGTGCTTAAGACCGCAAAAGGTAGAAATCAAGAAGGAGCATCAAGTGTTGATGGTTTAACAAGACCACTGGTTTCAAGAAGGGCAAGGGCTAGAAGGGAAACTTCATGGATGGCAAACCAGTTGCCGCTCCAGTGAAGGAACCCAAGGTTGAACCCAAACTCGAGACTAAGTGCTTCTATTGTAAGGGGAACGGTCACTGGTAGCGGAATTACCCCAAATGCATGGTAGATAAGAAGGCTGGCAACTTCAACAAAGTATATACATGTTATTAATGTGTACCTTACTAGTACTCCTGGTAGCACCTGGGTATTGGATACCGGTTCAGTTGCTATTATTGGTGACTTGAAACAAAAGCTACGGACTAAACGAAGACTGGCTAAGGGCGAGGTGACGATGTGTGTTGGAAGTGTTTCCAAAGTTGATGAGATCACCATCGCACGCTCCATCTGCCTTCGGGATTAGTATTGAACCTAGATAAATGTTATCAGGTGTCTACGTTGAGCATGAATATGATTAGATCATGTTCATTGCAATACGGTCATTCATTTAAGTTAGAGAATAATGGTTATTCTGTTTACATGAATAATACCTTTCATGGTCATGCACCCTATGTGAATGGTTCATTGAATCTCGGTCGTGGTAATACACATGTTCACGCCAAAAGATGTAGAGTTAATAATGATAGTACTACTTTCTTGTGGCACTGCCGCTTAGGTCATATTGGCGTAAGATGCATGAAGAAACTCCATGTTGATGGATGTTTGGAGTCACTTGATTTTGAATCGCTTGACACATGCGAGCCATGCCTCATGGGCAGGATGACTAAGACCCCGTTTTCAGGTACAATGAAACGGGTAAGTGACTTGTTGGAAATCATACATGCTGATGCGTGTGATCCAATGAGAATTGAAGCGTGCGGTGGATATCGCTATTTTCTCATCTTCACTGACGATTTGAGTAGATATAGGTATATTTACTTAATGAAGCACAAGTCTGAAACGTTTGAAAAGTTCAAGCGATTTCAGAGTGAAGTTAAGAATCATCATAACAAGAAGATCAAATTCCTATGATCTGATCAATGAGAACTTCTGAGTTATGAGTTTGGCAATCACTTAAGACATTGTGGAATTGTTTCACAGTTGAAGCCACCTGGAACACCACAGGGTAATGGTGTGTCCGGACGTCGTAATCGAACCTTATGAAATATGGTGAGATCTATGATGTCTCTTACCGATCAACCGCTATTATTTTGAGGTTATGCATTAGAGACAGCTGCATTCACTTTAGATAGGACACCATATAAATCTGTTGAGACGATGCCGTATGAACATTGGTTTGGCAAGAAACCAAAGTTGTCGTTTCTTAATGTTTGGGGCTGCGATGCTTAAGGCTTCAGCCGGAGAAGCTCGAACCCAAAGCAGACAAACACATCTTCATAGGATACCCAAAGGTGATAGTTGGGTATACCTTCTATCTCATATCCGAGGGCAAATTGTTTGTCGCTAAGAACGGGTCCTTTCTCGAGAAGGAGTTTCTCTCGAAAGAATTGAGTGGGAGGAAGATAGAACTTGATGAGGTTGTCGAACCTTTATTTCAACCAGAAAGTTATGCAACACAGAAAGATGTTTTCTGTGGCGCCTACGTCTGTTGAATAGGAAGTTAATGATAGTGATCATGAAGCTTCGGATCAAGTTGCTATCGAACCTCGTAGGTCGACAAGGATATGTACTACTCCTGAGTGGTACGGTAATCATGTCTCAGATATCATGTTGTTGGACAACAATGAACCTACGAGCTATGGAGAAGTGACGGTGGGCCCGTATTCTGACAAATGGTTAGAAGCCATGAAATCCGAGATAGGATCCATGTATCAGAACAAAGTATGGACTTTGGTGGACTTGCCCATTGATCGGCAAGCCATTGAGATAAATGGATCTTTAAGAAGAAGACGGATGTGGGCAGTAATGTTACCGTCTATGAAGCTCGACTTGTGGGAAAGAGTCTTTTCACAAGTTCAAGGAGTTGACTACGATGAGAATTTCTCACCCGTAGCGATGCTTAAGTCCGTCTGAATCATGTTAGCATTAGATGTATTTTTCGATTATGAAATCTGACAGATGGATGTCAAAACAAGTTTTCTTACCAGTTTCCGTAAGAAAAGGTTGTATGTGATACAATAAAAGGTTTTGTCGATCCTAAGGATGCTAAAAGGTATGCTAGCTCCAGCAATCCTTCTATGGACTAGAGCAAGCATCTCGGAGTCAGAATACATGCTTTGATAGAGTGATCAAAGCTTTTAGGTTTATACAATGTTTGATAGAAACTTGTATTTACAAGAAAGTGAGTGGGAGCACTACAACATTTCTGATAAGTATATGTGGATGACATATTGTAGATCCGAAATAATGTAGAATTTCTGGAAAGCATAAACGGTTGTTTGAAGAGTGTTTTTCAAAGGAAGACCTGGATAAAGCTGCTTACATATTGAGCATCAAGATCTATAGAAATAGATCAAGACGCCTGATGATACTTTCAAAGAATGCACACCTTGACATGTTTTTGAAGGAGTTCAAAATAGATCAGTCAAAGAAGGGGTTCTTACCTGAGTTGTAAGGTGTGATGTTGAGTAGGACTCAAAGCTTGACCACGGCAGAAGAAAGAGGAAGGACGAAGGTCGTCCCCTATGCTTTTGTCATAGGCTCTATACGGTATGCCATGCTGAAGTACCGCACCTGATGTGTGCCTTGCCATATGTCTGGCAAGAGGGTACAAAGGTGATCTAGGAGTAGATCACCAGAGAGCGGTCAAAATTATCCTTAGAGGAATAAGGAAATGTTTCTCGGTTATGGAGGTGATAAAGAGTTCGACGTAAAGAGTTATGTCGATGCAAGCTTAACACCTATCCGGATAGCTCTGAGTAGAGATACCGGATACGTATAATGGAGCAATAATTTGGAATAGCTCCAAGTGGAATGTGGTAGCAGCATCTACGATATAAAGTTTTGCGAAATACATAGGGATCTGAATATGGCAGACCCGTTGACTACAACCTCTCTCACAAGCATAACATGATCAAACCCAGAACTCATTGAGTGTTAATCACATAGTGATGTGAACTAGATTATTGAGTCTAGTAAACTCTTTAGATGTTGGTCACATGGCGATGTGACCTATGAGTGTTAATCACATGGCGATGTGAACTAGATTATTGACTCTAGTGCAAGTGGGAGACTGTTGGAAATATGCCCTAGAGGCAATAATAAATTAGTTATTATTATATTATATTTCATTGTTCATGATAATCGTTTATTATCCATGCTAGAATTTTATTGATAGGAAACTCAGATACATGTGTGGATACATAGACAACACCATGTCCCTAGTAAGCCTCTAGTTGACTAGCTCGTTGATCAATAAATGGTTATGGTTTCCTAACCATGGACATTGGATGTCATTGATAACGGGATCACATCATTAGGAGAATGATGTGATGGACAAGACCCAATCCTAAGCCTAGCACAAGGTCGAGTAGTTCGTTTGCTAAAGCTTTTCTAATGTCAAGTATCATTTCCTTAGACCATGAGATCGTGCAACTCTCGGATACCGTAGGAGTGCTTTGGGTGTGCCAAACGTCACAACATAACTGGGTGGCTATAAAGGTACACTACAGGTATCTCCGAAAGTGTCTGTTGGGTTGGCACGAATCGAGACTGGGATTTGGCACTCCGTGTAAACGGAGAGGTATCTCTGGGCTCACTCGGTAGGACATCATCATAATGTGCACAATGTGACCAAGGAGTTGATCACGGGATGATGTGTTATGGAACGAGTAAAGAGACTTGCCGGTAACGAGATTGAACAAGGTATCGTGATACCGACGATCGAATCTCGGGCAAGTATCGTACCGATAGACAAAGGGAATTGAATATGGGATTGATTGAATCCTCGACATCGTGGTTCATCCGATGAGATCATCGTGGAACATGCGGGAGCCAACATGGGTATCCAGATCCCGCTGTTGGTAATTGGCTGGAGAGTTGTCTCGGTCATGTCTGCATGGTTCCTGAACCCGTAGGGTCTACACACTTAAGGTTCGATGACGCTAGGGTTATTAGGAAGACTTGTATGTGATTACCGAATGTTGTTTGGAGTCCCGGATGAGATCCCGGACGTCACAAGGAGTTCCGGAATGGTCCGGAGGTAAAGATTTATATATGGAAAGTTGTTGTTCGGGTTCCGGGAAAAGTTCGATTTTTTCTGGTATTTCACCGGGAAGCTTCCGGAAGGTTCCGGAGGATTCTGGAGGGGTCCGGAGGTCCAGAAAATGTTCCACCACATCCAATACAGCAGCATGGGCTGTAGGGGGGCGCTCTAACCTTAATGGGCCAAGGGCACCAGCCCCCCCAAGGCCCATGCGCATGGGAGAGGGGAAACCCTAAGGGGGAGGGCCTCCACTTGACTTGGGAGGCACTCCTCCCCCCCTTGGCCGCCGCCCCCTACCCTAGATGGGATCTAGGGGGCCGGCCCCCCTCTCTCCCCACCTATAAATAGTGGAGGGGTGGGAGGGCGGCCACACCCTTGAGCCTGGCGCAGCCCTCCCTCCTCCTACACCTCCTCATCCTCCATAGTGCTTGGCGAAGCCCTGCTGGAGAACCACGAGCTCCATCACCACCACGCCGTCGTGCTGCTATTGGACTCTCTTCCTCAACCTCTCCTTCCTCGCTGGATCAAGGTGTGGGAGACGTCTCTGTTCCGTATGTGTGTTGAACGCGGAGGTGCCGTCCGTTCGGCGTTAGGATCATCGGTGATTTGAATCACGACGAGTACGACTCCATCAACCCTGTTCAATTGAACGCTTCCGCTTAGCAATCTACAAGGGTATGTAGATGCACTCTCCTTCCCCTCGTTGATAGATTACTCCATAGATTGATCTTGGTGATGCGTAGAAAATTTTAAATTTCTGCTACGATCCCCAACACTTCAATCACTGCCACCAAGCTACAAAAGCTTCGTGATGAACTACAATATGCAAGGGATGAATAAGACTATTCCTGAGCTCTTTGAGATGCTAAAAGCCGCGGAGGTAGAAATCAAGAAGGAGCATCAAGTGTTGATGGTCAATAAGACCACCAGTTTCAAGAAAAAGGGCAAAGGGAAGAAGAAAGGGAACTTCAAGAAGAACATCAAACAAGTTGCTGCTCAGGAGAAGAAACCCAAGTCTAGACCTAAGCCTGAGACTGAGTGCTTCTACTGCAAGCAGACTGGTCACTGGAAGCGGAACTACCCCAAGTATTTGGCGGATAAGAAGGATGGCAAAGTGAACAAAGGTATATGTGATATACATGTTATTGATGTGTACCTTACTAATGCTCGCAGTAGCACCTGGGTAATTGATACTGGTTCTGTTGCTAACATTTGCAACTCGAAACAGGGGCTACGGATTAAGCAAAGATTGGCTAAGGACGAGGTGACGATGCGCGTGGGAAATGGTTCCAAAGTCGATGTGATCGCGGTCGGCACGCTACCTCTACATCTACCTTCGGGGTTAGTATTAGACCTAAGTAATTGTTATTTGGTGCCAGCATTGAGCATGAACATTATATCTGGATCTTGTTGATGTGAGACGGTTATTCATTTAAATCAGAGAATAATGGTTGTTCTATTTATATGAGTAATATATTTTATGGTCATGCACCCTTGAAGAGTGGTCTATTTTTAATGAATCTCGATAGTAGTGATACACATATTCATAATGTTGAAATCAAAAGATGCAGAGTTGATAATGATAGTGCAACTTATTTGTGGCACTGCCGTTTAGGTCATATCGGTGTAAAGCGCATGAAGAAACTCCATACTGATGGACTTTTGGAACCACTTTATTATGAATCACTTGGTACTTGCGAACCGTGCCTCATGGGTAAGATGACTAAAATGCCGTTCTCCGGTACTATGGAGAGAGCAACAGATTTGTTGGAAATCATACATACAGATGTATGTGGTCCGATGAATATTGAGGCTCGTGGCGGATATCGTTATTTTCTCACCTTCACAGATGATTTAAGCAGATATGGGTATATCTACTTAATGAAACATAAGTCTGAAACATTTGAAAAGTTTAAAGAATTTCAGAGTGAAGTTGAAAATCATCATAACAAGAAAATAAAGTTTCTACGATCTGATCGTGGAGGAGAATATTTGAGTTACGAGTTTGGTCTACATTTGAAACAATGCGGAATAGTTTCAAAACTCACGCCACCCGGAACACCACAGCGTAATGGTGTGTCCGAACGTCGTAATCGTACTTTACTAGATATGGTGCGATCTATGATGTCTCTTACAGATTTACCGCTATCATTTTGGGTTTATGCTTTAGAGACGGCTGCATTCACGTTAAATAGGGCACCATCGAAATCCGTTGAGACGACGCCTTACGAACTGTGGTTTGGCAAGAAACCGAAGTTGTCGTTTCTGAAAGTTTGGGGCTGCGATGCTTATGTGAAAAAGCTTCAACCTGATAAGCTCGAACCCAAATCAGAGAAATGTGTCTTCATAGGATACCCAAAGGAGACTGTTGGGTACACCTTCTATCACAGATCCGAAGGCAAGACTTTTGTTGCTAAATTCGGAGTTTTTCTAGAGAAGGAGTTTCTCTCGAAAGAAGTGAGTGGGAGAAAAGTAGAACTTGATGAGGTAACTATACCTGCTCCCTTATTGGAAAGTGGTTCATCACAGAAAATGGTTTCTGCGACACCTACACCAATTAGTGAGGAAGCTAATGATAATGATCATGAAACTTCAGATCAAGTTACTACCGAACCGCGTAGATCAACCAGAGTAAGATCCGCACCAGAGTGGTACGGTAATCCTATTCTGGAAGTCATGCTACTAGATCATGATGAACCTACGAATTATGAAGAAGCGATGGTGAGCCCAGATTCCGCAAAATGGCTAGAAGCCATGAAATCTGAGATGGGATCCATGTATGAGAACAAAGTATGGACTTTGGTTGACTTGCTTGTTGATCGGCAAGCAATTGAGAATAAATGGATCTTCAAGAAGAAGACTGACACTGACCGTAATGTTACTGTCTACAAAGCTTGACTTGTTGCAAAAGGTTTTCGACAAGTTTAAGGGATTGACTACGATGAGACCTTCTCACCCGTAGCGATGCTTAAGTCTGTCTGAATCATGTTAGCAATTACCGCATTTTATGATTATGAAATTTGGCAGATGGATGTCAAAACTGCATTCCTGAATGGATTTCTGGAAGAAGAGTTGTATATGATGCAACCAGAAGGTTTTTTCGATCCAAAAGGAGCTAACAAAGTGTGCAAGCTCCAGCGATCCATTTATGGACTGGTGCAAGCCTCTCGGAGTTGGAATAAACGCTTTGATAGTGTGATCAAAGCATTTGGTTTTATACAGACTTTTGGAGAAGCCTGTATTTACAAGAAAGTGAGTGGGAGCTCTGTAGCATTTCTGATATTATATGTGGATGACATATTATTGATTGGAAATAATATAGAATTTCTGGATAGCATAAAGGGATACTTGAATAAGAGTTTTTCAATGAAAGACCTCGGTGAAGCTGCTTACATATTGGGCATTAAGATCTATAGAGATAGATCAAGACGCTTAATTGGACTTTCACAAAGCACATACCTTGACAAAGTTTTGAAGAAGTTCAAAATGGATCAAGCAAAGAAAGGGTTCTTGCCTGTGTTACAAGGTGTGAAGTTGAGTAAGACTCAATGTCCGACCACTGCAGAAGATAGAGAGAAAATGAAAGATGTTCCCTATGCTTCAGTCATAGGCTCTATCATGTATGCAATGCTATGTACCAGACCTGATGTGTGCCTTGCTATAAGTCTAGTAGGGAGGTACCAAAGTAATCCAGGAGTGGATCACTGGACAACGGTCAAGAACATCCTGAAGTACCTGAAAAGAACTAAGGATATGTTTCTCGTATATGGAGGTGACAAAGAGATCATCGTAAATGGTTACGTTGATGCAAGCTTTGACACTGATCCGGCCGATTCTAAATCGCAAACCAGATACGTGTTTACATTAAACGATGGAGCTGTCAGTTTGTGTAGTTCTAAACAAAGCGTCGTGGCGGGATCTACATGTGAAGCGGAGTACATAGCTGCTTCGGAAGCAGCAAATGAAGGAGTCTGGATGAAGGAGTTCATATCCGATCTAGGTGTCTTACCTAGTGCATCGGGTCCAATGAAAATCTTTTGTGACAATACTGGTGCAATTGCCTTGGCAAAGGAATCCACATTTCACAAGAGAACCAAGCACATCAAGAGACGCTTCAATCCATTCAGGATTTAGTCCAAGTGGGAGACATAGAAATTTGCAAGATACATACGGATCTGAATGTTGCAGACCCGCTGACTAAGCCTCTTCCATGAGCAAAACATGACCAGCACCAAGGCTCCATGGGTGTTAGAATCATTACTGTGTAATCTAGATTATTGACTCTAGTGCAAGTGGGAGACTGAAGGAAATATGCCCTAGAGGCAATAATAAAAGTTATTATTTATTTCCTTGTATCATGATAAATGTTTATTATTCATGCTAGAATTGTATTAACCGGAAACATAATACATGTGTGAATACATAGACAAACAGAGTGTCACTAGTATGCCTCTACTTGACTAGCTCGTTGATCAAAGATGGTTATGTTTCCTAACCATAGACATGAGTTGTCATTTGATTAACGGGATCACATCATTAGGATAATGATGTGATTGACTTGACCCATTCCGTTAGCATAGCACTTTTAGTTTGTTGCTATTGCTTTCTTCATGACTTATACATGTTCCTATGACTATGAGATTATGCAACTCCCGTTTACCGGAGAAACACTTTGTGTGCTACCAAACGTCACAACGTAACTGGGTGATTATAAAGGTGCTCTACAGGTGTCTCCGAAGGTACTTGTTGGGTTGGCGTATTTCGAGATTAGGATTTGTCACTCTGATTGTCGGAGAGGTATCTCTGGGCCCTCTCGGTAATGCACATCACTTAAGCCTTGCAAGCATTGCAACTAATGAGTTAGTTGCGGGATGATGTATTACGGAACGAGTAAAGAGACTTGCCGGTAACAAGATTGAACTAGGTATTGAGATACCGACGATCGAATCTCGGGCAAGTAACATACCAATGACAAAGGGAACAACGTATGTTGTTATGCGGTCTGACCGATAAAGATCTTCGTAGAATATGTAGGAGCCAATATGAGCATCCAGGTTCCGCTATTGGTTATTGACCGGAGACGTGTCTCGGTCATGTCTACATTATTCTCGAACCCGTAGGGTCCGCATGCTTAACGTTACGATGACAGTTTCATTATGAGTTTATATGTTTTGATGTACCGAAGGTTTTCCGGAGTCCCGGATGTGATCACGGACATGACGAGGAGTCTCGAAATGGTCGAGACATAAAGATTGATATATTGGAAGCCTATGTTTGGACATCGGAAGTGTTCCGGGTGAAATCGGCATTTTACCGGAGTACCGGGAGGTTACCGGAACCCCCCGGTAACCTAATGGGCCTTAATGGGCCTAGTGGAGGAAGTAGAGAGGAGGCCAAGGGGCAGACGCGCCC
>NC_041388.1:582377009-582393229 GCF_002162155.2 Triticum dicoccoides
CTTTCCCCTCTTTCTCTCCTTCCCCCTCAAGTCCTAGTCCAACATGGAAAAGGGGGGGGAGTCCTACTCCCAGTGGGAGTAGGACTCCTCCTGGCGCGCCCCTTGCCTGGCCGCACCTCCTTCCCCTTGCTCCTTTATATACAGGGGAAGGGGGCATCCCATAGACACAACAATTGATCATTGATCTCTTAGCCGTGTGTGGTGCCCCCCTCCACCATAATCCTCGACAATATTGTAGCGGTGCTTAGGCGAAGCCCTGCGACGGTAGAACATCAAGATCGTCACCACGCCTTCGTGCCGGCGGAACTCTTCCCCAACATTCTGCTGGATCGGAGTCCAGGGGTCGTCATCGAGCTGAACGTGTGCTAGAACTCGGAGGTGCCGTAGTTTCGGTGCTTGATCGGTCGGGCGGTGAAGACGTACGATTACATCAACCGCGTTGTGCTAACGCCTCCGCTTTCGATCTACGAGGGTACGTAGACAACACTCTCCTCTCTCGTTTCTATGCATCACCATGATCTTGCATGTGCGTAGAAATTTTTTGAAATTACTACGTTCCCCAACACTCCGATGAAGTGTGAGTAATTTACTTCAGACCTTCGGGTCCATAGTTATTAGCTAGATGGCTTCTTCTCTCTTTTTGGATCTCAATACAAAGTTCTCCCCCTCTCTTGTGGAGATCTATTCGATGTAATCTTCTTTTGCGGTCTGTTTGTTGAGATCGATGAATTGTGGGTTGATGATCAAGTTTATCTACGAATAATATTTGAATCTTCTCTGAATTCTTTTATGTATGATTGGTTATCTTTGCAAGTCTCTTCAAATTATCAGTTTGGTTTGGCCTACTAGACTGATCTTTCTTGCAATGGGAGAAGTGCTTAGCTTTGGGTTCAATCTCGCGGTGTCCTTTCCCAATGACAGTAGGGGCAGCAAGGCACGTATTGTATTGTTGCCATCGAGGATAACAAGATGGGGTTTATTTCATATTGCATGAGTTTATCCCTCTACATCATGTCATCTTGCTTAAATTGTTACTCTGTTCTCTTGAACTTAATACTCTAGATGCATGCTGGATAGCGGTCGATGTGTGGAGTAATAGTAGTAGATGCAGGCAGGAGTCGGTCTACTTGTCTCGGACGTGATGCCTATATACATGATCATACCTACATATTCTCATAACTATGCTCAATTCTGTCAATTGCTCAACAGTAATTTGTTTACCCACCGTAATACTTATGCTCTCGAGAGAAACTACTAGTGAAACCTATGGCCCCCGGGTCTATTTTCCATCATATTAATCTTCCATCAACAAGATATTTCCTTTTCCGTTTATTTTGCTTTCTTTACTTTGCATCTTTATCACCAAAATACCAAAAATATTATCCTATCATATCTATCATATCAATAAGGATTGACAACCCCCTTATTGCGTTGGTTGCGAGGAGTTTATTTGTTTATGTAGGTGCGAGGGACTCGTGCGTGGCCTCCTACTGGATTGATACCTTGGTTCTCAAAAACTGAGGGAAATACTTACGCTACTTTGCTGCATCACCATTTCCTCTTCAAGGGAAAACCAACGCAGTGCTCAAAAGGTAGCAATGCTCACATTTATACTGGATTTATTTCATAATTTCTGGTGATGCGTGTTCAATGGGAGGAGACATTTTCATCAGCTGCGAGGCGCCTACGGTGACTTCGTAAAATCTCAAGATGATGTGCCGTCTCAATCTCTCGAAGGTGCTCATAGGGTGTGCGTATGTGTATTTATAGGGGCAAGTGTATTCGCGTATATATGTGTGCTTGTGTCTGTTCCGCGTTCAATTTTATTTTTATTTTTATTTTTGAAATGGAACACAGTGATTCCATACCTTAAACCGGCACAGCGGAGACGCTGGCCCTCTGAACACAAACAACGTTTGGTAGGGCTTCAGTCCAAATCTGCCTAGCAGCCGGACCTCGAGCACCTACAACAGCTATAGTATGTGCTAGCTTATTACATCTCCTTGGAGCAAAAGTAAAACTGAAATTATTAAAGTTTTGTCTAGTAAAGATTTTAATCTCCTTAAAGATGGTTCCAGAGCTAGATCGTACTCATTTTCTTTCAGAGCTTGGACCAGATTTTGGCAATCAGTCTCCACCTGCACATTCGTCATGCCCCACTGCGTTGCTGCATGCAAAGCCTCTTACATGCTGTTGCTTCTACCTGAATTGCACTGCCAACAAACTGCAACATCCCAGCGCCTGATCACATCACATCTCCATGTAGATCACGAACCATGAAGCTCCATCCACCACTTCTCTCATGTGCACTGAAAGCCCCATCTACATTGATTTTGAGTGTGTCACCTGTTGGTTTCTGCGTTCAAATTTTTTGAAGCAATAGGAAGCTTGCAACATGCGACTGGAGCATCTATCTGTTGCTCTCTGCGGCAGGCAGTTGTCCTTTCGCACAGGTAAGGCTCGATAGGGCTGCCATTTTCACGCCCTTTCACATATGGTGTGCGCCCGACTAGGTGGGAGCTCCTGGAAAATCCTATTCGCCGCTCGCTGCGGCGAACTGTCGAGCGATCGCACAGGAGCAGCGCAACGAGCGACCGACATGGACCGGCCCACTTATACATAATACGTCCAACCCTAAATCCTAAACCCTAAACCGGGTTTTTTCCTGTATCGTTTTTTTCTGGTTCTTTTCGGCTTCTTATTGTTTTTTATTTTATTTTTTCCTTTTTTGTTTCTTTTCTTTTTTTTAATTTCTGTTTCTTTTCTTTATTTTTTTAATTCTCACAACTTTGCAAAAATTGTTCGCAATTTTAAGAAAAATGTTCGTTTTTTCCATTTTTGTTCGTAAGTTTCAATAAATGTTTCCATTTCAAAATTGTCCATGTTTTCAAATTTTGTTTGCATTCGAAAAATGTTTACTGATTTCAGAAAGTGTTCCAGCTTTACAAATTTGTTCACAAACTTACAAAATGTTCATGTTTTCAAATTTGTTCACAAATTGAAAAAATGTTCTTAAATTCCATAAATTTGTTTGCGAGTTTGAAAAAATGTTCCCCTTTCAAAATTTATTCACAAGATTCATTTTTTTTTCATATTTACAAGTTTTGTTCGGAGTTTCGAAAAATGTTCCATTTCAAAAATTGTTTGCAAATTTTTAAAAATGTTCGTTTTTCAAATTTTCTTCTGGAGTTTCAGAAAATGTTCGCGTGCAAAAGTTGTTCGTGTTTCCAAATTATTTTTTTTGAAATTTGAAAAATTGTTCCTGTTCAGTTTTTTGGGTAGTTCAAAAAATGTTTCTTCTACAAAATATGTTCGCGTCTCCAAAATTCGTTGGTGTGTTGAAAAATGTTTGAGTTTTCTCAAAATTTGTAAAAAAAAATAATAATGTTCGCGTTTGATAAAACATTTACGTTTTATTTTTGAAAAAAAAGTTTTGTGTTCGAATTTTTGAAAGACGTTCGGATCGGCGTTTGAGTTTTATTAAGGATTTGCAATGTTTTGTGAACAAGAAAGCTAGCTAGCTCAACTGGTGCCAATCATATGCTCGGAAGCACCGGGTCTAGCGTTCGATTCCTTGCATTGCAACTTTTTTTTAAATCCAGCGTGATCTACTGTTCGTGAGAGAGATGGGCCGGCCCAGTCTATCGATACCCTATGCGATCACTCGACTGCTTGACGCAGAGAGAATCACATACGAGCTCACGGAGCTCCTAACCGAAAAACCCTATTGGGCCAGCCCAGTTCAACTTTACACTGCGCCCACCGGTTTTGGGAACCTTCTAGTAGGTTCCCTGAACCGGGTTTTTTTTCCCTTTGTATTCTGTTTTTTCGTTTTTCTTTGTTTTTTCTTCTTCTTTTTCTGTTTCTCTTTACTTTCATATTCTTTCCCTTTTCTTTTGTTCAGTTTCTTTCTTTTTCAAAAAATGTTCAGTACTTCCAAAATATTCAAATATAACAAAATTTGTACATCATTTTTAATAGATGTTCCTGTCTTCTAATTTTGATAATAAATTTAGAAAATGTTCAATTTTTTGAAATTATTTAGAATCTCAAAAGGTGTTCGCTTCTTTTAAAAAAATGTTCGGTAATTTCAAACAAATTTATCATTTTCAAAATTTGTTCAACATTTGTATTTCCAAAATTTGTTCAAAAATTGAAAAAAAATATTTGGAAGTTAAAAAAAAATCGGAAATACAAAAAAATGTTCGTGGAATTTGCAAAAATGTTCATTTTTAAAATTTGTCCATAATTTCAAAAAACGTTCTAGTTTCCAAATTTTGTGCCTTTTCTAATAAAAATCAAAAAAATGGTCTCATTTTTCAATAATTTCACAAAATTTACAAATGTTTTCAAAATTTGTACTCTAATTCAGAAAATGTTCGAGAAATTTCAAAAAAATGTTTACTTTCAAATGAAATGTTCGCATTTTTTTAAAAAATTGTTCAAATGATTTTAACGTTTGTGTTTTCCAGTTTGACCTTTTTTCAGAAGAAATATACTGAAATTTCAATTTCTGTTCACATTGTTTCAAAAACTTCTCAGTGTTTTCGAAAATTTCTTGAAATCATTCCAAAAACTATACAGTTTGGTAAACAATTGGATTGTGCTATAATTGCTCACTAATACTCATTCGATTTAGTGGCTAGCGTGACTCGCCAGTGAACTGCACGTCATGTGCCCGAATCCTTCAAACAGCGCTTTGCCTTTTTTTCGCGGAATAAACACAGTTAGCCTGGTCCCTTCGAGTAGGCCTGCCCAATTTTGGTGTGCCTGTGCGTCAGCGGGCTGTTGGACGCAGCAAGCGTCCAATAGGAGCTCCCCTCATAACCGGCGCATTCCGTGCCGGTTTCGTGTTCTGGTGCTCCAAGCGTCACGCTACTGGGCCGGCCCAGGTGAGCTTCGATCGAACACAGTAACCACGGCGCGAAAAAATAAACGCGAAGAAAAAGTGCGAAAGCTAGGTTTCAAACTCAGGATCGCACGTCTTTTTTCCACTAATGTGAGAAGCATTAGACCAAACTCATTCTATCGTTCTGTAACTACGAAAAAGTTTTACTTAACCGTTCTTCAGTGAAACATTAACGTAAATCTGAAAATTAGTTGAAAACTTCATCGATTTTTCTTAAAGTTCACAGAAAAGTTTTATCGATTTCAAAAACAGTTCATTGCTTTTGCAAAAAAGTTCATCAATTTAGAAAAATACATGTAATTTGAAAAACATTCATCAAATTTAAAAACAATCATCAGATTTGAAAAAAGTTCATCAATTTATAAAATCATTGAATTTGAAAAAAGTTCGCGCATTTAAGTAAATAAAAAGGAAAAGGAAATGAGAAAAGAAAAATGGAAAAGGAACAATAAAAAAACGCCCACAAACTCACCAGCCAACGACCAAGATAAGGAATAAAACAAAGGAATGAAATTTACAGCCACAAGTGTGTTGTTATCCTGGTTGTGACTGCGCTGCACTCTGAATCTAGTGATCCTGTGTTCGATCCCTCCGTTGCGCACGTTAATTTTTACTCTAGTTTCAACCAGAAAAAAAATGAAACGGGCCGGCCCAGGGTGGCGCGGGGGTATGCGCTCGTTTCCGCAAAGTGAAGAAACGGCTGCAACTGGCACTGTTTAGGATTTGTCGAGGTTAGCCCATTGCTGACGCAAGCGGGAGACCAGGCGCTGTATGCTGTAGTCAGCAAAATCGGGAACCCGTATTTGGCTACCTGTGGTTGGAGCACATTCTAATAGACGCTACTACTACCGTTTTTTTGTTTTTTCCTTCTGATATTTGACAGTTTTTTTTTTCCATTTTCCCTTCGTTTTTTGTTTGCTTTTCCTTTTTATTCTCCATATTTGTTTGGTTTTAGTTTTCTCTCTTCAGTTTTTGTTTGGTTTTCTTTCTTTCTTCTCCATATTTGTTTGGTTTTCATTTTCTCTCTTCGTTTTGGTTTAGATTTCTTTTTTCTTCTCCATTTTTAGTTTTTTTGTATTTCTTATTTTAGTTTTGTTTTCACTCTAAATTTTTATATATGTTACATATTTTTAATAAGTAATCAATATTTTTTGTATACCCGTTCAACATTTTTAAACACTTATTCAACATTTTAAAAACAATTGTTCAACATTTTAATACTTATTCAATATTTTTAGCATACGTGTTCCAATTTTTTCAAACACCTCAATATTTTTTAATACTTATTCCACATTCTAAAATACTTATAGAACATTTTTAATACTTATGCAGCATCTTCAAATAATTGTTCAACATTTTTTGAATATTCATTCCATAACTTTTAATACTTATTCAACATTTGTCAAGTACTTATTCAACATTTTTAATACTTATTAAAAATATTTAAGTACTTGTTCAATATTTTCCAAATACTTGTCCAACATTTTTCAAAAAACAATTCAAAATATTTCAACATTTTAAATACTTTTTCAACATTTTTCAAATACTTATTCAAAATTTCAAATACTTCTTCAACATTTTCAAATACTTGTTAAACATTTTTAAAATACTTGTTCAACAATTTCTAATACTTATTCAGAATTTTCAAATACTTCATCAACATTTTAATACTTATTCAAAATTTTCAAATACTTTTTCAACATTTTTGAAAAATTATTCAACATTTGTGAAATACTTGTTCAACATTTTTCTAAATGTGTTTTTGAAGAGTTTTTTTGTATATATATGTGGACTATTTGAGAACATACATAAAAGTACAAAACTAAAGCAAAACACGAGAACAGGAAATTAAAAAAAAGGCTTTGTGCCCACCCTGCTGGGCCGGCCCATGTGGGCTCCCCCAGACGCGAGGCGTCCCTGTGCGCTCGCTGAAAGCGAGAAATAGGGGTCCCTCACTGCATGTGCGCCACTTGTCGCAACCTGAGAATTTTCCCTTTCTTCGTAAATCCATTTTTTAAAAATGTTTTATCTCTTAAATCGTGCATCCAAATCTTGAACAGTTTTCACCATTTGGTTTCTCGCGTTGAGATCTTGAAAATTAGATCGCATATTGATAGGTTTTGGCGAACTTTTTTTTTCACGAAAAAAACCAAACCGGGAGCACGAGTTTTTTCCTTTCCAAAAAAGGCATGCCCGTGCCTCTCGCGAAATCACAACCGAGCCTCCCACGGAAGGAAAAAGAAGAAGAGAAAATCGTGCCTCTCGGAAGAAAAAAAAGAAAATGTGTTTTTTCATGCAAAAACAATTTTTGATTTTTTTATGCAACAGCTAAGGAAGACTGATGGAAAACCGAAACGTCAAAAAATTCCGGAAAAAACCCGTTTAAAAAGCCGAAAACGCGTGCGGAAAAGAAATCCAGAGGGAGCGTCTAGAGCACGACACATGGCGGGCGGCTGAGAGCACGATAAGTGGCGCTGATTGTTGTGAGGCTCCCGAAGAAGCGCTCATCAACTAGTTGCTCTCCTATGTCTCAACTGTAGCAAGATCTAGCATGGTCTTGAGTCAGGCACCTTCCTAAATGGGCCGGCCCAGGGGCACGAGAGGCCGCGGCCTTGTTTCGTTAATTTTTTTTGTTTTCAGTTTTTTCTTTTATATTTGTACTTTCGTTTATACTTCTAAATATTTTAGATCGATATATTACAAAAAAACTCTTAACAGAAAATATTTCAAAGAAAATTTAACCCGAATATTTGAAAAATGTTAAACATGTATAAATAAAATGTCTCTCAAGTGTAAGAAAAAGATGAGTACAAAACAATATATGTGTGTAAAAAAATTTGATCATGTATTTAAAAAATATTAATCAAGCATTTAGAAATGTGAAATAAGTATCTGGAAAATGTTTATCCAGCATTTGAAAAATGTTAAATGTGTATAGAAAAAATGTTGAGCATGTATTAAAAACTGTCAAACTTGTATTGAATTTTTTTAATCAACCATTTACAAAAAATTAAATGTGTATGGAAATTTTTTCTGACCATGTATTAAAAAATAGTAATCTTGTATTTGAAATTTTAATCAAGCATTTGAAAAATGGTAAAAATTTGCATAGAGAAAATGTTGACCATGAATACAAAATATGTCAACCAAGCATTTGAAAAAGAGAGACACGGAAGAAGGATGGTCCAGCTTCATGGACCGCGCCATGGGATTGTTCGAGAATTGAGGACAATGTTCACTGGCTCTCGTACGCACGGTTCACGATGGTCACGTCTTGGCTACCTCAAATCTGCTACCTAGCCTAGGGCGACCAGAACTGAACGCTGCTTTGTCATCTAACTGTTGGCCGGTACCATCACTGTGACACTGTCCGGTTGAGTCATGCCGGTACTTAATCAGGCAGGATTGTCCCAGCAAAAGTTTCCAAGCATACAAACATTGACCTAGGCCCAGCTGCTGATCCACTCACGTGATTCTTGTCTTTCATGTCTATACATGCATACTCCTCTGGCACGTCTTACCCTATACGTACGTACATTTCATCATTTTAAAAGGACTGGGGTAACGTTGCAAGGACAGTAAATAACAGTATGGTCATTTGTAGATTATTGCTCTTGCTTTCATAGCTACAGTATCTTGTATGACTGCTTCCACTAAAAATACGTTAAGTGACAGAAAGTTGGTGTGACTCCATCATTGGTTGTTACTTTCGACTTCAATGATGCTCTGTCCGTGCGTCAATCTGTCCAATCTTTTTACCGCGAGCCAGATTTTCACGCGCTGTTGGCAATGCAGATGCAGCTTTATAGATACAGTTTACATGCAAAAGGAAAAAAGAGCAATGTGCGGCCAAAGATTCGCAGCACGGCATGCAGATGCAAGTGACGTAGCGTCCGCAGCCCCATCATCATGGCTCCACAGGCCACTGTGGCTCCATGCAGGAAACACAAACCGCAGTGCAATGCAGCTGCATGCATACTGCATATGTGATATGTGCAATGTTCATGCGCGGCGAGGGCGAGACGACGCGACAAGGAAGGAGGCCCGGGAGCCGTCACTTTCGTTCCGCCGTCCCTGCTTTATCGGGATCTCCTCCCGCCGCGGCATGCGCCTCTCCGGCCTACCTGCCTGCCTGCGTTCATTCCTGAAATTCCAGGTGCAGCGGCAGGCCAGCAGCGACACTTTGCTTTGCTTTGCAGTTGCAGTCGCAGGGCAGGCCGCAGAATTAGTCGTTAACTTTTGTTGGACGCCGCGCCGCCGGTAGGCCTCGCCCTCGTCACGTCCACGCCACGGTGTGGGCGCGGCGTGCCTGCCCATGCGTCCGCCGGCGGCTCCATCCTATCGCGTTCCCATGGCCACGGGGCGATGAGTGTGGATTCCATTTGTTCTTCTTCTCCGCGCTCGTTGGCTTCTCTCCGTGAAAAGCCAAACCCAAGGCGAGGCGCCTCCGTCGGCCATCACAAAGGCGGAATGCAAACAGTAATAGAGCACTCGTAGTTTAGTTCTTTTACCGAAGTGCCAGCTTCCCCGGTTGCTGCTACCTCTTCTCTGGATCAAACCTCTCTCCATCCATCAGTGATCAGTGCTAATCGGGAGTCCTCTACCGTTTGAATTGATCATGTGCGTGATGTGATTTTGGCAACCCCCACCCTGCAGATTCCCACTTGTAGCTAGTGGAAAGATCACATCAGGCGGAGAGAGATCAGTATATTAGCAGATAAACTGTGCATCTCCAAAGCAACACTGGCTCTGGCTGGCCCCTTGCCTTTCAAATTCTAGTGGGTGTAGGGTTGTCAGTTTACTATTGGAGCAGTAGTAAACTGGGAAGGGAAACAATGCTAGTAATCGTTTGCCCTTTGAGATGTTGACATGCATTGCCATGACACATGAGAGTAGTCTAGGGGAGGCAGAAATAGCCATCACCTATCAGGTTCAGGTACCGCCCACTTGTTGATCGGAGCGGCGCATGTTGTGAGCTATTTGCACGTCACATGGTCCTCAGTTCACTGTGTGCCCTGTCCACTCTTTTGGCTTTTCGATTAGCTTTGATAGCTGCGTGTGCAATGCATGTCACCTATTTGGTTCGACGGTTCACTTGAAAGTTGACACAGAGAAGCCAACTTTTTTGTTCATCTGAACATAGAGTCCTCTGTCTTGAGGGGGAGCACGCAAGGGATTCAAATGTCAAGAGAAAGGGTAGGGAATTAGAAAGAATCATTGTGCCCGCCTGCCCTCCCCTCCGGGTGGACGGCGACGTGATGCTGTCACATGCATGCCGGTGGACGTCTCCCGTCTCACCGTGTCGCTACTTGAGCGGTGTGTGCACTGCGCTCGTTGCCAGTGGAGAAAAGGAAAGGTACCGTGTAATGCCTGTTGCTTTGGCTCCTCCAGCTCACCGCTAGAACACAGGGCAAGAGAAGATGGTAATTCGATCCACCGACGTCGCACGTCTTAGCATAGCAGTAGCCAGTCCTGATTATGAGCTCAGTGCTTTTATCCTGCTGATTCTTACCCATGAGCTGCAAGAAGTGCGACAGGCTAATGACCTGAATTTTACACAGTTCCTCCGAAGATTCAATCAATCTACTCAGAAGCACAGGCAGTACGCTGCATTAGTGACGATCTATCGCGAGGGAGAAGCGAGAACACGACCCCTAATTAAGTGCACATGCGTGCGCGCATGGATTTAGCCATGTTTTCCCTTGGACAGAGAGCGATTGACAGACATGGCCGCAACAACTACTCAGCTCGCTCTCGCCAATCAACCCAACACGCGAGACTGATATGTCGGCGCGGCGGCCATGCACATCCATGACGCATCTTCTAGCTCAGGAGCTTGCCTGCCTAGACATGCAGCGCACTCTTCCTAATCCCACAGAGCGCCCGATTGAACGGGCCGGCAGGATCAATCAAACCGCTGTTTAATCTGGATGTACTGCCTGTGGCTCTGCGTGTCCTCTCCATCCTCTGCGCGTGACGGAACAGTTAAAAAGATTTGTACGTCCTAGGCTGTGCCCCCGGTCGGAACATTACCGATCCGCACACTAGGTAGTACGTACCTGGATTAATTAAGCTCGTTAAGGTAGCTAGATTACTACGTGTACTTGCATGATGCATCACACCCACACATGGATGGAGCCACACTCGTATGCGAGGAGTACATGGTAGGGGCCGGCGGTTTGACATTTTTTTCGTGGTAAGAACATGCAGTTTTATTGTCTTGTCGGTCAGTGTTCTTTACACTGAGCAAGCTTGAATCGTCGGCAATGGAAAAACAAGCTTACTCCCATGCCATGCATGTGTGTTTCTTCTTGAAGCTGCTCGGGTCCCTAGCTAGCAGTAATCCTACGTAGCTGCTAGCCTGTTACTCCTACTTCTGGGCTTATCTGTAGTACTGCGTAGAAGACGGGCATATATGCATAGAGATCAGAGCATCAGAATGACTGAACCCTCGACCCTTTTCAATGCAGGCACGAAGGGAATCAAGGCCTCGACGTACGCACGCAAAACATTAACCGTTCGAGTACCTATGTGTTTATGGCCATTGCCAAAACTTAACCGATATCCCTCTCTCTCTCGTGGAAAATACTCCTTAAAACGATGGACGTACGTACCGCACGGTGAAACCCAATATATAGCCCATAATTCGGTCATGATTTAGAAGTCATACATATAATGTGTGCGTATCTGTGAACATTTGCATGTGCTGGTGGATGTACAAGAATTTGATTTACATATTACTGATAGAAAATGAGCTGAGAACCCCGTAGCTGACAACTCGTCCGTCGGCGGCGTCAATTCATCGGCTGTGACTTGCAAGGCGGAGAACGTCGTCCGCAAGTTGCAGCGACGCCGACAACGAGAAAGGGAGGCTGCCACGGCGTAGCGTGGAGATTCGGTCGTGGTGGAGCAGCTATCTCCTCCGTCGCACCCGGATCCTCGCATCCCTTCCCTCCGAGCGCCTACACGGATTACGCCGTCCGACCCCATTGGGACACATGATAATTCAACCGCCGACTGGGCCATTCCGGAGAGCTTTGCGACCACGCAGATGCCGGCGGTCGACATGTGTGACTCGTCGCAGCTCGTTCGGGCGCGGATGAGCACGGGCATCGGCATTGCCGGGGCTGCCCTTGACATTCCGGAGAGCTTTGTATCACGAGGTGGACAAGAAGCCATTTGCTTTTAACCATTGTTGGGTCATATTGAATGGCAAGCCGATGTGGAACCAACTTGTGGCTGACCTTTAGTCCTGCATGAAGAGGAATCATGGCTCAACCTCCAACCAATCAATTGGGTTGGATGATGAAGAGGATGATGTTGTCGTGGCGAATGGAAAAGCCACCATGCCAAAGGACAACCGTCAAGTCATGGGAAACAAGTGGGAGAAGGCAAGTGTCGCCCGTGATGCCGCGGCTACCAAAATGTCGTCCACTTGGACAAGCATTTTTCGGTGAGGGGGAACAAAAAGGAGGAGAGGTACAATCTCATGTTAGATGCGCAAAAAGGAAAGGATGGAGTGGGACCGGAAAAGGGAGGAGAAGAAGCTGAAAATTGAGAGGGAGAAGATCAAGTTAGAGAAGCAACAAGCGGCGATCAAATGGGAGCTCGAGAATGCCAAGAAATTTGGTGGCATAGAGCTTGAGAAGGAGAGGTTGCAACTCGCACGGAACGCGGAAGATGCGAGGATCATGTTGGCGGACGAGACCCTCTTGGATGAGCATGCGAAGAAGTGACTTGCATACATGAAGAAGGAGATCAACGACCGTGGGGACTACGAGGCGGCGAGGGCGGCTGCGGTTCGGACACAGGCGGAGGAGGCGGCTCGGCTGCAGGCGGAGCAGACAGCCCGGCTGCAGGCGGAGGAGGCTGTCCGGATGCAGGCAGAGCAGGACGAGCAGGACGCTTTCCGCTCGGAGCAGGCGCCCAGCCAATGATCCGGGACCATCTGTCACGCTCGGACATTAATTTCATTTTGCCATATCCGATTTGTTAAACTAAGATGATTTCCTTGCTTTATTTCGAACTTTGGCATTCGGACAGCTTGTATGGTATGATCGACGTGTATGGATTTGAGGATAAGAATTTACGGTATGTAGATGTACGACACAATATTTGAGAGGTGTTTGGTCAGTGCCCGCGAATGCACTCGAGGTCGGATTTGCTAAGTCCGGTTGTAGATGCTTTGACCAGCACAGCGTTTAATCTTGATGTATACTGCCCGTGGCTCTGCATGTCCTCTGCGCGTGCCAGAATAGTTAGAAAGAGGAGCACGTCCAGGGAAATCAACAAAGATAATCAGGCTGTGCCCCCGATCGGAACATTAATTTCCAATCCGCACCCGTGGGGCACTTGCTCCTCTGGTTTAGCAGCACTAGGTAGTACTAGTACGTACCCGGATTAATTAAGCTCGTTAAGGTAGCTAGGCACGGGATTAGTACGTGTACTTGCATCACACCCACACATGGATGGATCCACACAGCACTGAAGGCTCGTATGCGTGGAGTACATGGTAGGGGCCGGTGGTTTGACATTCTTTGCATGGTAAGAACATGCAGTTTTATTGACGTGTCTGTCAGTGTTCTTTACACTGAGCAAGCTTGCATCGTCGGCAATGGAAAAATAAGCTACTCCCATGCCATGCATGTGTGTTTCTTCTTCAAGCTGCTCGGGTCCCTAGCTAGAAGTAATCCTACGTAGTTGCTAGCCTTCTACTCATAGTTTTGGGCTTATCTGCATTACGTAGAAGACGGGCATGTATGCGTAGAGATCAGAGCATCAGAATGCCCATGCCCATGCATGGTCCAACAATGGGGGATCACACCATCACCGTGACCACGGCAAGCCTCTCGATCCTTTTCAATGCAGGCACGAAAGGTATCAATGCCTCCATGTACGCCCGCAAAACATTAACCATCGAGTACCTACGCGTTTATGGCCATTGGCAAAACTTAACTGATATCCCTCTCTCGTGGAAAATACTCCTGAAAACGATGGACGCACGTACCGCACGGTGAAACCCAATATATAGTCCATAATTCGGTCATGATTGAGAATTCATACATATAGTGTGTGTGTACCTGTGAACATTTGCATGTGCTGGTGGATGTACTGCTGTTTCCATCTGCATGCTGCCTATCTTTGGGCTGGAAGAAACGATCTAAAATTAGGACGTACGTATAGTACCATCTAGCAGTGCCCATGCGTGCGGTTGCACTCGGATCCCTGATGCCGCTTTTTATTTGACTTTCGATTTTTAAAATTCTATGTCTTTTAAACGCAAATTCCAAGTTAAGTTCTGTTTTTTATATTCGTGTTTCACGTGACCATCGCTTTGATATGAGATCCATATTGAATATGTTTTTGATGACTTTAAAAAAATGTTTAGGTTCAATGTTGAAATTCAAAAGCAGTTATTTTATATCTACGGCCGACAGAAAACATTGCTTAAAACTATATCCCTGAAACTTGTTGAGACAGGAGCATTTTTAGATGCAAAAACAATAAGCTAATTATTGTTGAAACTTACAACTTTTTGAGTGATTTCCTTTTTTACTGTGCCCTCGTGCATGATTAAACTACTTCGCAAATTGTGAGGCAAATCAAGCGGGCGGCAATGCTTGACAGGTGAGTGCTTCCACACTTATGTGCCCCTGCGAATTTCCGGCAAACATATAGTACTATACATGGTTCGTTCGACTAGTAAGTCATGATTAAATATGAATAGATCGAAACTTTTTTCTTTAGAAAACTACGACTAGATTTTATGGCTGATTAAATCCGCCTCGTGCTACATACACTGTGCAACACACTACTCATTCGTCAGTCTTATAAATCCGTTACGAGGACAGGGCGTCGACCCGTTGGCTGGGTAGCTGAGGTTGCTGTCAACCCACACGAGCTCTTCTAGGTGGAGTGGCGGACAGCACCGAGTTTTTATATGAATCCGTTGCATACCCGAGCAGGCAGATCGAGCGCAGTGCATGCGGCAGTAGTGGCATACCATACCCGCGCGGGAAGCCTGCACCCAACACGCCGGCCATTGGCAAGCTCTCTAGATCGAGTACGTGCATGCACCAGTAGCCGCACCCAACGACACGTCAACTCACGCGGTATCCAGAGCCCAGAGGAACCCACAAAGAACCAAGCCAACGTTGACCACGTTGACTGATATACTCCCTCTTATATTTTCGGCAGAAATCACTGCTTTGACCTAAGGACGAAATCAATTCACAAACTGAACTGTTCTGAGAAAAAATTCACCCAACTGACCTTTTTATGTGGCGCCCGATAGCTAGGCGCCACACTACACTGTGCAGCGCCTAACACACAGGCGCTACACATCTGGACAGCGTGGCACCCCGGAGCCAGGCCTGGCCCCACCTCTGATGGTGCAGCGCCTAGGCGAAAGGCGCTACACTATCATGTGCAGCGCCTAGACGAAAGGCGCTACACATGCACTTACTAACCATCTCGGGGGAACAGAGAGCAAGACTAAAAATTGATTGATCCACCACGCGTGGCCTGACCGGCGAGCTTAAACGCATAGGGCGCGGCGTGACCTGACATGCCATGACATGCACGGTCAGAATTTGAGTTACTACCTGCTGTGGTTGATCTGCAGGTTGGTTGGCTCAGGGGCAGAGACTGGCTGCTGGTCACGTATTTGTACACCCATGCTCCTGCGGTTAAAAGCAAGCAAGCACGGACCCTTGGACCGTCACCGCGGATCTTCTCCATCCCTGTTATGTGTCGGCCACTATGCAATCAGATCAAATGATCTTCTTAGGAAAAAAAAGAGCCCGGGGTATGATCAAAACGAGCATATGTGCATGGATCGATTAAATAAAAGGAATATGTAGTCAAAGATCAACAAGAGTGAGCGCGCGCTGGAGAGAGTAGTATATTTCCGTTTAGTTTCGCCAGATTTTGTCTCTCCTTCAGTAATGACCAGGCATTGAGCAGTGGAGTACAACTAGCATCTAGCCAGTGTAGTTAATCAAGAATAGTGTTGGCCGGCCCGTGGTGGTAACAGTAAAACGGAAGCGCAAAGCTGTTGCTACTAGCCACTGCAGGGCAGTACGTACGTAAACAGTAAATGCGCAACAGAACTTACCAGTAGTAGGGATAGATTCATCGCATGGCATATCTACCTACTGCGAGCAAGGCAGGGCAAGTGCAGGTAGTAACTCAAATTTTGACCGAGCATGTCATGTCACGCCACGCCCTATCACTGGTGGAAAAAGGGCCTTTGGTCGCGGTTCGCAACTGCCATTAGTCGCGGTTGCGCAACCGCGACCGAACGGGCGCG
>NC_041388.1:582393397-582488776 GCF_002162155.2 Triticum dicoccoides
CCGTCGGGGCGGAGGACCTTTAGTCGCGGTTCTTCTGGCCAACCGCGACTAAAGGCCGCCGCAGGTTTAGGGTTTTAGCCCCCCCCCCCTAAACCTGTTTTCTGTTTAATTTGTATTGTTTTATTTCTTTTGTGCTTTATTTTAATTTTGAAGGAGTTTCATATATTCTACGGTACTACATACATGCATATGAATGTACAATTTCAAATAAATTTGAAATTAGAACCAAAAAGAATTCAAGAGGAATATACAATATATATTCAATATCATCGGATGACCATATACAATTTTGAACAAGTTTCCATACATGATTTAATGCATATAAAGTTCTACGTCCTCGTAATAGTGTTCTCCTTTAGGATGGAGGACTTCCCTGCTGAACCATCCAGCTAGTTCCTCTTGAAGTGGTCGGAAGCGAGCTTCTGGACTAAGCATCCACCGTAGGTTATTCCTCTGAGCATTGGTATCACTCGGAACCCGCTCAGAGGTGTATCTCCGGATCATCTCACAGACATAGTATCCACATAGATTGGTCTCCGGTGGCTGAATATCCCCAGCATTCTTAGCCTTTAACATTTTGAATTCTAGCTCTTTTTTGAATTCACCGACCTTTGTATCTACGAACCGTCTCCAAACCCTACGAGGCAAAGAAAATTAAATGAACAAGAGAGTTATTAATTAGTTACTTGATATTAGGAAATGAACGAAATAGGCCGATCGATATAGAGCGCAAATGAATGAAAATAATTACTTCTGCAGCATTCTTCTCATGCCGCCCCAAAGCTTTGGATCCATATTCACAGAGTCGTGGACGAGACATTCTGAGGTGTTAACTTTAATTACTAGCAGAATCCAGTGGAACCTTCGGACACGATACATGCACAGTACGTCATGCATAACTCATCGATTAGCCGGCCACATACCATGCATGGAGTAAACAAAAGAGAATGTGCTCAAGACAGAAACACTCACTCAAAATGGTAAGGAAATAGAATATCACTTTTGAGTTCCTGCTTTGTAAGAAACTGCCACAGGTCTGCCTCCACGTCGGCGGGGTAACGCTCCAACACATGTCCATTAACGATGTGTGGGTCAATGAACCCAACATCATGGATGTTCCTTACTCTGCATTCCTTAATCTTCATTCTGCATGTATAATAGCGGACACAACAATATAGTTAGGACATATATATAGTGCAGGCAATATGAACGAGATGGGGTAGAAATTAATAAATCACTTACAGAACGTAGCAACTGATGATAGATTTATCGAGCTCGCGCAGATTGAAAAGCTGGAACAATTCACTCAGTTCAATTTGTACATAGTAATGTTTGAAGTGATGCTCATGTCTAACTTCCGCATAAATATATTCTTTGGCGTTTTTATTTTTTATGTAACCCTTGTACCATTTCAGCAGACCTTTCATTTGTGGAGGTAGATCCTTTTCCTGCGCAGGCTCGACGAGAGACCCATTCTTGACATATGTAATTACTACCTCCTTCACTGGCGCCTCATCAAGGCCTAACAGTTCACGAAGAGTAATACCTAAGTTGGTCGCTTGTTCTCTGGCACTCGTTACAGTCAATCCCTGTGCTGCCGCAGCTTGTATGATCTCGGGGGCATCCGGACAGAAGGCTTCCACTATAAGCGGGGCAATCGATTGTTTACTTTGTTCCCCGAGCTGGGCAACTTGTTTCCCGCTTTTTTTACTTTCGGCCTTCTCCCGCTCTTTGTTCTCCTTGAACATGAGTGCCTGCCTGCGAAGTTCACGTGCATAGTCGTTAGGCAGATTCTTCGCGGCTTGGGACGGTGTGCTCAAAAATGACTTAGCCCACTTCTTTTGCTCATCAGAAAATACTGGCTTGGGCTCGGGCTCTCTTTTCTTCTTGCAGTCCGCCTTCCATTTCTCCAAATCAGCAGCCGCGGCCGCGTCGACTTCCTCGGCACTACGTTCCCAAGGCCTTGTGGGGAGAGGCTTCAGTGATGGCTCCGGTACCTTTGTGGTCTTAGGTACATAAGGGTCCGGGTTAATAATCCAGGACTGCTTCTGCTTCTTTGCCGGAGGTGGATTGGGGGGCAGCGTCTGATCACCCGCCGGACGAGGACTGGGGGGCGGCGGCTGATCACCCGCCGGACGTTGTGGACTGGGGGGCGGCGTCGGCTGACGTGACGGAGGTGTAGGTGAACCGCCACCACCACCACCACCACCACCACCGCCACCGCCACCACCACCACCGTAGGGGGTGGACTTGTTGTCCTTGGGCCTCGCCTAGAAACTTGATAAACTTCTTTTTCCATAGAATGAAATGGCGCTTGACATCTCCAAGTCTTTTCTCCCCTTCAGGTGTAGCAATGTCAATCTCCAGGTCCTCAAACCCTTGGACTATGTCCTCCACCGTGACACGAGCATAGCCATCTTGAATGGGGTTGTTGTGGTGGAGTGCTCCAGGTAAACATGGTAAAGCACTGCCGATGGCTACCTTCATGGACATGTTCCCAATAGGATAATACAGATGACATTCTTTCATCTCCTTTATATCGTCCACGGGGTAGCGAGGAGGCTCCGGTGAAGTAATTTCGACCACCAGAGGCTCCGGTGCAGTAATTTTGACCACCAGAGGCTCTGGTGCAGTAATTTCGATCGTCGGTGCATCTGCACCAGCCGGTGGGGCCTCCGTGGAAGCCACGCTGCTTCTCCGCTGCTGGCTTCCGAGATCCGCTGGATGATCTTCATGCTGCACCCGAGCTGCATCTCTTTCGGCTACTAGTACACTCATGGTTTTCTTCATCACATCCATTTCCGATGCCAACCGCGCCACAACATCTGCTTCCCGATCCATCTTTCTCTTACGGCTTCTGTAACCGTACGGGTCATCGTTCTGGGGGAACCCTATTTTCCACGGAATGTGCCCCATGCCTCGTACACGTCCTCCGTGTTCAGGATTCCCGAGGGCTTTTGTCAGCGCGTCGTTCTCTCTGTTGAACTTGATCTTCCCCTGTTGAGCATCCCTCATTGCGTTAATAAGGGCTTGGGTGGGTTTAATTAATTTGCCCCGGTAAACACACTCCCCTGTCTCCGGGTTCAGCGTTCCCCCATGCCCGTACCACCAGCTTTTGGCCCTTGGGTCCCATCCCTTCGTACCTGGACGGATTCCTCGCGCCCTCAGCTCGTTCTCCATCTTCTCCAACCTAGGCACCCAAATGCGATACCCTCCTGGCCCCATAACATGATTGTACTCCTTCTTAGCCGCATTTTCCTTATTTTTTTCGATATTTGAATGAACTGCTCCGATTTCTTTTGCTTCACAAATTCTGGCCAATCATGTTTCAGTTTCTCATATTGTCCTTTGAAATCCGGAGTCTTGTTCTGCTTGACAAAGTCATGGGCTAGATTTTGCTTGAATTTCCAGAATGCGTCGGCCATCTTATGAAGAGCGAACTGTTTGACTAGCCTCCTCCTCTCCTTGTTTTCCTCAATCTTGTTACCCTCCTCATCGAATTTGTTGTATTCCGGAGGTAGAACGAAATGTTCCATAAGCTTCTTGAAGCAATCTTTTTTTGTTCTCTTATCGACAAAAGTGAAACCATCAATTCGTGCCTTCTTTGGCTCATTCCACTCCTGGACGGTGATCGAGACGTTGTCTCTAACAATGGCTCCGCATTGGCTGACAAACTTGGTGGCGTTCTTGCGGGGCTCCAGCGGCCTGCCGGTTGCACTGTCGACAACCTCGATGGTGCATGTTTCTCCTTGTTTCATCGTCTTGGTTGCGCCACGCTTTGACGACGTACTCGATTGTTTCGACGATCCGGCCGAAGGTTTGACAAAAGGTTTGATACAATAAATTATTACACATCATTTCTTCCCTTGTGTCCCTGCTTGCTTACGATTGTGCCGTATCCATGGAGCATCCTCATCATTTAACTTAATGCTTGGGTCGGTGTTCACTTTGAAGGGCGGAATTTCAGCAAACATATTATAATCTTCTGACATGTCTGTCTTGTCCTCCACTCCCACGATGTTTCTTTTCCCTGAAAGAACAATGTGGCGCTTTGGATCATCGCATGATGCACTGATCGTTTTCTTATCTTTCCGTTTCCTCGGTTTGCTACTCATGTCCTTCACATAGAAAACCTGAGCGACATCTTTCGCTAGGACGAATGGTTCGTCAAGGTAACCAAGATTGTTGAAATCCACCATTGTCATTCCGTATTGCTGGTCCACCTTTACCCCACCTCCTGTTAGCTTGAACCATTTGCACCGGAACAAAGGGACCTTAAAGGAGGGTCCATAGTCAAGTTCCCATATCTCCTCTATGTAACCATAATATGTGACCTTTTGCCCATTCTCGGTTGCTGCATCAAAGCGGACACCACTGTTTTGGTTGGTGCTCTTTTTATCTTGGGCGATCGTGTAAAATGTATTCCCATTTATCTCGTACCGTTGGAAAGTCGTTATAGTCGAAGATGGTGTCTTGGCCAACATGTACAGCTGATCTACAACATCATTGTCATTCATTAAATGTTTTCTCAACCAACTGCCGAAAGTCTCCATGTGGGCCTTCCTAATCCAAGATTCAGGCTTCCCCGGGTTGTCCGAGCATAAAATATTCTTGTGTTTCTCAAAGTACGGAGCCACCAAGCTGGAATTGGTCAGTACAGTGTGGTGTGCTTCAGTCAGAGAATGGCCGTCCATACATATCGTTGATTTCCTTCCGATCGTGCCTTTTCCACTTAGTCTCCCCTCGTGCCGCGATCGAGGAAGACCAATCGGCTTAAGGTCAGGAACAAAGTCAACACAAAACTCAATTACCTCCTCATTTCCATAGCCCTTGGCGATGCTTCCTTCTGGCCTAGCACGGTTACGAACATATTTCTTTAATACTCCCATGAACCTCTCGAAGGGGAACATATTGTGTAGAAATACAGGACCGAGAACGAAAATCTCTTCGACTAGGTGAACCAGGAGGTGCGTCATAATATTGAAGAAGGATGGCGGGAACACCAACTCGAAACTGACAAGGCATTGGATCACATCGTTCTGTAACCGTGGTAGAACTTCTGGATCATCACGTGCCTCTTCTTCACCTTCCCCTTCACCTTCAGCATCCTCCATGAAAGTATCACCTAAATGAGCAAGATAGCTTTCATCGATGAAATCATCCCCTTCTTCATCTTCTTCCATTATAACCCCTCTTTCTCCATGCTTGGTCCAACAATTATAGCTTGGCATGAAACCGTGCCGAAGCAGATGCATGTGAACATCTCTTGAGGAAGAGTAACCCTTCTGATTCTTACAGATAACACATGGACAGATAACAAAACCCCCCTGCTTGTTCGCATTAGCCACTACGAGGAAATCTTTCAAACCCGTAGTGAACTCGCCGGAGAGTCGGTTACCGTACATCCATTGCCGATTCATCTGCATTATTATAATATAAAATATATAATTAACCATCATGCATTTGTTAAACTAACTAGCTACAAACAATATAAATTAAACAATGAACTGCACACATGCATATTTTATCAATGACACACATGCATGAAAGGTTCAAGTTGCTAACCGCGATCGAGGAGGAAAAAATAAATGAGGAACCTCAAGTGTGGCTCCAACACTTCATATCATGTTTGTTTCACCCTCTTAGGGCATTTCATCAAACACCTCGTGTGCATAAGAGGAACCAAAAGCAAACCTACACCCCCTTGTGAAGCTTGTGAAGAGAAGTGGCACCAAATGGCTAAGTGAGCGTGCTGAACTGGTATATATAGGGGAGGAGCTTTAGTCGCGGTTGGCCTGGCCAACCGCGACTAAAGGCCTTTGCGCACCTTTAGTCGCGGTTGGCCTGGCCAACCGCGACTAAAGCCCCTCACGTGCACCAGCTGGCCACCGAGCGCCCTGGGCCCAGGCCTTTGGTCGCGGTTCGTCTGCCGAACCGCGACTAAAGACTTCATTAGTCGCGGTTCCTACAGTTTCGCGACTAATGGGGCTGGACGGAAGCCTCTTTTTCTACCAGTGTATGCGTTTACAGCTCAGCCGGTCAGGCCACATGCGGTGGATCAATCTTGCAGCGCCTAGACGTTAGGCGCTACACTGTATCGTGTAGCGCCTAGCCCTCAGGCGCTGCACACTGACTTAGCAATTTTTAGCTTTGCTCTCTATTGCCCCGAGACGGTTAGTAAGTGCATGTGTAGCGTCTTTCTTCTAGGCGCTGTACATGATAGTGTAGCGCCTTTCGTCTAGGCGCTGCACCATCAGGGGTGGGGTCAGGCCTGGCTCCGGGGTGCCACGCTGTCCAGATGTGTAGCGCCTGTGTGTTAGGCGCTGCACAGTGTAGTGTGGCGCCTAGCTGTCGGGCGCCACATAAAAAGGTCAGTTGGGTGAATTTTTTTTCAGAACAGTTCAGTTTGTGAATTGATTTCGTCCTTAGGTCAAAACAGTGATTTCTGCCTATATTTTCATAGAGTGCATGCAGCAGTAGTAGTCAGGCAGCGCCAGTGGTAGTATGCGTATGACACGATTGATTGGATCATGTGAGCGCAGTGTAGCTCTGGCTTGGCACTCCACGGTGACCGTGGCCACAGCTTCTGTACGCAGCTCTAGCTGTATTTGTAGCTGGCCGGCACAGCCTACCATGACTGCGCCTACGCTGCTTCGCTTTGGTATCTGTGGATTTGCACGTACGGTCGTGTAGTGGCCTGCATGGATGTACTGCTGGACACTGGACACGTTGGGTCCGGCGAGTTATGAAAAGGGAGAAAACGTGAGGGCACGGTCTCTTATCCAGAGACTTGAGTGCACCTGCGGTGATTCTTCCAGAACCTGTACCATTGGCAATACTTTTAATTGTTGTTGCCTGTTGCATGCGTGTGGTGTATACTCACGTACGTCTACTCCTATGCAGGGAGGTCCACAGGGCAGACCGGCCATCCACTACATTTATTTTCTGTATAATGATACGGAAGCTGTACGTCGCTTCAGGTAGGCCTACTCTACTGCCGCACGTATATTTGGTCCCGAGGCTAACGGGTGGTACAGAAGCACGTAGATGCGGCGGTGCTGCCTCGAGTATGTATCTATCTCCCTCTTGTAACACTCTACCACTTGTGCAAGGATTCCTTGCTCTGTGCAACGATCGGCAGGGCGCTGCAAGTGCATGCAAGCCAGCCGGCCGTACGTGGCCGATCGAACGATGGCAGCACGCAGCAGGCGGCGCCCATACTCGTATGTGTGGCCTTGTTTGAAGACACGGAGGAAGGATGATCCTGTTTCATGAGACGGTTTGAGAATAGTATACTTTCAACTTTGTTGAAGGATCAAACTATCTCTGTGCAAAAATATGTCAATGTTTGTGAAATCAAATAGGTATATGATGAAAATATATTTTATCATGAATCTAATGCTACTAATTTGATGGCATAAATGTTGATCTATTATTAAATAAATATGGTCAAACATATTTTCTTTTGACTTTCTAACAATGTTGAAAGTACACCTTTTCAAGGACGGAGGGAGCACGATCAATCGTCATGTTTTTCGCTACCTCAAATCTGCTGTTACCAAGAACTGGACGCTGTTTTTCATCTTACTGTTGGCCTTGGCCGGTATCACTCCGGTTTAGTCATCCAGCATGAGCCGGGTACTTAATCAACTCCCTTCGTTCAAGAATTAAGACGTATTTTGATAAGATATGTCGTGGCAAAGGTTTCCAAGCATACAAAGATTGACTGGTCAGCCCGCTCTCCTAGAAGCTGATCCACTCCCGTGATCTTTTATCTCCCATCAGTTCAATGCATCTGTCACATCTTTCTCTATACCACATTCGTCATTTTAAGCAGGTTGGAGTAGCGTAGCAAAGACAGTAAGTAACTGTAAGGGCATCTTCAGCCGCGTTCCAGGAAGGCTTCCCCAAACGTTTTTTTTACGCTGGCGCCGAAAAATCGGCCCAGTCGCGCCCTCAGGAGCCCGATTTTCGCCGGTTTGGGCAGAAAATAGCGCCGGCGGACCCAGGCCAAACCCGGCGTGCTGGGGGGGCGCTCGGGGGCGCCGGGACGAACTGTTTTGGCGCGAAACAGCAATGGGCCCGCCGCGTCAGCGGCACGGCGCCTCGTCTTCCCCAACGGCCTCGGTTCCCGCGGGGAATCAATGGCAAGGCTGCCGCTGGTCAGCCTTGCCATTGATTCCTCACGGGCGGCGCGTCACGGAACGACGCGCCGACGCCTCCCCTCCCTCGCACGCGTACACACGGGTGCGGCGCGGCTATATAGCCGGTGGCCTGCACTCGCCTGTGCCCACACCAGCCCCGCCCCTCGCCGCCGCCCAGCTCCTCCCTCTCCCTACCTCTCCCGAGCGCCGCCGTCCAGCCCCTCCCTCTATCTCTCTACCTCTCCCGAGCCCGTCGCCATGGCGGAACGCTACCCCGGAGACGAGGCGCCGGCCAACGGCTTCGGCCGCCATTCGCTCCGCGAACAGGAGTCCTGGCTCCTGTTCCAGGCGGACATCCCGGCACCGCCGGACATGCGCGCCGGGCCGACGGGGTGGAGGCTCAGCGCCGGGGGAGTGCCCATTCCCCCGTTGCCCGACGCCGTGGCGAAGCCGAAGTACTTCGCCGAGGAAGTCGAGGTCGTGTGCGCCTCCCTCACCGACGCCCAACTCTCCCTCCCCCAGTACGCCGCCGACAACCACGCGGCTTGGGCGGCGTATTTCGAGCACCGCCAGCAGCAGCGCTTGGCGTCCACCAACGGCGCACCGGTGATCGGCGGCCGGCAGAACAGCGAGGGGCGCCACCTGTGGTGGGGCGTCCCCGACCGCACACTCGAGGACGTGCTGACGTACCTCGAGGGCGGCAACGACCCGCCGTTGGCGTACCCGGCGAGGGCGGCCGCCCCGGCGCAGCACCGACGCGCCGGGCCATGGACGCCAAGGAGGTCCGGGTCCTCCTCCTCTTCTTCCTCCTCCCGATCTTCATCGCACTCCTCCGGCACTCCGGCCCTGCTCGGCGTCAAGGCCGAGCCCGCGGCGGAGACGCCGCTCGGCCGGCGCACTCGCAGCGCCGGCATCGTCATCAACGAGGGCGGCCGGCGTGCCTACTCGTCGGCTCCTCCTCCGCGCTTCGTCAAGCCAAAGACGGAGCCGGGGCTCGCGCCGGTGAAGGAGCCGGCCGCGCCGGTGACGACGGAGCTCGACGACAACGACGCGGCCTTGGAATGGGCGCGCAGGGACTCCATAGAGATGGAGAAGGAGCGCCTGGAGAAGGCGAAGGAGCGCCAGCGCGCCGCCCTGCTTCGCTTCGCGGAGCGTCGACGCGGCCGCGACGAAGGCGGAGTCGTCGTCATCTGCGACAGCGACGACGACGACGACGATGCGCCGCCACCAGTCCGCCATGGCGACGCCGGGCAGGGGTCCAGCAGGGGCGCCCGCATCAAGGAGGAGAAGGCCGCCGCCGACGATGGCGGCGACTTCAGGCAGTTTTTTCTTTAGATTAGTTTATGTATATGTGCTATGTAATGAAAATCCGCGAACTTCACCAAAATGTGCCGAAATTTATCGTGTTTGGCCGAATTTTATCGTGTTTAAGCCGAACTTCGCCAAACTTCTTTTATTTTAAAACGTGCCTGGGGCGGCCCTGGGGCCGGCGGCTGGGGACCAACTCGCCCCAGGCTCAATTTTTGCGTCGGCTCAACCCCAGGCGGCGATTTTAGGCGCCCCCTGGGGGGCCAACGGCTGGAGATGCCCTAAGCCATCTGTAGAGTGTTTCTCTCGTTTTTTCTACCATCTTGTATCACTGCTTCCACTAAAAATACGTCAAGTGCCCAAAAGTCGGAGCGATTCCATCATTGGTGGTTACTTCCGACTTCAATGATGCTCTTCCCTACAGCGCAGCTGCCTGTATCAGTCCATTCTTTTTACCGCGAGCCAGATTTCACGTGCTGCCAATGCAGATGCAGCTTTATATATGCTGTTATATGCAAAAGGAAAAAAAAAGCACAATGTGCAGCCAAAGGTTCCCATGCAGTCCACACAGGCACGGCTCCACCACCATCATGGGGTAAACTACGGACGCCTGGCTGCATGCAGAAAACGCAAACCGCAGGGCCAAATCGGCTGCGCAAAGCAGCTGCATACAGCATGTACAATGTGCATGCGAGGCTTGAGCGAGACGAGGCGACAAAGGAGGCCCAGGATCCGTCTCTTTGGCCCTCCTCCTTGCATTGCTTCATCGGGATCTCCTCCCGCTGCGGCATGCGCATCTCCAGCCTGCGTTCATTCCTGAAATTCCAGGTACGTATCGTATGCACCCAATCAGCATCCACAGCAGCATCAGGCCAGCAGCCACACTTTGCTTTGCTTTGCTTTCCTTTGCCGCTGCAGTCTTTTGTTGGACGCCGTGCCGCCGGTAGGCCTCGTCGCGTCTACGCCACGGTGTGGGCGTGGTGCGGCCATGCGTCCGCCGGCGGCTCCATCCTATCGCCTTCCCACGGCCACGGGGTGATACGTGTGGATTCCATATTCTTCTTTCCCGCACTCGATCGTTTCGTTGGCTTCTCTTTTGTTCTGAAAAGCCAAACCGTAAGACCATCACCAATGCGGGATGCAACCAGTGGCAGAGCACAGCAGCAGCTCTCCTAGCTTAACTATTTTACTGAAGTTTCGCATTTTCTTTGCTTGTAAAGAATCAAGAAAGTGGCGTTGGACCCGGTCGCAGATCCCTCAAACCCCTAAATACGAACGCGCATACATGCAATGTAGGAGTACTAATGTCAGTGTCACCACACACGAGCGCGATAGCGAGCCACGCAGGAGCCCCCACGGCCGTCGGATCCGAAAGGGACGCCCAAACTGCATCCGACGACCCTCTTTTCTCGATCGATTTTGTCTGGCTCATGATGACGCCTTAGCCCGTTTGGATTATGTTGAGCTACAGCGCATACTACATGCATGCATCTCGGATTATCAATCAAACGACGAGGCACCTAACACAAATCATATGTGTGGTGTAGTCCGCATGATAAGAAAAGGCCAGGTAATGAGGTAAACATGTTCCAGAAGTTGAAGCCATAGGCTTCTGACCAATGAACATGTATGTGTCTGTGTCGATCGCAATGGCATTAATCCAGAATAAGACTACTCTGCCTAGCCAATCATTACGTTGTTCGCAGATGCACGCATGGGCCGGCATGGCGAGAGGGACGTTTGTATTTCTAGTACTATCTGTGGACTCCGTTAGACTTGATTTCATTGCTAATCCTTGCTAATCCCTCAGTTCTTTTTTATAAGACGTTTCAGACAACAACAGAGATTGAACTGTTTGAGGCACTGTCTGGAATGTCTACAACATCTTATAAAAATGAACAGAGGGAGTAGACCATGAAGCATCTGCGATGATAACACCTATATACTCATGCTACGAGGGCATGCAAGTGTAAATTCATGGCAAAAAATTCAAGTTCTTGATGAGCAGGTTTAGTGTTCAAAAACTGGTTTTCATACCTCTAATGTGTTTTGTTCCGCAAGCACAAATTTTACATAGCCATGGATACATGTGCAAAATCTACTTTTTGTGTGTGTGTGTGTGTCTTTACTGTCCATCCCTGGAGAACGTGCTGGTAGGGTCCATATTGGTGACGAGCAAAGAAATTGTTGAGTATATAGATCCCCAAACATGCAATGGGAGGTGATTAGGAGAGAATTAGCATTCTAGCTTGTTATTATCAGCCAAACGGTAGGCTAGACATACCCATTCCGTGGACAGCCAATTTCCACATACGCATAATGGCTGGCTAATACCATGATGGCGATGAGGAGCAATGGAGCCAAGGTCGGACGCCATGATTTGAAAGGTGGCACTCTCCCGGTTGGGTTGCTGCTAGCTCCTCTCTGGATCAAACCTCTCTCCATCCATCAGTGATCAGTGTTAATCAGGAGTCCTCTCCCGTTTGATCCGGTGCGCGACGTGATCTTGCCTAACCCCACCCTGCAGGTTCCACACTTCTAGCTAGTGGAAAGGTCACATCAGACGGAGAGAGATCAGCCTATCAGATAAATCGTGCATCTCCAAAGCAAACGTTGGCTCTCGCTGGTCACTTGTTTTTCTTGTCCTAGTGGGTGTAGGGTTGTCAGTTTACTGTTGGTGTAGCAATACACTGGGAAGGGAAACAAATATGAGATGTTGAGACAATGACATGCATTGCCATGACACACGAGAGTGCTCTAGCAGAAGCAGAAATCGCCATCACTCATCATGTACCCGTCCACTTGTTGATCCGAGCGGTGCACATCGTCCCGGCCTCCTTTGGGTCCCAAGCCCTGGGGCTTGGGGGAGAAGGCGATGCATGCGCTCAGCTGGCCGGGCATGAGCTTGGTGGTTATCATGAGCAAGACCAAGGGATTCAAATGTCAAAAAGAGAGGGTAGGGAACTAGGAGGAATCATTGTGCCTGCCCTCCCGGTGGACGGCGACGTGATGCTGTCACTTATATGCCGGTGGACGTCTGCCGTCTACTCGCTACTCGAGCGGTGTGCACACATCGCCAGCAGAGAAAAAAAACCGTACGGAGCACAGTGTAATGCCTGTTGCTACTTTGGCTCCTCTTGCTCACCGCTAGAAGATAATTCGATCCACCGACGTCGTACGCGCGGTTGACACGACACTTGGCAGTAGCCAGTCCTGATTATGTGATCTCAGTGCTTTTTATCCTGCTGATTCGTACCCATGAGCTGCAAGAAGTGCGACAGACTAATGACCTGAATTTTACCCCTCTCCTCCGAAGGATCAGCTAATCTGCTCTTGTACGAGTCTCATACTTACTACTGTGCCAAACAGAAGCACAGGTACACAGCGTTAGTGACGATCGATCGCGAGGGGAACGAAGAACACGACCCCTAATTAAGTGCACATGCGTGCACGCATGGCTTTCGCTAGGTTTCCCTTGGACTGATATCGATTGAGAGAGAAGGCAAGGCGGATTGAATGCCCTCACATGCCGCACCAAGTATACGAGTACTGATATGTCGGTGCGGGCGGCCATGAATCCATCTTCTGCTAGCTCAGGAGCTTGCCTACGCATGTCGCAGATGGCCCTGTATACGTATCAATCAAACGGCACTAGTAAAACCAGCACAGGGTCGAACGGGTTTAATCGCGATACTGCATGTACAGGTGCGTACGCATGTCCTCTCCATATCCTCCGCGCGTGCCAGAAGCCCAGAACAGTTAAAAAGGGGGGGTACGTCCAGGGAAATTAACACAGATAATGAGCTTGTGCCCCCGATCGGAACATTCTCCCGGAATGATCATGCGATTATTAATTAAAGGAAACAATTAGTTCTCCTAGTGCATCATAGGAGAGTATTATCATTAAATGAAGAAAGACATTTGTGATAGTATCATATATAACTTGTAGTTCGAGAAAACATTAGTTTGATTTGGTCTAATACTTCACCATATACATGGAGTACATGACACTAGTCTATACAAGATCGTATACTACATGGAATTTGTAGGCTCACCTGGACTACTTGCTCTAGTAGTATCTGCTTTCTAGTAGCAGTAGACAAAAAAACAGTATGTGGTACGTTGAAGCTCGTTAATAGGCACGGGATGATTACTACGTGGGGATTCCTGTGTGTACTGCACTTCTATCTCAGCCACACCTGCAGTCACACACACCAATTGGACGTGGAGTTTCTCAGCCCGAGCTCAAATAACCTCATGTGAACAGTAAAATCAAAACCGATAAAAAATAAAAAAACGGGAACTTTTTTGTGACAAATATTAACAAAAGTTCTAAGACCTTGCAAATATTCATTATGAAATGACATTTGTGGAAGTCGTGACGAAAACAAAAATTGATACTTTGAAAATGCTATTTTTGAAAGCATTTCCGAGTTCCCACAAAAAAAGAGCATTTTGAAGCACTGATTTTGTTTTTTTTGTCACGACTTTCACAAATGTGATTTCATGATAAAAATTTGCAAACTCTTAGAAGTTTTGTCAATGTTTGTCAAAAATTTGCCGATTTTTTTGAATTTCTTTTGATTTTTTTATTTTCCTTTGCACCTGAGCTCATTGGAGCTCGGGCTCAGAAGGTTACTTTCCCTGGTAGTTTGACATTTTTGCATGGTAGGAACACACATTTTTATTGATATGTTGGCCAATATTCTTTACTCCTACGCATGGACAACATGGTAGGGCCTGGTAATTTTAGCAAAAAAAAAAGAGGAACTCTACCGGAGTCACCATACTCAATATTTGTTTGTGTTTTTCATTTATTTCAATTTGTATGTTCAATTTAAGGTGCTTATTTCATGCGAGTTCAAATATTGTTATTACATTTTTTTGCAACTTTAAATGTCGCCAAGCGACATTTGCAAAATATGCAATATTGCTACGTGCTACTGCCTATGGTATCGCCGCCACCGTCTAGTCGTCGTCCTCGTCTTCCTTCGAGAGTTCGTTGAAGAAGGCGTAGGGGTTGGACTCACGAGCAGCAGACGATGCTCCTTCCCGTCGGTGGTTGCGGGGCGGGATCGCTCCTAATTGTGGCAGGAGCGTCTGTCTTCAAGTTAGGAGAGTCACAACATGACGATGACTGGGTCCTAGGATCCAACTCGGGGAGGGGGTCATGGGGCTAGCGGTGTTGCTAACGGCTACGATGCACCCCAATCGCCGCCCGACACCATGGAGCCAGCGGATACGCTGAGGCTGCCATCACGGGAGCCGTCGCGGGAGGTGGAAGCGCCCTGCGAGCCGTTGTGGGAGCAGGAAGCCTTGACTATCGCGGCCGCCGGTGCGCCATGTTTGGAACAGGAGGATCAGCCAATAGGTTCCATCCTTCTGGTGTAGTAGTGGTGTCCTGGGGAGGGGAGGAGATGGCTAGGGGAGCAGACAACGAGGAAGGGGGACACGGCAGCTAGTGTTTAGCCGGGATGACTCCGCATGGCGGCCATCGGACTGCCACCTGGGGTATCCGGGGCAGCGGGCACACCATTAATTGTCAGTTGTTAGCGGTCACGTCAACCTACTCGCAGGTGATTATGTGTGCGCGGTGGTGCGTGTGTGGGCGGCGGTTGCTTAAATTTCAGCGTTTGCGCAAGCAGGAAGAAGCTGAAACCTCCATCCTACGCTGGCGATTGGATTCAGAGCGAGCTCCAAACAGACCTACACAACTTTCAAATATGGAGGTTACAAGCTCGTTTTTGGAGTGAGCTACGTAAATTTTGACGATCCAGAGGCACATCAGATAGAGTGCCATCTTACGCCAAAAACAATATATCGGTGACTATTATCAGTGGCGGAGCTAGCGAGATATTACTGAGGGGGCAAATAGCCAAATATAATTATGTGGAGGGGCCAAATACTATATTTATCTTAATTTGTGTCATTCTAAACAGTGTTTCTTTATAAAATATTAATGGGCTGGGGGGGCCATGGCACCTACAGCACACCATATAGCTCCGCCAGTGACTATTATGACAATTGGGTCAATACAACAACTCCGTAGAGTTGCTCAAAGAAACGTATTCGAAAAGAGACAGGTCAGAGTAGTTACGTGAACGTGAGCATATGTTGGCCCCGTGCATGTATTTCTCTAATTTACTCCTTGCTAGTTCTAGGCTTATGATCTCTGTAAGACGTGCATCCATAGAGACCAGAGCACCACAGGATACATGCATGGATGCACGCACGCATGGTCCAACAGTCGGGGATCACACCATCACCGTGACCACGCAAACACACAGTTACTCCCCCCTCCGCCCTTTTCAATGCAGGCACGAAGGACCACGTACGAATGCAAAACATTTACCAGGAGTTCGTGGCCACTCGCAATTGGGAAATTTAACTGACACCCTCTCTCAGGGAAATCCTCCTGAAAATGATGGACGGCCGTACGTGGTGCGAATATACTGCGCATTTGTGCGTACGTGTCCCCACACGATCGGAAAGTACGCGCGCAGGACAGGGCCTGTGACTTTTTTTTCATGATAATACGTGTCTCATTCGTATCATAAAGAATAAAATATAAATAACGTAAAAACCGACATGACAAAACTAAAAAGATAGTAGGACATTTCTGAGCTTGACACCAACACCCTCATCTGCCTTCGGCACCACTATAGCCACCAAAGAAGAGAATGACGGATCACCTCCTCACGTGAGCTCGACACGGCTCCATCGCTGATATACAACTTTGCGGACCTTCAAGGTGGCTCACCAAAAGTAAAGCCATTGCCGTTGAACGAATTAGACCGGGGCAACACTCCGGACACGCAATCAAACTTCAGATCTGGCACCCCACCACGACTAAGATGCCGAAGGAGGAAACCATATCTGCCATCCACAAACCACGAACCAAGCACACGTCCCGTCTTCCAGATGTTGTCGATGCAGACCACAATCTGTATCCGCTCTTGGACTACCTCCCAAGCTGCACGCCAGCGCTGGAGCAAATGTTGTCGCAATGACAGAGCCCGAGGACATAGGTCCACCACGAGGATGCCGCCGCCGCCACGTCATCCTTACTTGAACAGACTGGTTTCCAAATTCATCTCCAACCATAGGACCGATGGCTTCGCCAAAGAAGAATACGAATAATCTTTATTCAACGCCGTCATCATCGCCGCCGAAGGCAAAATAATGAACAACCTAAAAACCTAGACTACAAAAAAGTAAAAATGATCCACACGTGTGGATCCGGCGACCCCCCTCACCATCGACGACCGAGGTCGCCAGCGGAGGGGAGCCGCCAGAGGACGGTGCTGAAAGATGGCCTCTCATGGCTGCAGTTAGGGTTCCAGCCGCCAGGGAGGAGAGAAAAACGATCTGCGTGCCTTGGGCTGGAAGAGACGATCTAAAATTAGTGCGTACGCCACCTGCATATATATATATATACGTGCGTACAATACAATCTCGCCGTGTCGATCCATATGCGGGGATATATGCACGGACTGCAGTCGTATGGATCCATATGTGGGGATATATGCACGGACTGGAGTCGTATGGATCCACTAATGGGTAGCACTGCGTGTGTAAATTTGATGTAAGTACGATTAAAAGCCACGGTACTCACATTGTGCAGCGCACTAGTAGTATAGATTTCCGGATCAGGACTGCTACACACACAATGAATTGCGCCTGATTTGTGGACGACAAGCTATGGCAGCCATCGATCAGTTGGGTTCACGTGGGCCGCAGCCATCGATTACCAGATCGTCCGAGCATCGTCCAACACATTGTCGTGTGTATAGTAATTTCGTTTCCGGATGCATTGCCCAACTCACATACACATGACAAGCTCCAGACGATTTTCGGACGACGCATCTTATCAAGCCGCCCGTGCACACTGCACACCTGGACAGCACCGTCCATTCCTTCGTTGTGCAAAGTTCGTTTGACAACTTTCGTCCATGTAGTAGTTTCACTTGTAAAAAAAAGAGTAGCAGTACCCATGGTAAAAAGAGAGTGCCGTCTGCAAGCCGCGTTATCATTGCCATTGAGTTTCAGGCCTCCTTTGGTTCATAGGGTAGGAAAATCGTAGGAATAGAAAAGTCATAGGAAATGAGATGACATGTATCTCAAATCCTATGAGTAGGAATAGGAAAGGAGATGCCCTTTGATTCACATCATAGGATTTTTTCCATTGAGTCTAGGCTAATGTTTATTTTCCTATGAAATGTGGAGGATAGGAAGAATTCCTCCATAGGAATAGGATTCCATTCCTACAAACCAAAGGGCTCTAAAGGAATTTTTCCTATAGAAATCCTATCCTATGAAATTCCTACAAGATTCCTCTAAACCAAAGGAGGCCTCAGTTTTTTTTATGGACTATGATATTTGGCACATGTGTGCCATATAAGCAAAACTGCCACACCTCTACTTCTTTCACTTTAAAGTACCACATGACCCCCCTTCCTTCGACCCTACATTCTCCCGAACGACCTTACAGGCTCGCCCGAGAAACCTGCTTCTCCCGCACATCTCGCGTGCCCGCCCTCGAGAAAATTGTCACTTCTTCACGTCTACCACATGATAAAAAAATATTGCGCATGTGGGATTCAAACCCACACCTTCTTGGCACCAAAGCGCGCCACCACAACAACCTCACCCTTAGTATTTGTTGCTCAAACTAAAGAAACTAATCGTTTTGATCCCTTTTTTTACAGTTGTGTTACTACAAAAAAGTACAGAAAATTACCACGATTTTCCCTCAGGACAAAGTTACCATGGTATTCGCATGCAAGTTATCAGGCCTGTGTTGCGTAAGTTACCGTGCTATTTACATAGAACTTACCAGGTAATATGTTTCAACAACTACACCCCTTTCAAAGTTACCATTGTGTTATAAGGTCTTCGATGTGTAAAATGCCGTGGTACTTACACATAAGTTATCAGGGTATGTGTACATCAACCTCGTCCCGGTCAAAGTTACCATGGGGAATTGTACATGAGTTACCGGGTCTACAGTTTGTATATTATCATGGTACTTACACCTAAAAACCTGGGTGCGTTTCGGTAACTTTTTCCATCGGTAAAAAATTACCATGATATTTTTGCGTAACTTATCACGCCTATAGCGGGTCAAAGTGGGTCGTTTTTCTGGGCCAACCCATGAGCATGTGTGCCTCCTCATGACACTAAACATTATGTGGCTTTTCCGTGGCACATCATGTGTTGTGTTCATCTAAGAGGCCCCGCGAGGCGAGTGTATGTTTTTAACAACTTGTTTTCCTTTGGTAAAAAGTTACCACCATGTTTATATTGTAAGTTATCAGTTATGCGGTGCTTATATTATCATGTTATTCACACAAAAATTATCGGGGATGTTTTGAACAACTTTTTCCCGGGACAAAAGGTTACCTATCAAGCCCGCAGTGCTTAAAATATCATGCTATTTACACAAAATTTATCAGGGGTATGTTTCAGCAAACTCTCCCCCCCCCCACAGGTCAAAAACTTATCATGGTGTTTAGTTATCGCGGTGCATATGTTTTCATGCTATTTACACATGAAAATACCAGAGGAGGGAGGTATAGTACCGTGTTATGTACACAGAAGATACCGGAGTATCTTAAAAAAAATCTTCCCTATGGTCAAAGTTACCATGGTGTTTCTATCTCAGTTATCAGATGTGCGCTGTGTATATTACCATCTGTTTACACATAAATTATCTGGTTTCTTTTCACATTTTTCTTCCCCAATGGTTAAAGTTACCATGATGTTTGTATCTAAATTATCAGGTCTATGGCGTGAATGTTATCGTGCTATTTACAGAAATTACCGGGGGCCAGGGTTCAACAAATTTCTTCCCAATGATCAAAGTTACCATGATGCTTTCACCAAAGTTATCACGCCTTCAATGCTTATGACCATGCTACTTACACATAATGTACCGCGTGGTATACAAACGTTATCATGTTGGTGGTGCGTCATTTATCGTGGTGGTGATGGAGAATTTACCACGGGAAAAGTTTATGTGCCAGGTTTGATAGGTGAAACAAAAGCTTTTCAGTGCTAAAATATGAAGGCAAAACATGTCCAAAACAATATTTTCCTTAGCTTGCTCAACAATGAGTGTCATAGGCGAAATGGTTAGGTCCCTTTGTTGATTACTTGTAGACCAGAGATCAATTCCCAATTCAAGCATTATTTTTGCCCAAAAATCTGGAAGGCGTGTGGGGCCGTAACTGGTGATTGAAAGGAAGGAAATCAGGAGGGCGAGAAAGGAAGGAGATCGCGGGCATGCGGGAAAGGAAGGAGATCGCGTGGCGTGCGGGAAAGGAAAGAGGAGATCACGAGGACATGCGGAAAAGGAAGGAGATCCGGGAGGGCGATGCGTGTGGCAGTTTTGCAATCTGCCACACGGTTGCCACTTACATATCTCGTTTTTTTATTTTTCTTACAGGGTATTGCGTTTCATATTCTAAAAGCATCAACAGCCGGACTCGCGAATCCGACACACATCCGGGTGCGCCTACGGACAACGCCGGGTAGCTTGTCATACGGGCTGCTGAGCAGCTACATACCTCAAATATAAATCCTCCAATTCATGCACGTCCATAATATGTAATATACAATTGTTGATAGCGAAAATACATAGTTTGACCTATACATGGAGTATCAACTCGCGAGCTAATATGCTCCTGGATTAACAGTAAATTCGAATAAATATAATATAAATTAAAAAAATTCTGAAAAAAATTGAGCTAAACTTTAAGAAATTTTGAAGCGCATGCAAAATTTCACACGAAATCACATTGGTGGAAGCCATGGCAAAAAAAAATCGATGCTCTAAAGATGGTACTTTCAAGCGCATTTCAGAGCTCTGATTTTGTATTTTTTTCCACGACTTCCACCAACGTGATTTTGTGATGAAACTTTGCATGCACTTCAAACATTTCTTAAAATTTGCCATTTAAAAAAAACTATTAATTTTCAATTTACTGTTCACACCAGGGCATTTGAGACGAACTGAAAAATGTACTTTCGGTTTGACTTGCAATAGCTAAACATCATCTGAAGTCCCCCGCAAAAGAGGAAAACATCGCATCATCTGAGGACGTGAAGTGAGCAGAGCAACACCAGTATACCCGTGTAGGAAGCCTGCACACAACACGTCGGGCATTGTCAAGCTATACTCTTAGAGCTTGTTTGGTTGCTCGCATTGATTTTGCCTGCATTGCATGTGTGGCTCACTTACGCCTGGTTGAGAAAAAACCGAAAAAACCAACATATACACCTTGTTTGGTTGCCCACATCGAGGTTGTCTGCATTAGGAGATCGGTTTTGGCATGGTGTTTGGTGTCCTGCATTGGCCAGGCAGATGCAAATACACGGTGTTTGGTTGCATCCATGGAGCGAGGTATGGTTACCTTGTACCCTACGTGGTGAGCTTACCCGCTACACCTTACACACGATCACACCAACAAAACAACACTGCAATCATGATGAACTGAATGATGACGATGTTCTTTAGCCCAAACTATCGATCCACCTTGCCAACTTAACCCCTGCATGCCTGCTTGAGCATGGCCTTAGAGTAAGCATGCATCTGTGTTGCCTGCCTACTCCTAAACCCTCTATGGCGGTTGTTCTTATAACCTGACACTTTTTTATTGCATGCTTCCCATAAACTGTAAATCCCTGAAACCCTCTCTCGGAACACCACATATCACTTGTCATAGCATGGCAGAAGAGCAACAATTCAAGCATAAAGCAATGGAGCACATTAGACATGAAAAATAACAAAGCATGCATGATCATATGGCGTAGCAAGTTCATCCTACCACTACTATGGTGTCATCCTACCACCACATCCAAAAGAGGGTATAATCCTACTATCTAAGTTCGCCATTAGCGTGAGGGGTTAGTATATACCACCTCACCAAAATATACAGACAATTCAATAATTTTAAAGCCCTAGCTACACAAAATATACATCATCATCGTCCTCGTCATCGTCATTGCCATCGCCATCGCCGTCGAGGATCATGCATGCAATCACCACCACCGAAAACAACACTAGTAGTAGTGCTTGCCCAGCCAGGTCCTGAGCCAGGGCACCCTTCGAGCATCTGCTATGGCAACAAACCCAACACCCTAGGCCTCGTTGTCCAACAGGTGGCTGAATGCATCCATCAGAGCCTCTGGGCTGAAGCCACCTTGGTCCATGATGGCGGTGTAGAGGTCAGGGTGGGCGTCGATCGACTTGCTCTCCCTTATGGTGGTTGCCACCTCCTTGATGGCCTCAATCATGATGGTGAAGACACTTATCTCGTCCTCAATCAAGCTGCCCCTCTCCCTCTTTATATCAAGCACAAGCACGTACTCAAAGCCCTTATCAGGACCATCAAGGACAATAGTCTTCGACTCCTGGGTGTCTGGATACTCAGGCATGGGCGTATCGAGCGGTGATAACCCACAAGTATAGGGGATCACAACAGTTTTCGATAAGTAAGAGTGTCGAATCCAACGAGGAGCTAAAGGCAGAACAAATATTCCCTCAAGTACTATCGACCACCGATACAACTCTATGCACGCTTGATGTTCGCTTTACCTAGAACAAGTATGAAACTAGAAGTACTTTGTAGGTGTTGTTGGATAGGTTTGCAAGATAATAAAGATTACGTAAATAAAAAGTAGGGGCTGTTGTAAGCAAGGAAGCAATAACGTAAATATAGCGAGTGTGGAAAAGTGATGGTAGGAGTTGCGAAATTGCCCCTAAGAAATTAACTACTTTACTAGACCGATAGCAAGTATTATGTGGGAGAGGCCACTGCTAGCATGTCATCCCTGACTTGGAATTCTATGCACTTATGATTGGAACTATTAGCAAGCGCCGCAACTACTAACGTTCATTAAGGTAAAACCCAACCATAGCATTAAGATATATTGGCCCCCCTTCAATCCCGTATGCATCAATTTCTATACTAGGTTGAAGCTTCTGTCACTCTTGCCCTCCAATACATAGTCTTATCAACATACAACTAACCCTATAGTGTGATCCACGCGCGCGCTCATATGATGGGCACCAAAGGACAACAACATAACCACAAGCAAATTAAATCAATCATAGCAATTCATCAACCACCGATAGGACAACGAAAATCTACTCAGACATCATAGGATGGCAACACATCATTGGATAATAATATGAAGCACAAAGCACCATGTTCAAGTAGAGGGTACAGCGGATTGCGGGAGAGTGGACCGCTGTATATAGAGGGGGGAAGGTTATGGAGATGTTGGTGAAGATGTCGGAGGTGTTGGTGTAGATCGCGGTGATGATGATGATGGCCATGACAGCGTTCCGGCGCCACCGGAAGAGAAGGGAAGAGGGGGGCCCTTCGTATTATTCTTCCTTGACCTCCTCCCTAGATGGGAGAAGGGTTTCCCCTCTGGTCCTTGGCCTCCATGGCATGGGAGGGGTGAGAGCCCCTTCGAGATTGGATCTGTCTCTCTGTCTCTCTCGGTTTCTGCGTTCTATTCTGATGCCCTTTCACCGTTTCGTATATATATGGAGATCCGTAACTCCGATTGGACCGAAACCTTCACCGTGAGTTTTTACCAAAAATTAGCTTTCTTGCGGCCGAAGAAGGGCATCAACCGCCTTACAGGTGGCCCACGTGGGTCAGGGGCGCGCCCAGGGGGGCAGGCGCGCCCCCCTGCCTCATGGCCACCTCGGGCACCGTCTCGCGTGGATTTTTCTTCCGGAATTTTCCAAATATTCGAAAAATACGCTCCGTTCATTTTTATCCCGTTTGGATTCTGTTTGATATGGATATTCTGCGAAACATAAAACATGCAACAAACAGGAACCGACACTAGGCACTGGTTCAATATGTGAGTCCCAAAAATAGTATAAAAAGCTGCCAAAAGTATATGAAAGTTGTAGAATATTGGCATGGAACAATAAAAAATTATAGATACGACGAAGACGTATCAGCATCCCGAAGCTTAATTCCTGCTCGTCCTCGAGTAGGTAAATGATAAAAAAGATAATTTTTGATGTGGAATGCTACCTAGCATAATCTTCATCATGTATCTAATCATGGCATGAATATTAAGATACGAGTGATTCAAAGCAATAGTCTATCATTTGACATAAAAATAATAATACTTCAAGCCTACTAATAAAGCAATCATGTCTTTTCAAAATAACATGGCCAAATAAAGTTATCCCTACAAAGTCATATAGTCTGGCTATGCTCTATCTTCACCACACAAAATATTCACATCATGCACAACCCCGATGACAAGCCAAGCAATTGTTTCATACTTTTGACGTTCTCAAACCTTTTCAACTTAAACGCAATACATGAGCGTGGGCCATGGGTATAGCACTATGGGCGGAATAAAATGGTGGTTGTGGAGAAGACAAAAAGGAGAAGATAGTCTCACATCAACTAGGCGTATCAACGGGCTATGGATATGCCCATCAATAGATATTAATGTGAGTGAGTAGGGATTGCCATGCAACGGATGCACTAGAGCTATAAGTGTATGAAAGCTCCAACTGAAACTAAGTGGGTGTATATCCAACTTGCTTTCTCATGAAGACCTCGGGCCCATCGTCGGAATATACAAGCCAAGTTCTATAATGAAAATTCCCACTAGTATATGAAAGTGATAACTCAAGAGACTCTCTATATGAAGAACTTGGTGCTACTCTGAAGCACAAGTGTGGTAAAAGGATAGTAACATTGCCCCTTCTCTCTTTTTCTCTTTTTTTTATTTCTTTGGCGGGCTTCTTTGACCTCTTTTTTTATTTGGACTTCTTTGGCCTCTTTTATTTTTTTTAAAGTCCGGAGTCTCATCCCAACTTATGGGGGAATCATAGTCTCCATCATCCTTTCTTCACTGGGACAATGCTCTAATAATGATGATCATCACACTTTTATTTACTTATAACTCAATATTACAACTCAATGTCTAGAACAAAGATATGACTCTATATGAATGCCTCCGGCAGTGTACCGGGATTTGCAATGATCTAGCGTAGCAATGACATCAAAAAACGGACAAGCCATGAAAACATCATGCTAGCTATCTTACGATCATGCAAAGCAATATGACAATGAATGCTCAAGTCATGTATATGACGATGATGGAAGTTGCATGGCAATATATCTCGGAATGGCTATGAAAATGCCATGATAGGTAGGTATGGTGGCTGTTTTGAGGAAGGTATATGGTGGGTTTATGGTACCGGCGAAAGTTGTGCACTATTAGAGAGGCTAGCAACGGTGGAAGGGTGAGAGTGCGTATAATCCATGGACTCAACATTAGTCATAAAGAACTCACATACTTATTGCAAAAATCTATTAGTCATCGAAACAAAGTACTACGCGCATGCTCCTAGGGGGATAGATTGGTAGGAAAAGGCCATCGCTCGTCCCCGACCACCACTCATAAGGAAGACAATCAATAAATAAATCATGCGCCGACTTCGTTACATAACGGTTCACCATATGTGCATGCTACGGGAGTCACAAACCTCAGCACAAGTATTTCTACTAATCCACAACTACCCACTAGCATGACTCTAATATCACCATCTTTATATCGCAAAACTATTGCAAGGAATCAAACATATCATATTCAGTGATCTACAAGTCTTATGTAGGATTTTATGACTAACCATGTGAATGACCAGTTCCTGTCATCTCTCTAAATAGATATAAGTGAAGCAAGAGAGTTTAGTTCTTTCTGCAAAAGATATGCCCACGCTCTAACAAATATAAGTGAAGCAAAAGAGCATTCTACAAATGGCGGTTGTCTAAGTGAAGAGAAACATGCAATCCAAACTTCAAATGATATAAGTGAAGCACATGAAGCATTCTATAAAGCCATACTCAAAAGATATAAGTGAAGTGCATAGAGCATTCTATAAATCAACCAAGGACTATCTCATACCAGCATGGTGCATAAAAGAAAAATGAAAACTAAATGCAAAAGACGCTCTAAGATTGCACATATCGCATGAACGAAACGAATCCGAAAACATACCGATACTTGTTGAAGAAAGAGGGGATGCCTTCCGGGGCATCCCCAAGCTTAAACGCTTGAGTCTCCTTGAATATTTACTTGGTGTGCCTCGGGCATCCCCAAGCTTGAGCTCTTGCCTCTCTTCCTTCTTCTCACATCGAGACCTTCTCTATCATCGAACACTTCATCCACACAAAACTTCAACAGAAAACTCGGTAAGATCCGTTAGTATAATAAAGCAAATCACTACTCTAAGTATTGTTGAAAACTAATTCATATTTTGTTTTTGCATTTTGTCTACTGTAATATAACTTTTCCATGGCTTAATCCACTGATATAAATCGATAGTTTCAACAAAACAAGCAAACTATGCATCAAAAACAGAATCTATCTAAAACAGAATAGTCTGTAATAATCTGAACATTTACCATACTTCTGATACTTCAAAATTCTTCCAAAATTAGGAAAAATAAACACTTTGTATAGAAAGACAGTTCAAAAAGAATCAGAACCATTTGACGTTCCATCTAAAAATGTAAAATCGCGCACTACAGCCAAAGTTTCTATCCTGCACCATGCAAACCAACAAGCATCTAAAATATCCTAAAGGCAAACCTTGGCACATTATTTCTATAATACAATGGAATTGTACAAGGGGATAATTATTTTTGTTGAAAAGTTTCCGTAATCAAGATTTACAAAGTTGCCGTGAGCATGAATAAAGTTCAAGGAGCTCTCCCACTTCAACAATGCTTGTCTTTCTCACTTTCACTTTCACTTTCCTTTTTGAAAAAGTTTTGGGTTCCACTCTTTATTTTATTTTGTTTTAAAACTATATAAAAGCACTCAACATAAATAAATGACTCTCTAAAACTTCCGGGTTGTCTCCCTGGCAACGCTTTCTTTAAAACCATTAATCTAGGCATATAGTGCTCGAGTAATGAATCCACCCGGATCCCAAGGTATATCAAAGTCAATTTTAATTAACAATGATTTGTAATTTAGTAGTGAGAACAAAGGAACATATATCATGTAGCAACGAAGTCTAACTCTCTTCCTATGCATTGGCATGTCATAAAAGAACAATTCATGCACACATAGTGAAGGTCAATGCATAGTATAAACAGTTCCTTCCAATTTTATCGTATTGGAAACATAGAGAGGTGGAGATATAGTTCCTCTCTCATAATAATTGCAAGTAGAAGCAGCAATCACATGCATATTATATTCATCAAGATCATCATGTGCAACAGTATAAGGCAACCCGTCAATATAATCCTTAATAAGGGTAAACTTCTCCGATATAGTGTAGTTGGGAGAATTCAAAAAGATAATAGGACTATCATGTGTGGGTGCAATAGCAACAATTTTATGTTTAACATAAGGAACTATAGCAAGTTCATCTCCATAAGTATAATTCATATTGGCATCTTGGCCACAAGCATAGCAAGCATCATCAAAAAGGGATATTTCAAAAGAATCAACGGGATCATATCAATTATCATAGTATTCATCCTTCGGTAAGCATGAAGGGGAATTAAACAATGTATGAGTTGAAGAGTTACTCTCATTAGAAGGTGGGCACGGGTGATCAATCCGCTCTTCCTCCTTTTGTTCTTCGCTCTACTCCTCATCTTTTTCATCCAATGAGCTCACAGTTTCATCAATTTCTTCTTCCATAGATTCCTGCAAAATATTAGTCTCTTCTTGCACAACGGAGACTTTCTTAATAAGCACATTAATATAGGAATATATTCATAATTATCATAGCAATATTTTAGAATAGCTAAATTTTCAGGCCTATAAACATCATCATCAAAAGCTTCATACTTTTCAAAGAAAGATTCAATTTCATAAGCACCATTAAAAGCAACAAATTCTTCTATTTGTTCCACATAATAGTAATCATATATACCATTAGCATAAGAATCTAAGGTTTCATTAGCATTAAATTCACATGAAAAGGGAAGGTGTGGAGCCTTCATCCTAGAGCAACAAGTATAATCACATCTCAAGCATAGTTGCCTAGCATACCAATACAATATATAAATTTGATCCCATAAAAGTTTCCCTTTTTGTGTCAAGCGATAATCCCTAAAGTATTCACGTTGATCCAACGTTACTCGCATTACCAGATTGAATGAGGTTTTCTTAGGATTATCAAAGTGGTACATAATATTTTTCACATATTGAGCATCGAGGGTTTTAGGAGGTTCCCCATCTCCATGAGTAGCAGGTACACCTAATTTTTTTGGTATTTCGTATTCCATATCCATAACTAAAGATAGAGAACGACTAAGAACAGCAAATAAAAATTACTTACTGATAAGGCAAACAAGCACACACGAGAATATTCATCCCACGCTATTGCTCCCCGGCAATGGCGCCAGAAAAAGGTCTTGATAACCCACAAGTATAGGGGATCGCAACAGTTTCTGATAAGTAAGAGTGTCGAAACCAACGAGAAGCTAAAGGCAGAAGAAATATTCCCTCAAGCACTATCGACCACCGATTCAACTCTACGCACGCTTGATGTTCGCTTTACCTAGAACAAGTATGAAACTAGAAGTACTTTGTAGGTGTTGTTGGATAGGTTTGCAAGATAATAAAGATTACGTAAATAAAAAGAAGGGGCTGTTGTAAGTAAGGAAGCAATAAAGTAAATATAGCGAGTGTGGAAAAGTGATGGTAGGAGTTGCGAAGTTGCCCCTAAGCAATTGACTACTTTACTAGACCGATAGCAAGTATTATGTGGGAGAGGCCACTGCTAGCATGTCATCCCTAACTTGGAATTCTATGCACTTATGATTGGAACTATTAGCAAGCACCGCAACTACTAACGTTCATTAATGTAAAACCCAACCATAGCATTAAGATATATTGGTCCCCCTTCAATCCCGTATGCATCAATTTCTATGCTAGGTTGAAGCTTCTGTCACTCTTGCCCTCCAATACATAGTCCTATCAACATACAACTAACCCTATGGTGTGATCCACACGCGCGCTCATATGATGGGCACCAAAGGACAGCAACATAACCACAAGCAAATTAAATCAATCATAGCAATTCATCAACCACCGATAGGACAATGAAAATCTACTCAGACATCATAGGATGGCAACACATCATTGGATACTAATATGAAGCATAAAGCACCATGTTCAAGTAGAGGGTACAGCGGGTTGCGGGAGAGTGGACCGCTGTAGATAGAGGGGGGAAGGTGATGGATATGTTGGTGAAGATGGCGGAGGTGTTGGTGTAGATCGCGGTGATGATGATGATGGCCGCGGCTGTGTTCCGACGCCACCGGAAGAGAAGGGGAGAGGGGGCCCCTTCGCCTTCTTCTTCCTTGACCTCCTCCCTAGATGGGAGAAGGGTTTCCCCTCTGGTCCTTGGCCTCCATGGCATGGGAGGGGCGAGAGCCCCTCCGAGATTGGATCTGTCTCTCTGTCTCTCTCTGTTTCTATGTTCTATTCTGCTGCCCTTTCACCGTCTCGTATATATATGGAGATCCATAACTCCGATAGGACCGAAACCTTTGCCGTGATTTTTTTACCAAAAATTAGCTTTCTTGCGGCCGAAGAAGGGCATCAACCGCCTTACGGGTGGCCCACGAGGGTCAGGGGCGTGCCCAGGGGGGCAGGCGCGCCCCCTGCCTCGTGGCCACCTTGGGCACCATCTCGCGTGGATTTTTCTTTCGGAATTTTCCAAATATTCCAAAAATAAGCTCCGTCCGTTTTTATCCCATTTGGATTCCGTTTGATAAGGATATTCTGCGAAACATAAAACATGCAACAAACAGGAACTGGCACTAGGCACTGGATCAATATGTTAGTCCCACAAATAGTATAAAAAGTTGCCAAAAGTATATGAAAGTTGTAGAATATTGGCATGGAATAATAAAAATTATAGATACGACGGAGACGTATCAAGCGGCTCACCGGAGCCCATGGTATGCTTGCAGGTTGCCATCCCTTGTATTTGATTGTAGTTCTGGATGGGTGTGTTGAGAAACTCTGCGTCTGATATGTCTCCAACGTATCTATAATTTTTGATTGTTCCATGGTATTATATTATCTGTTTTGGAGTTTATGGGCTTCATTATACACTTTCATATTATTTTTGGGACTAACTATTAACCAGAGGCCCAACCCAAATTGTTGTTTTCTTGCCTATTTCAGTGTTTCGAAGAAAAAGAATATCAAACGGAGTCCAAATGGAATGAAACCTTCAGGAGAGTTATTTTTTGAACGGAAGCAATCCAGGAGACTTGGAGTATACGTCAGGGATGCTTCAAGGTGGCCACGAGGCAGGGAGGCGCGCTTGTCCCCATGGGCGTGCCCCCACCCTCGTGGGCCCTTCGTGGCTCCCCTGACCGACTTCTTTCGCCTATATATGTCCATATACCCTAAAACATCGAGGAACATAATAGATCGGGAGTTCCGCCGCCAAAAGCCTCCGTAGCCACCGAAAACCAATCTAGACCCGTTCCGGCACCCTGCCGGAGAGGGAAATCCCTCTCCGGTGGCCATCTTCATCATCCTGGTGCTCTCCATGATGAGGAGGGAGTAGTTCCCCCTCGGGGCTGAGGGTATGTACCAGTAGCTATGTGTTTGATCTCTCTCTCTCTCTCATGTTCTTGAGGTGGCATGATCTTGATGTATTGTGAGCTTTGCTATTATAGTTGGATCTTATGATGTTTCTCCCCATCTACTCTCTTGTGATGAATTGAGTTTTTCCTTTGAAGTTATCTTATCGGATTGAGTCTTTAAGGATTTGAGAACACTTGATGTATGTCTTGCATGTGCTTATCTGTGGTGACAATGGGATATCACGTGATCCACTTGATGTATGTTTTGGTGATCAACTTGTGAGTTCCGTGACCTCGTGAAATTATGCATAGGGGTTGGCACACCTTTTCGTCTCGACTCTCCGGTAGGAACTTTGGGGCACTCTTTGAAGTTCTTTGTGTTGGTTGAATAGATGGATCTGAGATCGTGTGATGCATATCGTATAATCATACCCATGGATACTTGAGGTGACATTGGAGTATCTAGGTGACATTAGGGTTTTGGTTGATTTGTGTCTTAATGTGTTATTCTAGTACGAACTCTATGATAGATTGAACGGAAAGAATAGCTTCATGTTATTTTACTACAGACCCTTGAATAGATTGATTAGGAAGGATAACTATGAGGTGGTTTTGTACCCTGCCATAATCTCTTCGTTTGTTCTCCTCTATTAGTGACTTTGGAGTGACTCTTTGTTGCATGTTGAGGGATAGTTATATGATCCAATTATGTTATTATTGTTGAGAGGACTTGCACTAGTGAAATTATGAACCCTAGGCCTTGTTTCAACGCATTGCAATACCATTTACGCTCACATTTATCATTAGTTACCTTGCTGTTTTCATATTTCCAGATTACAAAAACCTTTATCTACTATCCATATTGCATTTGTACCACCATCTCTTCGCCGAACTAGAGCACCTATACAATTTACCATTGTATTGGGTGTGTTGGGGACACAAGAGACCCTTTGTTATTTGGTTGCAGGGTTGTTTGAGAGATACCATCTTCAACCTACGCCTCCCACGGATTGATAAACCTTAGGTCATCCACTTGAGGCAAATTTGTGACTGTCCTACAAACCTCTGCACTTGGAGGCCCAACAATGTCTACAAGAAGAAGGTTGAGTAGTAGACATCAAGCTCTTTTCTGGCGCCGTTGCCGGGGTGGTTAGCGCTTGAAGGTATATCTTTAGATCTTGCAATCGAATCTTTTTGTTTCTTGTTTTAGCACTAGTTTAGTTTATAAAAGAAAACTACAAAAAAATGGAATTGAGTTTGCCTCATACGCTTCATCTTTTTAATATCTTTCGTGAGAATGATGGAAAGGAAAATTATGCTCAAATGCTAGAAGAAGAAGTCTATAAAATGTTTGGTACTTAATCTTTGAATGATGAGCATGATTGCAATGTTTTTAGTATAAACTCCTTGAATATCCATAGTACTAATGATGATTGCACTAGTCATAATGAAAATGTCTCTTATAAGCATGTCAATTTTTGTGGAGTGCATAGAGTTTGCAAGTACACACCAAATAGGGAAGATAGATTTTGCAAGAGGCATAAGTATTTGAAAACTAAATGGTTTCAAGAAAGGCAAGATGTTTGTGCTGAAAATTTAAAATTTCTTCACCATACTTGTGAACTTTGCAATGAACATGGTCATTTAAATCTCAAATGCAAATTGTTTCATGATCGTATCATGTCCAAAAATTGTGATGATTTGATTTCCCTTGCACATCATAAAGAACTTAGTTTGCTTTGGGTTTATGAAGAAATGAAACGTATAACTAACCATATTCCAGAATATAACCTTGAGAAATTCCTCGATATTGATCTAGAAGAAATATTTATATATTGTGCGGTGAATTGCATTGAAAATCCTTATATTGCCAATTACATAAAGAAAAGAAAACAAATAGAGGATGAAGATAATACTAATGAAAGGGAAGATGCTTCCCAATATCCTCCTATTATTTCTTATGATGAGTCAGGTAATGAGGAGGAGCCTTCTATCCAAATAATGTTGTGAAAAGAGGATAAAACCCACACATGATGTGAAGAAGAAAAAGAAAAGATGGAGAAGCAAAGGTAAAAATATAACCATCCCAAATAATGTTGCTCCTATTACTCATTGTGATAATGATAATTGTTAAACTATTGGTGATATCCATACTATTAATGATGAGAGTGATTATGCTGATGATATGAAAAGGCCCAAGCTTGGGGATGCTACGTTTGATGAGAATGACATGTTCGAAAATGTATTTGCCGCAATTAATGTTAGTTCCAAGCTTTGGGATGCTATGTTTAATGAAGATGATATTTGTAGTCTCCCAAGTTTTGATGAGCAAATTTATTATGATGATAGCATGCCTCCTATTTATGATGGTTATATTGATGAAAGTGGGTTTGGAAAAGTGTCAACTTTAGGAAGTAATGATCCCAATATTTTGGAGGATGTTGAATCTTATTGTGATAATTATGAAAGTGGATTTGGAGAGATCATGACTTTATTTAGTAATGATTCCACTATCTTGGAAGAGGTTTCAATTGATTATGATGAGAACAAAGTTGCTACTTATGATGATTATTGTGATGACACTTATGCTATAAAAAGTAGTGATGATTATATTTATAAAACTTGTCAAGATTATGATTACCCCTTTTCTGAACATTACTCTTTTAATATAGAAACAATTTATAGTATTCGAGTTTCTTATGATACTCCCACTATTCTGAATGAGAAGAATTTTGCTTATGTGGAGAGTAATAAAATTTCTATGTTTGTAGATCATGAAAAGAATGCTTTAGGTGCTGGTTATATTGTTGAATTCATTCATGATGCTACTGAAAATTATTATGAGGGAGGAATTTATGCTTGTAGGAATTGCAATAATACCAAGTTTCCTCCCTATGTGCTTAAAGTTTTGAAGTTATGCTTGTTTTGCCTTCCTATGCTAGTTGATTATTGTTCTCATAAGTTGTTTGGTCACAAAATCCCTATGCATAGGAAGTGGTTTAGACTTAAATGTGTTAGTCATATTCTTCATGATGCTCTCTTTATGTTTCAATTCTTATCTTTTATGTGAGCATCATTGAAATCATCATGCCTAGCGAGGGGCGTTAAACGATAGCGCTTGTTGGGAGGCAACCCAATTTTATTTTTGTTCCTTGCTTTTTGCTCCTGTTTAGTCATAAATAATTATCCTAGCCTCTGTTTAGATGTGGGTTTATGTTTTAATTAGTGTTTTTGCCAAGTAGAACCTTTGTGAAGACTTGGAGAAAGTCTTTGCGATCATGCTGTAAAAAACAGAAACTTTAGTGCTCACGAGATTTGCTGTCATTTTTGTACTGGAGAGTGCTATTTAGTTAATTATTTTTGCATATGATTAATAGACAAATTCCTCACGTCCAGCAATTTGTTTTAGAATTTTTGAGGTTCCATAAGTATACGGTTGATCCAGATTACTACATACTGTTCTGTTTTTGACAGATTCTGTTTTCTATGTGTTGTTTGCTTATTTTGATGAATCTATGAGTAGTATCGGAGGGTAAGAACCATAGATGAGTTGGAATACAGTAGATATTACACCAATATGAATTTGGAATGAGTTCACAATAGTACCTAAGTGGTGATTTATTTTCTTATACTAACAAAGATTACGAGTTTTCTGTTAAGTTTTGTGTTGTGAAGTTTTCAAGTTTTGGGTAAAGATTCGATGGACTATGGAATAAGGAGTGGCAAGAGCCTAAGATTGGGGATGCCCAAGGCACCCAAAGGTAATATTCAAGGACAACCAAGATCCTAAGCTTGGGGATGCCCCGGATGGCATCCCCTCTTTCGTTTTCGTTCATCGGTAACTTTACTTGGAGCTATATTTTTATTTGCCACATGATATGTGTTGGGGAACGTAGTAATTTCAAAAAAAATCCTACGCACACGCAAGATCATGGTGATGCATATCAACGAGAGGGGAGAGTGCGATCTACGTACCCTAGTAGACCGACAACGGAAGCGTTAGCAGAACGCGGTTGATGTAGTCGTACGTCTTCACGGCCCGACCGATCAAGCACCGAAACTACGGCACCTCCGAGTTTTAGCACACGTTTAGCTCGATGACGATCCCCGGACTCCAATCCAGCAAAGTGTCGGGGAAGAGTTCCGTCAGCACGACGGCGTGGTGACGATCTTTATGTTCAACTGTCGCAGGGCTTCGCCTAAGCACCACTACAATATTATCGAGGATTATGGTGAAAGGGGGCACCGCACACGGCTAAGAAAACGATCATGTGGATCAACTTGTGTGTCTAGGGGTGCCCCCTGCCCCCGTATATAAAGGAGAAAGGGGAGGAGGCCGGCCGGCCCCAATTGGCGCGCCAGGAGGAGTCCTCCTCCTAGTAGGAGTAGGACTCCTACTAGGAGGGGGAAAGAAGTGGGGAGGGAGAAGGAAAGGGGGGCGCCGCCCCCCTCTCCTAGTCCAATTCGGACCAGGGGGAGGAGGCATGCGTCCCACCCTGGCTGCCCTTCTCTCTCTCCACTAAGGCCCATATGGCCCATTACTTCTCCCGGTAGGGTTCCGGTAACCCTCCGGCTCTCCGGTTTTCTCCGAAATCACCCGGAACACTTCCGGTGTCCGAATATAGCCGTCCAATATATCAATCTTTATGTCTCGACCATTTTGAGACTCCTCGTTATGTCCTTGATCACATCCGGGACTCCGAACTAACTTCGGTACATCAAAACTCATAAACTCATAATATAACTGTCATCGAAACCTTAAGCGTGCGGACCCTACGGGTTCGAGAACAATGTAGACATGACCGAGACACGTCTCCGGTCAATAACCAATAGCGGAACCTGGATGCTCATATTGGCTCCTACATATTCTACGAAGATCTTTATCGGTCAGACCGCATAGCAACATACGTTGTTCCCTTTGTCATCGGTATGTTACTTGCCCGAGATTCGATCGTCGGTATCTCAATACCTAGTTCAATCTTGTTACCGACAAGTCTCTTTACTCGTTTCGTAATACATCATCTTGCAACTAACTCATTAGTTGCAATGCTTGCAAGGCTTATGTGATGTGCATTACCGAGAGGGCCCAGAGATACCTCTTCGACAATCGGAGTGACAAATCCTAATCTCGAAATACGCCAACCCAGCATTTACCTTTGGAGACACCTGTAGAGCTCCTTTATAATCACCCAGTTACGTTGTGACGTTTGGTAGTACACAAAGTGTTCCTCCGGCAAACGGGAGTTGCAATAGTCATAGGAACATGTATAAGTCATGAAGAAAGCAATAGCAACATACTAAACGATCGGGTGCTAAGCTAATGGAATGGGTCATGTCAATCACATCATTCTCCTAATGATGTGATCCCGTTAATCAAATGACAACACATGTCTATGGTTAGGAAACATAACCATCTTCGATTAACGAGCTAGTCAAGTAGAGGCACACTAGTGATGTTTAGTTTGTCTATGTATTCACACAAGTATTATGTTTCCGAGTAATACAATTCTAGCATGAATAATAAACATTTATCATGATATAAGGAAAAAAATAATAACTTTATTATTGCCTCTAGGGCATATTTCCTTCAATATGTGTTTTGCTTGGAGCGTCATTTTATTTTATTTTGCTTTGCTTGCTGTTTGAATAAAATACCAAGACATGAAATTCTTAAATGTTAGAGAGTCTTCACAGAGTTGCATAATTATTCGACTACTCATTGATCTTCACTTATATCTTTTGGAGTAGTTTGTCATTTGCTCTAGTGCTTCACTTATATCTTTTAGAGCACGGCGGCGGTTTTATTTTATAGAAATAATTGATCTCTCATGCTTCACTTATATTATTTTGGGAGTCCTTTAGAACAACATGGCATTATGAAAACTTTCATATAAGTGCATTGAATACTATGAGAAGTTTGATACTTGATAATTGTTTTGAGATATGGAGATGGTGACATTAGAGTCATGCTAGTTGAGTAGTTGTAAATTTGAGAAATACTTGTGTTGAAGTTTGTGATTCCCGTAGCATGCACATATGGTGAACCGTTATGTGATGAAGTCGGAGCATGATTTATTTTTTGATTGTCTTCCTTATGAGTGGCGGTCGGGGACGAGCGATGGTCTTTTCCTACCAATCTATCCCCCTAGGAGCATGCGCGTAGTACTTTATTTTGATAACTAATAGATTTTTGCAATACGTATGTGAGTTCATTACGACTAATGTTGAGTCCATGGATTATACACACTCTCACCCTTCCACATTTGCTAGCCTCTCTAGTATCGCGCAACTTTCGCCTGTACCATAAACCCACCATATACCTTTATCAAAACAGCCACCGTACCTACCTATTATGGCATTTCCATAGCCATTCCGAGATATATTGCCATTCAACTTTCCACCGTTCCGTTATTATGTCACACTTCATCATTGTCATATTGCTTGCATGATCATGTAGTTGACATTGTATTTGTGGCAAAGCCACCGTTCATAATTCTTTCATACATGTCACTCATGACTCATTGCACATCCCGGTACACCGCCAGAGGCATTCATATAGAGTCATATCTTGTTCTAAGTATTGAGTTGTAATTCTTGAGTTGTAAGTAAATAAAAGTGTGATGATCATCATTATTAGAGCATTGTCCCATGTGAGGAAAGGATGATGGAGACATTGATTCCCCCACAAGTCGGGATGAGACTCCGGACGAAAAAAAGAGGCCATAAAAAGGCCCAAATAAAAAATATAAAAAAACAAAAAAAGAAATGAGAGAAAAATAGAAAATGGGCAATGCTACTATCCTTTTACCACACTTGTGCTTCAAAGTAGCACCATGATCTTCATGATAGAGAGTCTCCTATGTTGTCACTTTCATATACTAGAGGGAATTCCATTATAGAACTTGGCTTGTATATTCCAATGACGGGCTTCCTCAAAATGCCCTAGGTCTTCGTGAGCAAGCGAGTTGGATGCACACCCACTTAGTTTCTTTTTGAGCTTTCATACACTTATAGCTCTAGTGCATCCGTTGCATTGCAATCCCTACTCACTCACATTGATATCTAGTGATGGGCATCTCCATAGCCCGTTGATACGCCTAGTTGATGTGAGACTTTCTTCTCCTTTTTTTGTCTTCTCCACAACCACCATTCTATTCCACCTATAGTGCTATGTCCATGGCTCACGCTCATATATTGCGTGAAGATTGAAAAAGTTTGAGAACGTCAAAAGTATGAAACAATTGCTTGGCTTGTCATCGGGGTTGTGCATGATTTAATATTTTGTGTGATGGAGATAGAGCATAGCCAGACTATATGATTTTGTAGCGATAACTTTCTTTGGCCATGTTATTTTGAGAAGACATGATTACTTTGTTAGTATGCTTGAAGTATTATTATTTTCATGTCAATATTAAACTTTTGTCTTGAATCTTTTGGATCTGAACATTCATGCCACAATAGCGAAGATTACACTGATAAATATGTTAGGTTGCATTCCACATCAAAAATTCTGTTTTTATCATTTACCTACTCGAGGACGAGCAGGATTAAGCTTGGGGATGCATGATACGTCTCCAACGTATTTATAATTTTTGATTGTTCCATGCTATTATATTATCTGTTTTGGAGTTTATGGGCTTTATTATACACTTTTATATTATTTTTGGGACTAACCTATTAACCGGAGGCCCAGCCCAAATTGTTGTTTTCTTGCCTATTTTAGTGTTTCGAAGAAAGGAATATCAAAGGGAGTCCAAATGAAATGAAACCTTTGGAAGAGTTATTTTTGGTACGGAAGCAATCCAGGAGACTTGGAGTATACGTCAGGGAAGCTTCTAGGTGGCCACAAGGCAGGGAGGCGCGCTTGCCCCCCTGGGCGCGCCCCCACCCTCGTGGGCCCCTCGTGGCTCCCCTGACCGACTTCTTTCGCCTATATATGTCTATATACCCTAAAAACATCAAGGAACAAATAGATCAGGAGTTTCGCCGCTAGAAGCCTCCGTAGCCACCGAAAACCAATCTAGACCCGTTCTGGCACCTTGCCGGAGGGGGTAATCTCTCTCCGGTGGCCATCTTCATCATCCCTGTGCTCTCCATGACGAGGAGTGAGTAGTTCCCCCCTCGGTGCTGAGGGTATGTACCAGTAGCTATGTGTTTGATCTCTCTCTCTCTCTCTCTCGTGTTCTTGAGGTGGCATGATCTTGATGTATCGCGAGCTTTGCTATTATAGTTGGATCTTATGATGTTTCTCCCCCTCTACTCTGTTGTGTTGAATTGAGTTTTCCCTTTGAAGTTATCTTATCGGATTGAGTCTTTAAGGATTTGAGAACACTTGATGTATGTATTGCATGTGCTTATTGAAGGAAATATGCCCTAGAGGCAATAATAAAGTTATTATTTATTTCCTTATAATCATGATAAATGTTTATTATTCATGCTAGAATTGTATTTTCCGGAAACATAATACATGTGTGAATACATAGACAAACAGAGTGTCACTAGTATGCCTCTACTTGACTAGCTCGTTAATCAAAGATGGTTATGTTTCCTAACCATGAACAATGAGTTGTTATTTGATTAACGAGGTCACATCATTAGTAGAATGATCTGATTGACATGACCCATTCCATTAGCTTAGCACCTGACCGTTTAGTATGTTGCTATTGCTTTCTTCATGACTTATACATGTTCCTACGACTATGAGATTATGCAACTCCCGTTTACCGGAGGAACACTTTGGGTACTACCAAACGTCACAACGTAAATGGGTGATTATAAAGGAGTACTACAGGTGTCTCCAATGGTCGATGTTGGGTTGGCGTATTTCGAGATTAGGATTTGTCACTCCGATTGTCGGAGAGGTATCTCTGGGCCCTCTCGGTAATACACATCACATAAGCCTTGCAAGCATTACAACTAATATGTTAGTTGTGAGATGATGTATTACGGAACGAGTAAAGAGACTTGCCGTTAACGAGATTGAACTAGGTATTGGATACCGACGATCGAATCTCGGGCAAGTAACATACCGATGACAAAGGGAACAACGTATGTTGTTATGCGGTCTGATCGATAAAGATCTTCGTAGAATATGTAGGAGCCAATATGGGCATCCAGGTCCCGCTATTGGTTATTGACCAGAGACATGTCTCGGTCATGTCTACATTGTTCTCGAACCCGTAGGGTCCGCACGCTTAAGGTTACGATGACAGTTATATTATGAGTTTATGCATTTTGATGTACCGAAGGTTGTTCGGAGTCCCGGATGTGATCACGGACATGACGAGGAGTCTCGAAATGGTCGAGACGTAAAGATTGATATATTGGAAGCCTATGTTTGGACATCGGAAGTGTTCCGGGTGAAATCGGGATTTTACCGGGTTACCGGGAGGTTACCGGAACCCCCCGGGAGCCATATGGGCCATCATGGGCCTTAGTGGAAAGGAGAAAGGGGCAGCCCAAGGTGGCTGCGCCTCTTTCCCCTCCCCTAGTCCTATTAGGACTAGGAGAAGGTGGCTGGCCCCCCTCTCTCCCTTCCCCTCCGAGGAATCCTAGTTGGACTAGGATTGGGGGGAGGAATCCTACTCCCAGAGGGAGTAGGACTCTCCTGCGCCTCCCTCTTTGGCCGGCCAGCCTCCCCTCCTCTCCTCCTTTATATACGGAGGCAGGGGCACCTCTAAACACACAAGTTGACACAAGTTGATCCACGTGATCGATTCCTTAGCCGTGTGCGGTGCCCCCTGCCACCATATTCCTCGATAATACTGTAGCGGAGTTTAGGCGAAGCCCTGCTGCTGTAGTTCATCAAGATCGTCACCACGCCGTCGTGCTGACGAAACTCTTCCCCGACACTTTGCTGGATCGGAGTCCGGGGATCGTCATCGAGCTGAACGTGTGCTCGAACTCGGAGGTGCCGTAGTTTTGGTGCTTGATCGGTTGGATCGTGAAGACGTACGACTACTTCATCTACGTCGTGTCATTGCTTCCGCAGTCGGTCTGCGTTGGGTACGTAGACAACACTCTCCTCTCGTTGCTATGCATCACATGATCCTGTGTGCGCGTAGGAAATTTTTTGAAATTACTACGAAACCCAACAGTGGTATCAGAGCCTAGGTTAATGATGTTGATGTTATATGCACGAGTAGAACACAAGTGAGTTGTGGACGATACAAGTCATACTGCCTACCAGCATGTCATATTTTGGTTCAGCGGTATTGTTGGACGAGACTACCCGGACCAACCTTACGCGTACGCTTACGCGAGACCGGTTCCCTCGACGTGCTTTGCACAGAGATGGCTTGCGGGCGACTGCCTCTCCAACTTTAGTTGAACCAAGTATGGCTACGCCCGGTCCTTGCGAAGGTTAAAACGGAGTCTATTTGACAAACTATTGTTGTGGTTTTGATGCGTAGGTGAGATTGGTTCTTACTTAAGCCCGTAGCAGCCACGTAAAACATGCAACAACAAAGTAGAGGACGTCTAACTTGTTTTTGCAGGGCATGTTGTGATGTGATATGGTCAAGGCATGATGCTGAATTTTATTGTATGAGATGATCATGTTTTGTAACCAAGTTATCGGCAACTGGCAGGAGCCATATGGTTGTCGCTTTATTGTATGCAATGCAATCGCGATGTAATGCTTTACTTTATTACTAAGCGGTAGTGATAGTCGTGGAAGCATAAGATTGGCGAGACGACAACGATGCTACGATGGAGATCAAGGTGTCGCGCCGGTGACGATGGTGATCATGACGGTGCTTCGGAGATGGAGATCACAGGCACAAGATGATGATGGCCATATCATATCACTTATATTGATTGCATGTGATGTTTATCCTTTATGCATCTTATCTTGCTTTGATTGACGGTAGCATTATAAGATGATCTCTCACTAAAATTATCAAGAAGTGTTCTCCCTGAGTATGCACCGTTGCGAAAGTTCTTCGTGCTGAGACACCACGTGATGATCGGGTGTGATAGGCTCTACGTTCAAATACAACGGGTGCAAAACAGTTGCACACGCGGAATACTCAGGTTATACTTGACGAGCCAAGCATATACAGATATGGCCTCGGAACACGGAGACCGAAAGGTTGAGCGTGAATCATATAGTAGATATGATCAACATAGTGATGTTCACCAATGAAACTACTCCATCTCACGTGATGATCGGACATGGTTTAGTTGATTTGGATCACGTAATCACTTAGAGGATTAGAGGGATGTCTATCTAAGTGGGAGTTCTTTAAGTAAATTAATTGAACCTAAATTTATCATGAAACTTAGTACCTGATAGTATCTTGCTTGTTTATGCTTGATTGTAGATAGATGGCTCGTGCTGTTGTTCCGTTGAATTTTAATGCGTTCCTTGAGAAAGCAAAGTTGAAAGATGATGGTAGCAATTACACGGACTGGGTCCGTAACTTGAGGATTATCCTCATTGCTGCACAGAAGAATTACGTCCTGGAAGCACCGCTGGGTGCCAGGCCTGCTGCTGGAGCAACACCAGATGTTATGAACGTATGGCAGAGCAAAGCTGATGACTACTCGATAGTTCAGTGTGCCATGCTTTACGGCTTAGAATCGGGACTTCAACGACGTTTTGAACGTCATGGAGCATATGAGATGTTCCAGGAGTTGAAGTTAATATTTCAAGCAAATGCCCGGATTGAGAGATATGAAGTCTCCAATAAGTTCTATAGCTGCAAGATGGAAGAGAACAGTTCTGTCAGTGAGCATATACTCAAAATGTCTGGGTATAATAATCACTTGATTCAATTGGGAGTTAATCTTCCAGATGATTGCGTCATTGACAGAATTCTCCAATCACTGCCACCAAGCTACAAGAGCTTCGTGATGAACTATAATATGCAAGGGATGAACAAGACTATTCCCGAGCTCTTCGCAATGCTAAAAGCTGCGGAGGTAGAAATCAAGAAGGAACATCAAGTGTTGATGGTTAACAAGACCACTAGTTTCAAGAAAAAGGGCAAAGGGAAGAAAAAGGGGAACTTCAAAAAGAACGGCAAGTAAGTTGCTGCTCAAGAGAAGAAACCCAAGTCTAGACCTAAGCCTGAAACTGAGTGCTTCTACTGCAAGCAGACTGGTCACTGGAAGCGGAACTGCCCCAAGTATTTGGCGGATAAGAAGGATGGCAAGGTGAACAAAGGTATATGTGATATACATGTTATTGATGTGTACCTTACCAATGCTCGCAGTAGCACCTGGGTATTTGATACTGGTTCTGTTGCTAATATTTGCAACTCGAAACAGGGACTACAGAATAAGCGGGCACTGGCAAAGGACGAGGTGACGATGCGCGTGGGAAACGGTTCCAAAGTCGATGTGATCGCGGTCGGCACGTTACCTCTACATCTACCTTCGGGATTAATATTAGACCTAAATAATTGTTATTTGGTGCCAGCGTTGAGCATGAACATTATATCTGGATCTTGTTTAATGCGAGACGGTTATTCATTTAAATCAGAGAATAATGGTTGTTCTATTTATATGAGTAATATCTTTTATGGTCATGCACCCTTGAAGAGTGGTCTATTCTTACTAAATCTCGATAGTAGTAATACACATATTCATAATGTTGAAACCAAAAGATACAGAGTTGATAATGAAAGTGCAACTTATTTGTGGCACTGTCGTTTAGGTCATATCGGTGTAAAACGCATGAAGAAACTCCATACTAATGGACTTTTGGAACCACTTGATTATGAATCACTTGGTACTTGCGAACCGTGCCTCATGGGCAAGATGACTAAAACACCGTTCCGGTACTATGGAGAGAGCAACAGATTTGTTGGAAATCATACATACCGATGTATGTGGCCCGATGAATATTGAGGCTCGTGGCGGATATCGTTATTTTCTCACCTTCACAGATGATTTGAGCAGATATGGATATATCTACTTAATGAAGCATAAGTCTGAAACATTTGAAAAGTTCAAAGAATTTCAGAGTGAAGTTGAAAATCATCGTAACAAGAAAATAAAGTTTCTACGATCTGATCGTGGAGGAGAATATTTGAGTTACGAGTTTGGTGTACATTTGAAAAACTGTGGAATAGTTTCGCAACTCACGCCCCCCGGAACACCACAGCGTAATGGTGTGTCCGAACGTCGTAATCGTACTTTACTAGATATGGTGCGATCTATGATGTCTCTTACAGATTTACCGCTATCATTTTGGGGATATGCTTTAGAGACGGCCGCATTCACGTTAAATAGGGCACCATCAAAATCCGTTGAGACGACGCCTTAAGAACTATGGTTTGGCAAGAAACCAAAGTTGTCGTTTCTTAAAGTTTGGGGCTGCGATGCTTATGTGAAAAAGCTTCAACCTGATAAGCTCGAACCCAAATCGGAGAAATGTGTATTCATAGGATACCCAAAGGAAACTTTTGGGTACACCTTCTATCACAGATCCGAAGGCAAAACATTTGTTGCTAAGAATGGATCATTTTTAGAGAAGGAGTTTCTCTCGAAAGAAGTGAGTGGGAGGAAAGTAGAACTTGACGAGGTAACTGTACCTGCTCCCTTACTGGAAAGTAGTTCATCACAGAAAACTGTTTCAGTGACACCTACACCAGTTAGTGAGGAAGCCAATGATAATGATCATGAAACTTCAGATCAAGATACTACTGAACTTCGTAGATCAACCAGAATAAGATCCGCACCAGAGTGGTACGGTAATCCTGTTCTGGAGGTCATGCTACTAGATCATGATGAACCTACGAACTATGAAGAAGCGATGGTGAGCCCAGATTCCGCAAAGTGGCTAGAAGCCATGAAATCTGAGATGGGATCCATGTATGAGAACAAAGTATGGACTTTGGTTGACTTGCCCGATGATCGGCAAGCGATTGAGAATAAATGGATCTTTAAGAAGAAGACTGACGCTGATGGTAATGTTACTGTCTACAAAGCTCGACTTGTCGCAAAAGGTTTTCGGCAAGTTCAAGGAATTGACTACGATGAGACCTTCTCACCCGTAGCGATGCTTAAGTCCGTCCGAATCATGTTAGCAATTGCCGCATTTTATGATTATGAAATTTGGCAAATGGATGTCAAAACTGCAATCCTGAATGGATTCCTGGAAGAAGAGTTGTATATGATGCAACCAGAAGGTTTTGTCGATCCAAAGGGAGCTAACAAAGTGTGCAAGCTCCAGCGATCCATTTATGGACTGGTGCAAGCCTCTCGGAGTTGGAATAAACATTTTGATAGTGTGATCAAAGCATTTGGTTTTATACAGACTTTTGGAGAAGCCTGTATTTACAAGAAAGTGAGTGGGAGCTCTGTAGCATTTCTGATATTATATGTGGATGACATATTACTGATTGGAAATGATATAGAATTTCTGGATAGCATAAAGGGATACTTGAATAAAAGTTTTTCAATGAAAGACCTCGGTGAAGCTGCTTACATATTAGGCATTAAGATCTATAGAGACAGATCAAGACGCTTAATTGGACTTTCACAAAGCACATACCTTGACAAAATTTTGAAGAAATTCAAAATGGATCAAGCAAAGAAAGGGTTCTTGCCTGTGTTACAAGGTGTGAAATTGAGTAAGACTCAATGCCCGACCACTGCAGAAGATAGAGAGAATATGAAAGATGTTCCCTATGCATCAGCCATAGGCTCTATCATGTATGCAATGCTGTGTACCAGACCTGATGTGTGCCTTGCTATAAGTTTAGCAGGGAGGTACCAGAGTAATCCAGGAATGGATCACTGGACAGCGGTCAAGAACATCCTGAAATACCTGAAAAGGACTAAGGATATGTTTCTCGTATATGGAAGTGACAAAGAGCTCATCGTAAAAGGTTACGTTGATGCAAGCTTTGACACTGATCCGGACGATTCTAAATCGCAAACCGGATACGTGTTTACATTAAACGGTGGAGCTGTCAGTTGGTGCAGTTCTAAACAAAGCGTCGTAGCGGGATCTACATGTGAAGCGGAATACATAGCTGCTTCGGAAGCAGCAAATGAAGGAGTCTGGATGAAGGAGTTCATATCCGATCTAGGTGTCATACCTAGTGCATCGGGTCCAATGAAAATCTTTTGTGACAATACTGGTGCAATTGCCTTGGCAAAGGAATCCAGATTTCACAAAAGGACCAAACACATCAAGAGACGCTTCAACTCCATCCGGGATCTAGTCCAGGTGGGAGACATAGAGATTTGCAAGATACATACGGATCTGAATATTGCAGACCCGTTGACTAAGCCTCTTCCACGAGCAAAACATGATCAGCACCAAAGCTCCATGGGTGTTAGATTCATTACAGTGTAATCTAGATTATTGACTCTAGTGCAAGTGGGAGACTGAAGGAAATATACCCTAGAGGCAATAATAAAGTTATTATTTATTTCCTTATAATCATGATAAATGTTTATTATTCATGCTAGAATTGTATTTTCCGGAAACATAATACATGTGTGAATACATAGACAAACAGAGTGTCACTAGTATGCCTCTACTTGACTAGCTCGTTAATCAAAGATGGTTATGTTTCCTAACCATGAACAATGAGTTGTTATTTGATTAACGAGGTCACATCATTAGTAGAATGATCTGATTGACATGACCCATTCCATTAGCTTAGCACCTGATCGTTTAGTATGTTGCTATTGCTTTCTTCATGACTTATACATGTTCCTACAACTATGAGATTATGCAACTCCCGTTTACCGGAGGAACACTTTGGGTACTACCAAACGTCACAACGTAAATGGGTGATTATAAAGGAGTACTACAGGTGTCTCCAATGGTCGATGTTGGGTTGGCGTATTTCGAGATTAGGATTTGTCACTCCGATTGTCGGAGAGGTATCTCTGGGCCCTCTCGGTAATACACATCACATAAGCCTTGCAAGCATTACAACTAATATATTAGTTGTGAGATGATGTATTACGGAACGAGTAAAGAGACTTGCCGTTAACGAGATTGAACTAGGTATTGGATACCGACGATCGAATCTCGGGCAAGTAACATACCGATGACAAAGGGAACAACGTATGTTGTTATGCGGTCTGACCGATAAAGATCTTCGTAGAATATGTAGGAGCCAATATGGGCATCCAGGTCCCGCTATTGGTTATTGACCAGAGACATGTCTCGCTCATGTCTACATTGTTCTCGAACCCGTAGGGTCCGCACGCTTAAGGTTACGATGACAGTTATATTATGAGTTTATGCATTTTGATGTACCGAAGGTTGTTCGGAGTCCCGGATGTGATCACGGACATGACGAGGAGTCTCGAAATGGTCGAGACGTAAAGATTGATATATTGGAAGCCTATGTTTGGACATCGGAAGTGTTCCGGGTGAAATCGGGATTTTACCGGGTTACCGGGAGGTTACCGGAACCCCCCGGGAGCCATATGGGCCATCATGGGCCTTAGTGGAAAGGAGAAAGGGGCAGCCCAAGGTGGCTGCGCCTCTTTCCCCTCCCCTAGTCCTATTAGGACTAGGAGAAGGTGGCCGGCCCCCCTCTCTCCCTTCCCCTCCGAGGAATCCTAGTTGGACTAGGATTGGGGGGAGGAATCCTACTCCCAGAGGGAGTAGGACTCTCCTGCGCCTCCCTCTTTGGCCGGCCAGCCTCCCCTCCTCTCCTCCTTTATATACGGAGGCAGGGGCACCTCTAAACACACAAGTTGACACAAGTTGATCCACGTGATCGATTCCTTAGCCGTGTGCGGTGCCCCCTGCCACCATATTCCTCGATAATACTGTAGCGGAGTTTAGGCGAAGCCCTGCTGCTGTAGTTCATCAAGATCTTCACCACGCCGTCGTGCTGACGAAACTCTTCCCCGACACTTTGCTGGATCAGAGTCCGGGGATCGTCATCGAGCTGAACGTGTGCTCGAACTCGGAGGTGCCGTAGTTTCGGTGCTTGATCGGTTGGATCGTGAAGACGTACGACTACTTCCTCTACGTCGTGTCATTGCTTCCGCAGTCGGTCTGCGTTGGGTACGTAGACAACACTCTCCTCTCGTTGCTATGCATCACATGATCCTGTGTGCGCGTAGGAATTTTTTTGAAATTACTACGAAACCCAACACTTATCTGTGGTGACAATGGGATATCATGTGATCCACTTGATGTATATTTTGGTGATCAACTTGCGAGTTCCGTGACCTTGTGAACTTATGCATAGGGGTTGGGACACGTTTTCGTCTCGACTCTCCGGTAGAAACTTGGGGGCACTCTTTGAAGTTCTTTGTGTTGGTTGAATAGATGAATCTGAGATTGTGTGATGCATATCGTATAACCATACCCACGGATACTTGAGGTGACATTGGAGTATCTAGGTGACATTAGGGTTTTGGTTGATTTGTATCTTAAGGTGTTATTCTAGTACGAACTCTATGATAGATTGAACGGAAAGAATAGCTTCATGTTATTTTACTACGGCCTCTTGAATTGATCGATCAGAAAGGATAACTTTGAGGTGGTTTCGTAGCCTACCATAATCTTTTCGTTTGTTCTCCGCTATTAGTGACTTTGGAGTGACTCTTTGTTGCATGTTGAGGGATAGTTATATTATCCAGTTATGTTATTATTGTTGAGAGGACTTGCATTAGTGAAAGTAAGAACCCTAGGCCTTGTTTCAACGCATTGCAATACCGTTTGTGCTCACTTTTATTATTAATTACCTTGCTGTTTTTATATTTTTAGATTACAAAAACCTTTATCTACTATCCATATTGCACTTGTATCACCATCTCTTCGTCGAACTAGTGCACCTATACAATTTACCATTGTATCGGTTGTGTTGGGGACACAAGAGACTCTTTGTTATTTTGTTGTAGGGTTGTTTGAGAGAGACCATCTTCAACCTACGCCTCCCACGGATTGATAAACCTTAGGTCATCCACTTGAGGGAAATTTGCTATTGTCCTACAAACCTCTGCACTTGGAGGCCCAACAACGTCTACAAGATGAAGGTTGTGTAGTAGACATCAGCGTCCTTGGGGTGGTCCTAAGAAAGAAACACATCATGGTTAGTAGTGACATCACAATGGTTGACAGGCTTAAACAAGGGGCATGAGCTAACCACGACGTGACCGGAGTGGTGCTATGCCTCCAGAATGATTGAGCAAGTGATCTGATCCCATGAGGCGCCGCTAAGGTCCCTAAGATTTGACACTTGGATCCATCTAGCTCTTCACTTCTTGAGGTGGTTGTAGACCCAGGTGGCGGTCACCTCCTGGCCACAAAACTCTAACACCTGCTTCGCAACGGTGTTTAAGTGCACCTCCTTAAAGCCCTTGTCAATTCTAATGCCACTGGCTATGAGCTCACACGTCTTGTTAAACACGAACATGGACAGGAATAGATGCCACTTCATGGTGTTCCCCTTACCATCCTGCTTTGCCTTTGCAGCTGCCTTTTGTGCAGCGGCGACATCAACAAAATTTGTCACATTGAGCACAAATGTTGTAGGCACAAAAGGAGGACCCATACCTAAACCCTGGGACATATCCAAATCAGCAGGCATCTGGTCTTCGATAGGAGGTTAGAAGTCCTCGACATAGGATGGCCGGAAGTGGCTCTCAGACAGGAGAATGGCCTTACTAACCATTTTACCTTGGCGTGCTCATGTCCAACAATCATAGCACACACACGGACAGTATGCATAGCACACGCTACCAAACCATCTAGCTCAACACATCATGATATGAGAAGCATACAACAACAACTAGCATGCTACCCATCTATTGAGTTCAACACACGACCACACACCAACAAGAACTCTACCGATCCATCACAACTAGCCATCAATCCATCACCAATAGCTAACACAACATCACATTCTCACAGATCGACCGTGTACAATGCTAGAATATGCTCTCAGATCAAACTCTACCACATGCTCTCAGATCAAACCCTACCACATTCTCTCAGATCAAACTGGAATGAGTGCCGAGAAGGGGGGTGATTGAACTCATAAAGGTCATCGCTACAGCTCGAGGGAGACGCGGTACAAGTCGAAGAAGAGGGAGACAAGTCGCCGCCGCCGTGGACCGCCGGTCGGAGAAGAAGCGCCGCTTACCTGCTCCTTGGAGCCAATCCGTGTTGGTGGGAAAGCTAGAAAGGGGAGGGGGGATGGTGATAAGGGTTTGGACTGTGAGGTGAAAGAAGCTATATGGGGCGGCCGGATCGGCGGGAGGTAACCTGAAATCCTCCCGTCGGTTTACCGGAGACGCGCGCGAGCTCGCGCCATATCCGTGGTCGCATGAGCTCCGTACCGCGTTCCCCTCCCCTGCTTCCACCGAGCCTGGGTCACTAGAAATTGCTTATTCGGAGGTTCTGAGCAGGCTTGAATGTAAGTTGCTTTAAAGTCCGTGCAAGCCAGACAGTAAACCCGGGCGACCAAACAGTCCAATACATCCCTCGCGGGCCTGATTGAACTTAATGCGGACAACCATATTAGAGCGAGTGCAGTGCAGTAGTTGCACCCAGCGACACGTCAGCTCACGCGAAGAAGAACCAAGCCAAGGTCGACTACGTTGTCCGAGAGAACAAACAAACAAGCCCCGGCGGGGCCAGTATGACACGATCGATTTTCTGTTCTCATGTTAGCTCCGGGTTTTCTCTTCTTTCCTTTTGCTTTCGGTTTTTGGTCGAGCTCGCTCCTTGTGTACGCTTGTAGCTCGATCCTTTTCTCTCACTAATCAATGAATTTGGTAGATGCTCTTACCAACTTTAAAAAAAAAAAGGTGCAGTGTAGGTGTAACTTGGCTTGGCACCCCTCGTTGAGGTTGTCCACAGCTTCTGCACATAGCAATGACCTCTAGCTATACCGGCACAGCCTACCTTGACCGCGCCTACGCTGCTGTGGTATCTGCGGATATGTACGTACGGGCGCGTAGTAACGTGGACGTACTGCTGGACGCTGAACGCGTTGGGTCCGGCGAATCTTCTATATCTAAATAGCTAGCCCCCATTAGCTATTTCTTTCAACGTGCAAGCATGCCACTTCATTGCACAACATGCATGTGAAAAGGTTCACCCCCACTATCATATGTCTCTCAACATGCAAGCATGCCACTTCATCATGACATGCATGAAAAAAAGACTTATCTCAACATGTAACATACATAAGGGTTTTCATTCTATTATGCTATATACATTTAATAAACATTTTACAACTATATAGTAATCAAGCACAATAAATTATACTATATATTTTTATTGTTAGCTTTTTATATTATTACTTCAAATATTCATGTTTCATACAACGAGTCACATTGAAATATGTTGTAAAATATTTCCGCAACAACGTGCGGGGTATCATCTAGTTATGAAACCGGAGAAAACTTGAGGACACGGTCTCTTATCCAGGGATATGAGTGCACCTGCTCTGCTTCTTCCGGTACATGTACCACTGGCGCTAGCTTTTAATTGGTCGTTGCATCATTGCATGCGTGTGGTGTATACTCATGTCTTTCCAGGACCAGGACGACCCACAGGCCACTGCATTCATTTTTTGCTGTATGTATCGTATGATCTGTGTACGTCGCTTCAGGTAGGTCTACCCTACTGCCGCACGTATATTCGGTCCTGAGGCTAACGTGTGGGACAGAAGCACGTTGCACGTATATCCGGTGCTGCCTCGAGTATGTATTTCCTCTTGTAATATACTCTACTACTACTTGTAGACAAACCGTACACCTGCCCTGGTGGCTGGTGTGTTTAACATGCATGGTACTATGTTCTCGTCTTGCCCCCTGCGTTCCAAATTGCTTGTAGCACTTTAGTGGTGTGCACCAGCTTGCTTCTCCTTGTGCTAGGTTGGTTCAACGGTTGGTTTGGCCTTGTCAGTATCATGGACTCTTCCGCGTATTAATAATGCATTAGGTAGCATGTGCCTGTTCTTATAACTAGACAAAAGCAACTCTGCCATATGGGTAGATGGTCTAATAATGGGACGGAACTTTTTTGAGTATTTGACAAAAAACTATTACATTAGGGGTTGCCGTCCACTGAACTACCACATTCAAAAAAGTGACTGATAACTATCAAATTTTTCTAATTTTATGACTAAAAACTATCAATTTTTTAAAATGACCAGTTTAGATGATTTAAGCACGTTTATGACATACGGGACCCACACATCAGGGCTGACATGACGGCAAAGTCAACTCCGTTTATTTTGACCATTAGGTTGACCGTTATTACATGTGGGGCCCACACATCAGCATTTCTTCTTCTTCCCTTCTCTCTCTGGCATTTCCACGAACATCTTGTGTGCACCCGTGCTTGAGCTCCGAACTCCATGGCGACGCCCAGGCGCAGCACCTCCCCGGCGTTGGTGGGGGACTGGAGACAACGGCGCAACCACGGCAGGTGGAGCCGCCTCAGCCGCGCCGGCGACCACGGCCTCTTTGAACAGCTCGGCCACGGCAAGTTCACCCTACCACTACTATGGTGTACTCATCCTACCACCACGTCCAAAAGAGGGTATAATCCTACTACTATAAGTTCGCCATCAGCGTGAGGGGTTAGTATATACCACCTCACCAAAATATACAGATCATTAATAATTCTCAAGCCCTAGCTACACAAAATATACATCGTCGGCGTCCTCGCCGTCGCCATCGTCGTCGAGGATCATGCACGTGATCACCACCACCAGAAACAACACTAATAGTAGTGATTGCCCAGCCAAGTCCTGAGCTAGAGCACCCTCTGAGCGTCTGCTATGGCAACAAACCAAACACCCTAGGCCTTGTTGTCCGACAGGTGGTTGAAAGCATCCATCAGAGCCTCTAGGCTGAAGCCACCTTAGTCCATGACGGCGGTGTAGAGGTCAGGGTCGATGTCGACCGACTTGCTCTCCCTCATGGTGGTTGCCACCTCCTTGATGGCCTCAGTCATGATGATGAAGACACTAATCTTGTTCTCCATCAAGCCGCCCTTCTTCCTCTTCTTTTCAAGCATAGGCACGTACTCAAAGCCCTTATCAGGACCATCAAGGACGATGGTCTCTGACTCCTGGGTGTCTGGATACTCAGGCATGGGTGTACCGAGCGGCTCACTGGAGCCCATGGCATGCTTGCCGGTTGCCAGCACAAAGGAGAAGATGTGTTGTATCTAGTTGTAGTTCTAAGTGGGTATGTTGAGAAACTCTGCGTTCTTAGGGTGGTCCTAAGAACGAAACACAATATGGTTAGTAGTGACAAGACAATGGTTGACAGGCTTAAACAAGGGGGGCATGAGCTAACCCCGACTTGGCCGGAGTAGTGCTCTGCCTCCAGAATGATCGAGCAAGTGGTATGATCCTACGAGGCGCCACTAAGGTCTCTAAGTTTGACACTTGGATCCTTCTAGCTCTCCACTTCCTGAGGTGGTTGTAGACCTGGGTGGCAGTTACCTCCTGGCCACAGAACTCTAACGCCTGCTTCGCAACGGTGTTTAAGTGCACCTCCTTAAATCCCTTGTCAGTTCTAATCCGACTGTCTATGAGCTCACACATCTTGTTAAACACGAAAGGATGCCACTTCATGGTGTTCCCCCTAACATCCTTCTTTGCCTTTGCGACGCCTTTTGTGCAGCAACAACAACAACATCATTTGGCATAGCGAGCACATATGCTATAAGCACAAAAGGAGGACCCATACCTGAACCCTGGGACACAACTGAATCATCAGGCATCTAGTCCTCGATGGGACGTTGGGAGTCCTCGACATAGGACGGCTGGAACTGACTCTCAGACATGACAATGGCCTGACTAACCCTTTTACGTTTGGGTGCTCATGTCCTGCAATCATAGCGCACACATGGAGAATATGCATAGCACACATTACCAAACCATCTAGCTCAACACAACACGATATAAGAAGCATACAACAACAATTAGCATGCTACCCATCTATTGAGTACAACGCACAGCCACACACCAACAAGAACTCTACCAGTCCAACACAACTATCTACCAATCCATCACCAATAGCTACCACGACATCACATTCTCACAGATTGACCGTGTACAATGCTAGAAGATGGCCACAGATCAAAATCTAGCGCATGCTCTCAGGTCAAACCCTACCACATGCTCCCAGATCGAACTAGAACGAGTGTAGAGAAGGGGGTGATTGAACTCATAGAGGCCATCGTTGCAGCTCGAGGGAGACACGGAATAAGTCGGAGAAGAGGGGGACACAAGTCGCCGCTGTCGTGGACCGCGGGTCGGAGGAGAAGTGCCGCTTACCTGCTCGTCGACGCCGATCCGCGTTGGAGGGAAACTCGAAAGGGGAGGGAGGATGGTGACGGGACTTTGGGCGGTGAGGTGAAAGCGGCTATATAGGGCGACCGGATCAGCAGGAGGTAACCCGAAATCCTCCCGTTGGTTTTCCGGAGACACACGCGAGCTCGTGCCATCTACCGTGATCCCCTCTCCTGCTTCGCCTGAGCCTGGTCACTAGAGAGTGCTGATTCGGAGGTTCCGAGCGGACCTTACTGTAATCTGCTTTAAACTCCATGCAAGCCAAACAATGAACCCGGGCCACCAAACAGCCCAAATGCATCCCTTGCAGGCCTGATTGGACTTAACGCGGGCAAGCAAACACATCGTTAGAATAGAGCGAGTGCACTGCAGTAGTTGCACCCAGCGACACGTCAACTCACACGCAGAACCAAGCCAAGGTTGACTACGTTGACCGAGAGAAGAAACAAAGGAGCCCCGGAAGGGCCAGTATGACACGATCGATTGGCTCATATGAGTGCAGTGTGGTATAGCTTGGCTTGGCACCCCTCGGTGAGCGTGTCCACAGCTTCTGCACATAGCAATGACCTCTTACCTATCCTGGCACAGCTTACCTTGACTACGCCTACGCTGCTGTGGTATCTGCGGATTTGTACGTACTGCTAGAGATAACGCGTTGGGTCCGGCGAATTATGAAAACGGAGAAAAGTTGAGGGCACGGTCTCTTATCCGGGGATGGGATTTGAGTGCACCTGCTCTGCTTCTTCCAGGACCTGTACCACACTGGCGCTAGCTTTTAATTGGTTGTTGCATCATTGCATGCGTGTGGTGTATACTCACGTCTATCCAGGACCAGGACGACCCACAGGCCAATGCATTGATTTTTTGCTGTATAAATACGGAAGTCGTATGATCTGTGTACGTCGCTTCAGGTAGGTCTACCCTACTGCCGCACGTATATTCGGTCCCGAGGCTAACGTGTGGGACAGAAGCACGTTGCACGTATATCCGGTGGGACGCTGCCTCGAATATGTATTTCCTCTTGCAATATACTCTAGTATTACTTGTAGATAAATCGTACACTTCCCCTGGTGTGTTTAACATGCATGGTACTACGTTTTCGCCTACCGCACTACCTCAGTAGTAGTTTAGTAGCGATAGCGTGCACCAGCTTGCTTCTCCGTGTGCAATCTTTCTTTGTTCGACGGTTGGTTTGGCCTTGTCAGTATCATGGATTCTGCTATTTTCTTCCGCGTATTAATCATGCAGTAGGTAGCTTGTACCTGTGATTACCTACTGTATGTAGACAAAAGCATATAGTACATGGTCTAATAATGGGACGGAACTTTCCTCGTATCCACCATATATGTGACTGCATATTGCACGATTATAAGTTCATTTTCCTGGGAAGAAATACACTTATTGCACAGTTGTAAGTTCCTTTTCCCTCAGGCCAAAACATTCTAATTTTCTCTTTTAAAGTTGCAAATAAAGTGGGAAGCAGTCCAGTTACCGTCGACCGGAGATCTCGTCGAACAAGGATTCCTTGGCCTGTGCAACGACCGGTAGGGCGCAGCAAGTTCATGCAAGCTAGCCGGCCGTACGTGGTCGATCGAACGATGGCAGCACGCAGCAGGCGGCTTCATGCTTGTTTGTGATGGAGACCACACTTCACTCTACCAGGCTGCGCGCGCGCGACCAGCTAGCTCCACCAGAACGCAACAGCAATTCTTTGTCCATTGCCGGAGGCCGCTCGACCAGCCCTATGCGGGTCGGGATGGGCTCGCCCGCCTCGTGCCGCCGTTGCTCGCGCTCCGCCGGCACTGTGCCGCGGATCTCGTGAGCTCATCGCGCGCCACGCCACGCCCACAGCAGGCATAGGCTGGCAAGCCATGCTGCGTGCGTCGGGTAGCCGGCCGGCCGGGCCCGGGTCCCAGGCACATGGTTGAGGTTCAGGGCAAGCTCGGCGAAAGACACTAATTGTCGTCTCCAACGCCGACCCTTAAATCTTTCGAAATCGTTCGAATCGTGGAAGTCATCCAACATGGTCTTTTAACGATTCGCGGCACGGTTTGGATGCGATTTCTTTGGAGGGAGGGGTGTTGTTTTGCGGGAGTTCGGACCAATTTCACGCCCGCTTCTGACCGCTCTAACTCACCAAAACCCCTCACCCGCCCCTCCCGCGCTTTTCTTGCGATGCACGTGCCGCTTACCATGCCACCCCAGAGCACACCGAGGTCAACATTGATGCCGTGATGAGGACATCAATACCATAGTTACACTCACAGCTCCTGCTACTATACATACTGGACCAATTACTAGAACTCACGCGCGCTAATTAAATTATCAGATATTTTTCGTTTCTTGGGAATATTTCAAATGTTCAGGAAAATATGATGCTGCCTAATATGAATATATTTGTGTTCATTACTAATAAATGGCCTAGCATGAGTGTTTCTAATGGAGTTTTCAACACTTGGAAGCCCCCATAATGACGTACAAGGACATGGATGAAATATACAAGATGCCCTTTCATAAATTTTGTCCATAGCTTATTATAGATGTTGCGTCATCTTAGTTTTGGTCAGGCCCATGTAATTTCAAAATACTACTTCATAGGCTGGTTTTAGAGTCTGTATTGTAGGGGAAATGACTCAGGAGGTGTTTTACTCCCACCTTGCCAAAGGTGGATGAAATCCCCTCCCTTTTCCCCTATAAATACAACCCTTAAGGCAACATTTAGACTTGGGTTTTGTTTAGATTAAAGTTCGGCATAGCTGCAACTCGCGTCATTCGTTTGTGTTCAACAATCAGACCAAGACGTCACAGAACCCCACTTTGATCAAAAGATGTCCTCTTGAATTCTTAACATCCAGATTACAATCTCAGTTTCTTACTTGTTCTTCGTTTGTTTGCAGGAAATAGACCCTCGTGGTCAGGTTGATCATGCTTTGGCGTGGTCAACAACCTCTCGGAGTTGGTTTAGTGATTTCTAAGGCGCGACGTCTTCGCATGTTCGTAGTCGTATCGTCAAAGTCGACTTCCACCAAAATGATAGTTACCATATCATCGGAAGACAGGACACCTTCACCTCTATCAAGTGGCATCAGATTTTCAGGTTGCTCGATGAGATTTTACAAGTTTCTAATAGTTCAAATTTTCAAATGCAATGGTAGTTCTACTTAAATAACTTTAAATATTACACTCAAATATTGTTGTCCCCTTTAACTGCCCATAGATACTCGATCGAATCTTCTTTCGGTTGCTCGTGAGTTGCTCCATGCCAGATTTATTGATGCATTTGAACAAACTCTTCAAATGTGGCCAGATTCTTATCAGAAAGTTCGATAAGATCACCCATCTTCTCAAATTCAAGACTTGCGGCAACACCATCACCTTCATCCTCCACGATCATGTTGTGGATGATCACACAACAAGTCATCAGCTCCCACAAGGTCTCTGCATCCCATTTATTAGTTGATCCATGAACAACCACAAAACATGTCTGCAAAACTCTAAATGCACTCTCAACATCCTTTCTAGCTGCTTCTTGTCTTTGGGCAAAGTGAGCCTTTTCCGGCTTAGAGATGGTGTTGACAAAGGTAGCCCACGGAGGATAGATACTGTCAATCAGATAGTAACCCATGTTGTACTCATGCCCATTGACAGTATAGTGGCAAGTAGAAACTTCACTTTTAGTCAGTCTCGCAAACAATGGTGATCGTTGCAGCACATTGATGTCATTGTGAGACCCGGGCATGCCAAAAAAAGCATGCTAAATCCAAGGATCATGTGATGCAACTGTTTCAAGAATGATGGTGGGCTTCTTAACATGGCCCGGATATTGCCCTTGTAGAGCTTCTGGCATTACTTCCATTTCCAATGCATGGAGTCAAGAGATCCGAGCAAGCCTGGCCACCCTCTTGCTTTCGAGATTGTCAAGAGCCTCTCGATGTCTGTGACATTTGGTTCTCTCAAGCATTGAGGTCCAAACACTGAGACCACAAGAGTTGGCAAACTGACCAAGGCATCTCTGCATGTGCTCTCACGTATCCGTAGGCACCCGTCCCACAAATTAGCGGTCGTGCCATATGCAAGCGTTCGTAGTGAGGCCGTGCACTTTTGGTAACCAAAAAATCTAATCGTTTCCACGACATCCTTCTTGAAGATGAAGTGGTCATCAAAGGACCGTACCCTATGGTAGAGACCATCAATGACATTTTTCCGCATCCAAAACCGCCGGCAAAAATAGTCAACAAAGATTGCATCAGGGGCAAAGTAGTCGGACATCAGCATCAAATGGCCGCGGGCCCTGATGTAGTTGAGCACTCGATGACCCTTGATCGATCTCTTGGAATTGAGAGCATGCTCTTCCGCGCGCTCCACGTTTGCAAGGACCATCTGCATCATCGCCGTCTTATCCGTGTAGTCCTCCTCGTCGGACGAACCGTCTGACGACTCAACATAGTGTTCGTATATGTACTCCAAATCCGAATCCATTGCTTCAAAGAATAAGGTCTAAAAAAATTGGCACGGGCATTTCATCGAACGGTTCTGGGCATGGTGAGTACTGTAGGAGTTGATGGTACTTGTGTGGCGGTCGGAGGAGAGGTGTGGAATAGCAGCGGAGAAGAAGCGGCTTGCTTCCTGGGTGTACCGCTAGAGGTGACGGACTTGTCGATTATCGGCAGGGGTGTGCCGTGGTGGCCGGGGTTGTGGAGCGGCGGCGAAGGCAGGAGAGAAAAGTGGAAGGAGAGAAAATGGCTGGATGGAGGCGTGGGGTCCAAGAGGGGTTTTGGTGAGGCTTTGGGAGGGCCGAGGGTGTCGGTGTCCGATGTGTCTACTGTTTGGACTCTCTTAAAGCCCCCTCCTTCCAGTTTGTCTCGACTTTGCTAGGAAAAGTATGTCCAGACCGCTCAGCAGACCGATGCAGGTCCACAAGATGCCTGGACCGCGCGGTCCGGACGTATGTGGGCGATTTTTGGGTCCCTTTTGGAGATGCCCTAAGGAGTGTTTTTGTTTTTGTTTTTGCGTGTGACAATAAAGAGTATTAATAATCGACTAACCGGAATCGGTGGTGATGTCTCAAGAAAATATTATTTGGTTTTTTTAACACATTAGACGCAAGCGCTCATATACACGCGCATACATTTACCCCTATGAATGCATACACACACACATCTTACCCGTATGAGCACCTCCGAATGACTAAGCGGGAATATCATCTTGAAATTTATGAAGTCACCGTCAGCACCTCGTCATCGACGGGAACGTCTTCTCCCACTGAATGCGCATCGCCAAAAATTCAGAAATAAATTCAGAAATAAATGAGAGTACCAGGACTTGAACCCTGATGGGTTGGGGATGCCACAGTTTCTCTAACCATCCAACCATAGGTTGGCGATGCTTGATTTGTTTATATTACGTGATATGCAAGTCACGTAGTACACAATAAATACATGCAAGCGAGAACTTAGAACATTTTGATCGAAGTGTGAGGAATAGTATGAAGAGCGTAAAATTAGATCGGAATACCACTACCTACAAGCCGAAGTTTTAGATTATGTTGACATGGTATTTTTCAGCATTTTGCAATTAAAAAAATTACGCATGAAATTGTGAGTGAAACCTCCACGGTAATTATTATTAACTAACAAACCACATAATGCCCCGCATAGTTGATATTTTATAACAATAGTTTTGCTAAAAACACATCTAGATGTGACATAAGTATTACACATCTAAGTTCTATGCCATTGATCTTACGCGGAGATTCGGGTGATATTTTTTCTTTTTTTGTGCTTAATTAAGTCACTTAGATGTGCAATAACTTGAACATATCTACATGTGCCTTATACTAGCTATCTTTGGGGCACAAGTTATAATGATTTTTAATATCTTTTGCAGAAAGGTGATATATATTTACTTAAAATAACATTTCAGTGATGATAAAACTAAATTTTACAGAACTTACTATTTTCAGTATCTGTTAAATCATAATTTCACTTCTCAGATACGTTCAATACCTTTCAGACGATTCCCTTGCATTTGGGAGGGCGATGTTGCTAGTTTTTCAAGAAAAAAGTCTTTGTGTACTGACACCCATCTTATGTTTATTAGCCATTCTGAAGACACATATGTGTGTGTGTGTGTGTGTGACCTTATTTGAAGACATGAAAAAAGGATGGTCCAGTTTCATGGACCGCGGCATGAGACGTTTTGAGAATAGTGTCCACTCGCTCTCGTACTCCCTCCGTTTCTTTTTAGTCCGTATATAAGATTTGATCAAAATCAAACTACATAAAGTTTGACCAAATTTATATAAAAAAATATAAACATCTACAATATTAAAACTATATAGTATGAAAATACATTTTGCGGTGCATCTGATAATATTGATTTCATATTGTCAATGTTTATATTTTTTAATATAAAATTAGTCAAACTTTACAAAGCTTGATTTTGATCAAACCTTATATGCAGACTAAAAAGAAACAAAGGGACTAAATACGATTCACGATCGTTATATTTTGGCTAGGTATACAGGTCAGGACCTCAAACCTGCTACCAAGAGCGACCTGAACTGAGTGCTGCTTTGTCATCTTACTGTTGGCCGGGACCTAACACAGTAGTACCTAGCATCACTTCTTAATCAGGCAGGTTTGTCCCAGGCTCCCAGCAAAAGTTTGCAAGCATACAAACATTGACTGGTCTCCTAGTCCTAGCTGCTGATCCCCTCACGTGATTTTTGTCTTTCATGTCTATATATACGTACATTTTTCCCTATATATACATTTCATCACTGTAAAGGATTGGAGTAACGCAGCAAGGACAGTAAATAACAGTATGATCATTTGTAGAGTATTTCTCTTGTTTTTGCAGCCATCTTGTATCACTGATTCCACTAAAAATACGTCAAGTGGCAGAAAGTTCGTGTGGTTCCATCATGGATTCATAGGTGGTTACTTTCGACCTCAATGATCCATACAGCGCAGCTGCTTGCCTCAGTCCAGTCTTTCTCCCGCGAGCCAGATTTCGCGTGCTGCCAATGCAGATGCAGCCTTATATATGCTACCGTTACTACATGTACTACTACAATGTGCATGCGAGGCGAGACGCCGCGACAAGCAGGGCCGGGATCCGTCTCTTTCGCCGTCCCTGCTTTATCGGGATCTCCTCCCGCCGCGGCATGCGCCTCTCCTGCCTGCGTTCATTCCTGAAATTCCAGGCAGCAGGCCAGCAGCCACACTTTGATTTGCTTTGCAGTTGCAGTCGCAGGGCAGAGGCCGCAGAATTAGCCGTTAACTTTTGTTGGGCGTGGTGCCGCAGGTAGGGCTCGTCACGTCCACCGCCGCCGGCTCCATCCTATCGCCTTCCCACGGGCACGGGCACGGAGTGTTTACGTGCGGATTCCATATTCTTCTTCTCCGCGCTCGTTGGGTTCGCTCCTTTCCCTTCGTCATGAGTTGTGAAAAGCCAAACCCAAAGGCATGCGCTCTAAGCTATCTGCCTCGGCCATCACAAAGGCGGACCGTAAACAGTAGCTGAGCACAGCGGCAGCACTCGTAGTTCAATTATTTTACTGAAGCGACACTTTCTAAAACGGAGTAGTAGATTTTTTGCCCGGAAAGGATCACGAAAGTGGCGTTGGATGTACCCAGTCGCAGATCCCCCAGCTAATCCTGTAAAATACGTTCCGCAAAAAAAAAATCCTGTAAATACTAACGCGTATACATGCAATGTACTACTAATGTCAGTGTCACTACACCACACACGAGCGCGATTGCGGAACGTATTTTACAGAAGCCCCCGCGGCCGTCGGATCGGAAGGGGACGCCCAACCGCACTCGTCTCGACGACCCTCTTTGCTCGATCGATTTTGTCCGCCTCTCCTCCATGGATATCATGATTACTTGGAACGTACGGACCGCACAGATCGAACGACGACCCGTTCGGATTATGCCGAGCTATAGAGGATAGCACATGCATGCATCTCGAATTATCAATCAAATGTGTAGTCCACCTGATATCTGGTTGGCGAGCTGCCAGCTAAACATGTTCCAGCAGCTGAAGGCGTAGTCTCTGACCAAAAGAACGTGTATGTATATGTGTCGATCGCAATTGGAATTGGAATTAATCAAAAATAAGACTACTTTGCCAATCATTACGTTATGCGCAGATGCACGCATGCGCCTGCGTGACGATATGGACATTTGTGTATTTCTAGTACTATCTGCGGACTCCGTTAAACTTGATTTCATTGCTAGTTCTTTTTTCTCAGGGTGAAAAAGAGTTTTATTTCATAATTATAGAGTTGTAGTCGAGAGATAAAAGTTCCTCGATTCATGGAGACCCTTAGTGCAACCACACAACAGTGGCACACTCGTTACAACTATGATCCGCCAATCAATGGGCTTTACCCAGTCTTCCTTGGAACCCTCTCCTTCGGCTGAACCCAGTCTTCCACGACTGGCCTATCAAGGAAGCCCACCGTAACATCAATGGGAGTATCTCCTCATCAGGAACCAGGTCATTGGACAGCTGCCAAATTCGCCATTTTAGCATAATAATGTGGTCGCAAACGTCCCTCGTATAGCCATGCAAAACGTTAAGTAGCCATCCTTGCCTGTCTCGACTAGCTGGTCATCGGCAGGTAGTTGCCATCTAGTCCTTACACTCTCCCAAATACTCGTGGCGTGATTGGAGAAGATCAACCCATGGAAGCTTCCATCGTTCTCTACACAACACAGGGTGCATGTCACACATGTAGACAAATCCGAGAAGCCTTGCATGCCGTGGTAGCAAGGGCACCCAACGCTGCACTCCAAGCCCCGCTCTTCATGTTTTAGAGAACCTTTGACCTCCAGATTAGGTTACAAATAGACCGATCCCCTTCAGGGCTCGAGCTCGAGGCCACAACCATGAATAGATCATCATGAGGGGCCGTCATGAGAAGAGGAACACTTTTGAGTAGAAAAGGTGCCCACGCTTCTCTGGGAACTACACAAACACATCCTCCCGCTATCTTGGCGAAATGCGGATTTTTACAAATGTTGTGCACATCTATGGGCCAGAAGTGGTCATGGAGACGATGAACATCCCATGCACCATTTTCATCCAAAAAGTCTGATACCCAATTAAATTGGCAGTTCGGTTTAGGTGTCACTGGCCTAAGCCCGTGAGGATCCTGGGATATCTCCAAGTTCTAATGGATCAACCATACCCCGCTCTCTAAATAATAACTTTCTTAACAAGTTAAAGTCCATACTCAATACCTTTCCATACTACCGATGAATTACTAGAAAACACACTAGAAGATTGCCGTTAGGTATTTCGCCTTCCACAAGAATGCACACAAACTTGCTTAGCTAGAGGTGTTTGGTTAAAGGCACGCATATCTCGGAACCCCATACCGCCTTTGTACTTTGGCAATCTCATTTTATCCCAACTCAGTCAAGCTATATTTCTTTTACAATTCCCCACTCCCCACAAATATTGGCATATCATCCGAGTAAGATCATCACAAACTGAGGCTGGTAGCCGGAATACACTCATCACATATATGGGAATGGCTTGAGCTACTGCTTTAATAGGGAGTTCCTTACATCCACTTGACATATAATGTTCACACAATCCACCAGTCTCTTACCTAAAAGCTCTTCAAGTGACTCAAATCTTCTTTTATTTCTCCGCTCCGGGACGGAGACGAAGATACTTTAGATAAAAAACTTCTTGTGTTACCCCCAGAATATATTTAACTTTCGTAGTTACAGTCGGCAAGCAATAATCAGAAGAAAAAAAGATGGAACGCTTTGAAGGGTTTATGAGTTGACACATAGCCGAAGCATAAGAGTTCAACAAACCATTCACTAATACTGCATGCTGTTTTGACGCCTGGGAGAATAACGATGAGTCATCCACAAACAAAAGATGTGATATAACCGGTGCACTCCGACGTATTTTCACCCCTTCAACACCCTTCTCTGTCATGGACTTGTTAGGGCATCTCCAACGCAACCCGCAGCTCCTGCATTCGCCCACGGATAAGTGGGGACCAGTCCGCGGACACGGATGCAGGAGGACACCATCCAATCCTAGTCGCATACATTTCAAACTGTTTTTCAATAAACCAGTTGAAATTCATGCAAACTCAGCCGGAATTCATATAAACATGACGAACTTCATACAAACCGGACGAAAAAGGTTATATTTTGGACATATTTTAACTAAAAGGGTACAACTATATGCACATACAGTCGCGCAGAGCTCTACTCCCATGACAGGGATACACTACACTAGTTTACAGCCGGCCGTGGCGGATCCCTTTGTTTTCCCATGTCTGGCAGCCCACAAACCGGACTGCCAGGAGTCCCGGAGGCATATTATTCCCCCCGTATCTTTCCTATGTCCGGCTACGCCGCTCATCGAAGTGGCAAAGAGGGTGCTTCAGCCGGAGGGGAAGGTGCTTCCATGGAACACAGACGGGTGTGCCCACGATGGTCTGAGATAAAGACAAGATAGGTCACCGATTGTAAAATCTGGCGACGCGCCGGCGGTGGCATCCCGCGTTCTACTTCTCCCCGATGATAGCGGCGCGCGCGGACGTGCGGGGTCGCCACCTCGTCGACATCCATGCAGCTAGCTTCTTTCTCTGTGTGCATGGTGTGGCTACACACGCGTCGATGGCGGATGGCGCGATCGCAGGCACTGGAAGCGGTGATGCCCGTGCCGCCGTGCTCCTGGTCGTGCCAGGATAGAGCAACAACTCAGCATTCCTCCGCGAGTTGGCTTCAAGCAGTGAGTTGTTGAACCACGCACCGGCTTGGGGCAACAATAGGCTCCATCGGGCTAGGCGAGGGAGGTGGAGCAGCGAGCTGCCTTGCTCGTACCCGACGGGCTTGGCGGGCCACCCAACCGGCTTTTATGCCGGAGAACCTCTCTTTCGGCTCGTCGGATGCCATCGAAAGAGTGAAGAAAATGGTGAACGAGGAGATGTGGGAGCGGTGGAGTGGTGTGATTCTTGCCTGACATCTGGCCTCGTTTAAATAGAGGGCGGACGGGAAAAGCTCGACCGGCATTGCGTTTAATGTCGGGCCGCCTATGAACGGACATGTGGTCGGAGTTGATTTCTTGGCTTCCATGCGGTTTAATGGAGGCATTTCCACGGGCGGCAGCCTCCGCCGGAGCGCCGCTTCAATGGCGGAGGCAGTAAGACGCCGCGTCCGCCCTGAGCCGCCTTCAATGCGTAGCGGCATGCTCTACAGCGGCATGAATTTGGGCATCTGGCACCGGACGGGAAGCACGCACAGGAGGGGGTCCGGACTCCCGTAACCCTCCCCCCCCCCCTGCCACACACACGTCTGTCTGCGGTTTACGGGAGAAAACGCGTCCGGACCATGTTGGATGGCTTCCACGGTCCGGACAACACGACCCGAACGGTTGTGGGAGGTTTAAGGGTGAGTGTTGAAGATGCCCTTAACCATTGCAGAGAAGGAGTCAACAACAAAGAGAAATAGAAACAAAGACAAAGGATCATCTTGGTGGAGTCTCCTCGTCAGAGTGAACGTCGATTTCTCATATAATGGCACGTGTCTCTTCAGTGAAATACTTCATTTATTATCCTTTCTAGACCATGAAGCTATGATGATAAAGCCTATCTATTCATGCTAAATCCCCTAACATGCAATCGGAGCAGATCAGAAGAAGATTAGCATTCTAGCTCAGAAATTCAATTCGGTGCCCAGGCTCATCTGCTCCTGCTTAGAAAAAAAATCAAAACAAATACTAGACAAATTCAAAAAAAATCATTTTTTGATAGATAATTTAATGCGTGAGGTCCACTCCAAATTTGAGCTCATTTGGACATCTAAGCAGTCTCGACAAAAAAGACAAATCACAGACCCTGAATTTGTCTTTTTTGCCAAGAGCTGCTCAGATGTCCAAATGAGTTCAAATTTAGAGCGGAGCTCACGCATCAAATTATCTACCAAACAGAAAAAAATAGATTTTTTTTGAATTTTTCAAGTATTTGTATTGATTTTTTTTAACGCGGGTGCAGATGAGCCCGGAAGCAGAAACTCCGCATCCCATGCTAGCTTTGTTATTATCAGTCAAATAGTACGCCAGACATATCCATTCTGTGGACGGCTAATTTCCACAGACGCATAATGGAGGTACCCAGCACCAGAAGGTGCTGCTGGCTAGGCTATGCTACCATGATAGCGATGAGGAGCATTGGAGCCAAGGTTGGACGCCATGATTTAAAAGGTGGCACTCCTCCGTTGAATCAAACCTCTCTCCATCCATCAGTGATCAGTGTTAAATTGGGGTTCCTCTTCCGTTTGATCATGTGTGCGATGTGATTTTTTCAACCCCCACCCTGCAGGTTCCCACTTCTAACTAGTGGGAAGATCACATCAGATGGAGAGAGATCGGTAGCACATAAATTGTGTACCTCCAAAGCAACACTAGCCTGCTTCTTTCTCTAATTCTAGTGGGCGTAGGGTTGTCAGTTTACTATTGGAGCAGTGATAAACTGGGATATGGGAAACAAATGCGAAATGTTGAGACAAGGACATAGATGCATTGCCATGACAGCACTCTAGGAGAAGCAGAAATCGCCATCACCATCCACTTGTTAGAGCTACTTGCACGTCACATGGCCTTCGGTTCACTGTGCGCCCACTCTTTTTGGCTTTTCGATTGGCTTTGATTGCTGTGTGTGCGTGCATGTCTCTGGTTTGGTTAGACGGTTTAGAACTACAACTTCATGTTACTGACCATGAGAGCATGTACGGTTGGACGCCTCAAACCTCCTCCAAACACCTGAGCGGATGACCTGGTCACTGACCGAGCAAAAAAAATCCGATTTAGATGGGCGCCTCAACGAGGCTCAAATGTCCCGGGCTGACCGGGCATCCCTCATACCCAGCCCAAATATAGGGTGGATATGGGGCAACAGGAGCACATCCACCACGTCGGACTAACGACGGAAAAATACTCGGAAATCCGACAGTCCGACGGACGTCCCCTCTAGTGGGGTGTGAACGTCGCGTGGCGCCACTCCAGCTCGCCGCCCGAGCGCCAATGTCCAGCTATTTAAACCGGAGAGCATCCCCTAGCCCTAGCCAAATTCACTTCCACCCACTCGGCGCCGCCAACCTAAGCCCATCCACCTCTCTCCCTCTCCGCCTCACTCTTCAAAAGTCGGCCACTCGCCGTCCGCCACCACAAACATGTAGCCATGCCATCATGATGATGGGTGAGCTATCTAACTCCGGAGCGCCGGCTGCAACTCCTTGAGCAAATCCGGGCAAGGGCGAAACCCGAATTGCCGCGGGGCTACCAATGGACGCAGTGGATCCTGAAAAGGAATTCGAGGAGGAGGAGGAGGAGGAGGTGGAGGTGGAAGCGGGGTAGGAGGGGGATGCGGGGGACGCGGATCTGCGGGCGAAGCAGCGGACAATTCTCGATTCCCTCTATTCGGAGGCGGAGGCGGAGGCAAACCGCTGTATCTCCCAACCGGAGCAGGAAGCAGACGTTGACGAGATGCTTGCCTACATGGATGAGGAGGAGGAGCCCGAGCCCTCCTACGCGTCGGTCTACATAGCGTACGACACGGAAATAGTGGACATCTAGGACGATGCGTAGTTTAGACCGGTCACTGTCCAGAGACGACTTCAATCTTGTTCACGGACGTTTGAGTCCTCGGATTTGATGTCCGTGGCTGTAGATGCTTGGTGGTTATGATGACCGAGGGATTCAAATGTCAAATGAGAGGGTAGGGAATTAGAAGAGGTAATAGCACCCCAGGTCCTTATACTTGCATGTCAAGTGATGGTTTAGTCCCTGAACTTGCAAAAGTAGATTATTTCATCCCTGAACTTGCATTGGAGGTGCAAATTTAGTCCACAGCCACTCACAGCTCGACAAGTGGATGCCAAGTGGCCTGGCTGGTCAGCGCGTCGCATTTTGCACATAGCCCCCTGCCTTATTTGCTTATCAACCCGCACTTCATCACAAATGTGAGACCTATGTTGGTATATTCGTTGGAATATTCTACTTTGTCGGCAGCTCACCCTCCGCTCACTTCACTGCTCCCTCGCTTCCTTCCCTGCTCCAGCTCGCCGCAGCCGCCAGCTCGCCGCAACCTCCAGCTCTCCGCCATGGTTTCTTGGAGTGAAGGTTCCAGTTCGTCATCCGACGGCTACTCTGTCACAAGTGAGGTGAGTAGATCTACTATGACTCTGCCAGTTAGGGTTTGGGCAAGAAGGGGGATTTTTCTGAAAATATTGTGTTGTAGGCTCCTGCTCCTGCCACCATTTTTTGCTCTGAGTGGACAGGACTTGCTCCAGATCTTCCAGCTAGATGTGAACAACAGTGTGTCTATGAGAAGCTTGTTTCCTTTGAATCAGTTGATAGTGGAAGGAGGTATCTAGCTTGTGCACCAAAGGTTAGTAGATCTACAGTTCAATCAAACTTGGAACAACATGTTGTTTGTTAATTTAATTGAATTGTTTACAGTTAACAACATCTTGTTTGTGTACTTAGCTGAATTTAAGTGAACTAACTTAACTGACCTTAACTCAACATAAATGAACTTTACTGAGTTAACTGACTTAACTGAACTTAACTGACTTTACTTAACTGATCTGAACTTAACTGAATTTTTCAGTTAACAACATCTTGTTTGTGTAGTTAACTGAATTTAAATGAACTAACTGAATTTAAATGAACTAACTGAACTTAATTGAACTTAACTGAACAATTAAGAGCATATTGTTGGTGAATTTAACTGAACCCAAACTTCTTCATGCATGTAAATTTGTGTTCTTTCTTATTTTGTAGGAAATACCAAAATGCAAGTTTGTGGAGTGGATTGACCCTGAATGACCTGCCACTCTGAAGATGAGTTTAGCTAGGGTTTGGGGCATGTATGATGATGAGAACAAGCTAAGGATCAGTGAGAATTTACATCTTGCTGAAGAAAATCTTAGGGTTGTGAGAGAGAAAGAAAAGATGGAAAAAGAACTGAGGTTTTTTAAACTGGATTTTGCTAAGATGGTGGCTGACAAGGAGCAGTCAATTACTGAGTTGGGCAATGCAAGACTTGCTGTTTCTGACCTAAAGCAAGAGCTTGAGAAGAAGAAGCTGTCTGCTAAATCTAGCACTAGCATTCATCAGGTTGTGAGGGCTAAGGCGGAGAAAGGGAGGGATGAGATGAAGCAACAAATGGAGAAGATGAAGGAAGAGATGGACAAAGTGCTGTCCCAGAGGGATGAGCTGAAGAAGGAGAAGAAGAAACTAGAGTACATGATTGGTGATTTGTTCAGGCACAAGGAGGAGACCAAGAGCAAGATAAGGAGGGTGAAGGAGATCTTAGATGAATTTGAGTAATTCATTGTTGATGTAATGCTGCCTTAAATAGTAGCTATTAATTGCTTGCACTCTTTTAGTGAACTTGGTTGATTTGTATGCCAGTATCCTGTAAGGCACTGAATTTGTATGACTGCCTCTAGTTAACTGAATTTTTATCACTGCCCAAGTTATGTTGTTTGAAGGTGTTATTACATAACTGAATTTTTGACAGTGTTACTGAAGATTCAGTAAACTGAATTATTGACAGTGTTACTGAAGATTCAGTAAACTGATTTTTTGACAGTGTTAGTGAATATTCAGTAAACTGAATTTTTGACAGTGTTACTGAAGATTAGTAAACTGAATTTTTTGACAGTAAACTGATTTTTTTGACAGTGTTACTAAAGATTCAGTAAACTAAAGAAAGATGCAGTAGTACTAACTGAATAGTAAACTGAATATGATTTTGACCTAAAGAGAGATGCATTAGTACAGATTAAGTATCTGCTGAATCTACAGTATTAAATTTATGCTAATTTTGGACACAACAGCACATCACATGCTATCCACAGCACATTTGTACTGCAGCATGGCAACTACAACAGCAGCAACATTGTAACCAAATTGAAGCAACATGACCAAAATAGCAACATTGCAACATATCATCACCCTAACATCATAGCATAGCAGTTCAACGATAACCTTGCATAAACTTGCAGCAGTTCCCATAGCAGCATTACAAATAACTTATGTGTTGAATCTATAAACAACACACCTAACTTAACTAAACGCAAAATAGTTCTAACTTATATGCTGAACTTATAAGCAGCATACCTAACTACTTCATCTTCTTCTTCTTCTTCAGTCTTCCTTCGTTCTTCTTCACATCTTCAGGCGTTTGAGCCGTTCGGAGCGGCGCACCTCCCTTGCAGAAGACCTCTTCACAGCCTTGTCGCCGATCCTGGCCGGCTCCGCCACCGCGTCCTGCGCTACCTCCTCCAGCAACTCTTGCTTGACGATGTCGGGCACGTCTGGAAGCAGGTCCACTTCGATTGGACGAGCCCTGTGACCACCCTCCCTGGGGTCGACGACGGGCACCACCATCTGGATCTCTGGCTCGTCGTCTGAAAGGATGACGACCTCTATCTCCTCTTCCTCGGAAGAAGTGCCAGTGTCCCCCCTGTAGCCAGAGTCGTTGTCGGAGTCGACCTTACAGTACTCGGAGTCGTCATCTTCGGATGAGTCCGCATCGGAGATGTCGTCGTGGACAAGGAGCTCGGGCTGGAATCTATCTCAGTAGGCGGTGTTCACCGGCGCGGGGAGGGCCAGGACAACGTCGCGCATGCTCTGCGCCCTGGACGCGACGCGGAACGGATCCGGGTGCGGCGAGGGCGTGGTGGCGGAGCGATACATCCACCACCTCGCGCGCTGCCTCGGATCGTCGGAGCGCGTCTCCATCATCGCGAAGCGGAGGATCAGCGGAGGCGCAACCCCCGGCCCGGGGGGCATTGCCCGCCGCTTCTCGTCGTCCGTCATGATCTTGATGAGGCCGCGGGCGTGATGGCGCATCATGCCGATGTTGGGGAACCAGCGCGCGATCTCCTTAGATCCGCGCGGGCCGCCTCGTCGTCACGGGCCAGATCTTTGATCGCTCGCTGCCACGATGGAGTGTTGTCCATGGCGTCGGCGGCGGCGTTGAGCTCGACGGCGAGCAAGGGTTTCAATGCGGGGCGTGGAAGTTGGTGGAGCGACGAGACCGAAGAGACGTGGGTGGACTGGGCAGGGGAGTGGAGCGCGTTGAGTGGGCGAGTTCAGTGGTGGGTGGTCTTAAAGGGCTGGAAACCGAACGGGCGGACGAAACGAGGGCGCATAATAACTACCTAGTTACATACAACCTAACAAACCACTACTACTATTCTACTGGCATTGTTCTCAGCGTTTGTAACAACAGGTCCTGGGTTCAAGCCCCAGGCACACCATTTTTTTAAAATTTTGAATTTTTTCACAATCATTTAGGTTACTAATTATTGAAATTTATCTGCTTCTTCATTTAACTGCATATCTGCATTTTATCTGGATTTGCAGTTATCTACATTTTCAGTTAACTGCATCTTCAGTTCAGTAACACATGCATGAATAATAAGCAGCACATCCATGCATCATATAGCTTAACTGAATCAGTGGCAATTTAAGCCATCCATAAGTAACACATCCATGCATCATATAAGTTAGTTACAAAAAAGGGCAATGAATGCCATTGTGAGCCACAGTTTGCCATCAAAAAATAGGCAATTTAAGCCACAGTTTGCTTAACAAAAAAGAATGGTAGGCAATCACTACCACCAACTGGCACACAATCACTGATGTGGTGCCATGAAATCATCAGCAGGAGCATTGAGATCAGGAACTGTCCTCTGATCTCCAAACAGTAGCCATCCCCATCCTGAATATGGAACATTTGATGTTCCTCTCCCTACAGATGGAACTTCTCCTCCTGGCCAAGCAGTTGCATTTGCTGCTCCTTCTGGCCAAGCACTTGCATTTGGTGCTCCTCCTTTCCAAGCATATGCATTTGCATTTGGTGCTCCTGTGCCTCTCCCTCCAGTTGGAACTTGGCCATCTGCATTTGCTCCTCTGCCTCTCCCTCCGGTGGCACTTGCTCCTCTTCCTCTCCCTCCAGTAGCATTAACTCCTCTGCCTCTCCCTGTAGTTGCACTTGCTCCTCTTCCTCTCTCTCCAGTTGCACTTGCTCCTCTTCCTCTCCCTCCATTTGCATTTGCTCCTCTGCCTCTCCCTGTGGTTGCACTTGCTCCTCTTCCTCCAGCAGCAGCAACATCTGAATTTCTTGCTCTTTTCCTTCCTCTTCCCCTACCAGCTGCAGTTGCATTGTTTTCAGCTTGTGTGCTTGCCCTTGTTTGCCTCCCTATGTGCATTTCTGTAGTCACTCTTGGCTGAGGCATGGAAGCACCAGCAGCAGCAACAAATAAAGAAAGCTCAGGCAGTGGCACATGAACCCTTTCAGCACCTCTTCTTGCAGTCTCTCTTTGAGCCATGTTGTACACCATACTGGTTGGTGACTCAGTTGGGTCCAGCCTAGGATCTGGGTGGCTAGGGAAGATGTTCTGCAAAGCACAAAACTCAGTTAGAGTCATTTAAATTCAGTTAGGTTCAGTTAAGTTCAGTTAAATATAGTTAGATTCAGCTAAGTTCAGTTAGGGTTCAAATACAGTTAGGTTCAATTAGAGTTTAGGTAAGTTCAGCATATAAGTTGAACACTGAAATTACCTGGAGAAAAGATGGGTCATCATAGTTTTCATCAACCTCTTCTACACCCTCCTGAATGTTAGTTTCCTGCCATGTGTAGTGACCTTTTCTGTTGTGATCAGCTCTACCACAAATTGAGCAATGCATTGTAAGACCTTTTCTGTTCAAAATCCTAACACCATTCTTGATCTTCTCCTCTGGTCTCTGCTTCCTGTTCTTCTTGGGCCTCCCCAGCTGTTTAGTGAAGACAGGTGGAAATATCTTATATCCATTCTGTTTCTCCCACTCCTTTGGGTCTTCTAGAGGGACTAGAGTGTACCCATATGCCTTGAGATATGTTTCAACAGTATAGCATTCATGAACCATTGTTTGAGGATCAATTCTCTCCTCCATGCAACAAGCTACAACATGCCCACAGGGTACTCCCCCTAACTGCCATCTCCTGCAATCACAAGTGTGCAAGCAAAGGTTCATTGTGTAGCTGGAATTACCTGACTGAACTTTAAAGATCTGCTGGCCAGCTTCTGATTCATGGCAATTTGCAGCAAACTCAGTATTCTTGTCCAATTTCTTCTTGATCTTAGGGCATATCCTCTGGTGAGTCCACTTTTCTATAGCTTCTCTCTGCTTACTCACTAGCCTGTGCATGATCTTGTAAAATATATATTCAAGCATACTAAGCACTGGCATCTCTCTTCCATCAAGGATGTAGCTGCACAAAGGGTGGAAGAATGCAATCATAGTTATGTGTGATGTGTATAAAGTACTACTGATATGTTCAAAGCACATAGTTAAAAACCAAATTTGACAAGTAATTCACCTGTTAAACACTTCAGAGTTATTGTTGAGCAGAATATCACATTTTGGAAATTCACTGAAAAATGCTTTGCACCAAGTCTTTGGTTCCAGCCTTTCAGTCAAATGAAATGCAGCTGGGCAGTGATCATCCATCTTCTTACAATTTTCTCTCCACTTAACTTTGTTAGGTGATCTTGCAATGGCCCATAGGTCTTGCTTCAGAACCTCCCCTTTGTGCTTCTCATTGAAGTTCTGGTAGATGTGCCTCACACAAAACCTATGTTCTGCATCAGGCCAAACTTTCTGCACAGCATTTATTAAACCCTCCTGCTTGTCACTCATAATTGTGTAGGGAGCAGTGTTAATGATATTTAGATCATCTTTCAAACTTGTCAGAACCCACTCCCATGAACCAGTGCATTCTACTTCCATCCAACCCATTGCAATTGGGAAAATGCAGTCACTAGGATCAATACCTACAGCACTAAGCAGCACTCCTTTGAACCTTGTTTTCATATGACAGCCATCAATGAATATAATTGGCCTGCAACCCTTTAGCCACCCTCTTTTGCATGCATCATAAGACCAATACAATATTTTCAAACACTTCCTGCCCAATGGAAACTTGGTATACTTGACAAGTTCAGTAGTAACCAGAAATGTAGACCCAAGATTTTTGGTCCTTAATTCATGCCCATAATCCCTTAACCAACTGAACTGCTCCTCATCACCATGGATTTGATTAAGTGCTTGCTTTCTAGCCCTTGCTAACTTCCATCTGTTAGGGGTGCAATTGAACTCACTAGTGCATTTTCTTGACAATGTGCCAAGTGACATCTTCTGGTCATCTCTGAACTCATCTATGAAAAAGTTGCACAAGAATTTAGCTGTCAAATCTTTTAGTTTCCATTTCTTCTGGCAAACATGCTCTGAATTGTAAGCCTTATGACAAATCCTCCAGTCCTATTGTCATAGCTAGCCTTAAGCAGCCAAGGGCAGCCTGTAGTACACACTGCCTCCAATCTTATCTTATCATTCTTCACCTTCTTGATCTGCACTCTGTTCCTTATAGAATATGCAGTAAGAGCTTTCCTCGGCTCAACCACATCAGCAAAGACCATGCCCACTTTAAAAACAGGGGATTTCATGTCCACCTTGCTATTGAAAGCTTTGAACTTGTACTTAAGTTGCTCCTGTTCTTCAATGGAGATGTCAAGGTCTTCATCTTCAAGTAAATAGTCAGGCTCAACCTCTTCCTCCTCTAGCTCAGCTTGTTCATTAACATCAAAGTCAATATTCTCTTCATAAAGATCATCATCACCATCATCTATGTCATAATCACTGTCACTGAAATCTGAATCTGACAGAACTGTATCTTCAGACTGTGCACCATAACTATGTTGGGTAATGTAGCAGAAATTCAAAATTTTCCTACGTGTCACCAAGATCTATCTATGGAGAAACCAGCAATGAGGGGAAGGAGAGTGCATCTACATACCCTTGTAGATCGCTAAGCGGAAGCGTTCAAGAGAACGGGGTTGAAGGAGTCATACTCGTCGTGATCCAAATCACCGGAGATCCTAGTGCCGAACGGACGGCACCTCCGTGTTCAACACACATACAGCTCGGTGACGTCTCCCATGCCTTGATCCAGCAAGGAGAGAGGGAGAGGTTGAGGAAGACTCCATCCAGCAGCAGCACAACAGCGTGGTGGTGGTGGAGGAGCGTGGTACTCCAGTAGGGCTTCGCCAAGCACCGCAAGAGACGAGGAGGGAGAGGGGTAGGCTGTGCCAAGAAGGAGAGGAACTCGTGTGTCTTGCAGCCTCCAATACCTCAAGTATATATAGGGGAAGGAGAGGGGCTGCGCCCCCTCCTAGGGTTCCCTCCCTAGGGGTGGCGGCAGCCCCCAGATCCCATCTGGGTGGCGACCACAAGGGGAAGAGGGGGAGGCGCACCTGGGGTGGGCCTTAGGGCCCATCTACCCTAGGGTTTGCCCCCCTTCCCTCTTGGAGGCGCCTTGGGCCTTTGTGGGGGGGCGCACCAGCCCACCTGGGGCTGGTCCCCTCCCACACTTGGCCCATCCAGCCCTCTGGGGCTTGTGGCCCACTTGGTGGACCCCCGGGACCCTCCCGGTGGTCCCGGTACGTTAACGATAAACCCCGAAATTTTTCCGATGACCAAAACAGGACTTCCCATATATAAATCTTTACCTCCGGACCATTTCGGAACTCCTCGTGACGTCCAGGATATCATCCGGGACTCCGAACAACATTCGGTAACCACGTATATCTATTCCTTATAACCCTAGCGTCATCGAACCTTAAGTGTGTAGACCCTACGGGTTCGGGAACCATGCAGACATGACCGAGACGTTCTCCGGTCAATAACCAACAGCGGGATCTGGATACCCATGTTGGTTCCCACATGTTCCACGATGATCTCATCAGATGAACCATGATGTCGAGGATTCGATCAATCCCGTATACAATTCCCTTTGTCTAGCGGTATTGTACTTGCCCGAGATTCGATCGTCGGTATCCCGATACCTTGTTCAATCTCGTTACCGGCAAGTCTCTTTACTCGTTCCGTAACACATCATCCCGTGATCAACTCCTTGATCACATTGTGCACATTATGATGATGTCCTACCGAGTGGGCCCAGAGATACCTCTCTGTCACACGGAGTGACAAATCCCAGTCTCGATTCGTGCCAACCCAACAGACACTTTTGGAGATACCCGTAGTGCACCTTTATAGCCACCCAGTTACGTTGTGACGTTTGGCACACCCAAAGTATTCCTACGGTATCCGGAGTTGCACAATCTCATGGTCTAAGGAAATGATACTTGACATTAGAAAAGCTTTAGCATGCGAACTACACGATCTTGTGCTATGCTTAGGATTGGGTCTTGTCCATCACATCATTCTCCTAATGATGTGATCCCGTTATCAACGACATCCAATGTCCATGGTCAGGAAACCGTAACCATCTATTGATCAACGAGCTAGTCAACTAGAGGCTTACTAGGGACATGGTGTTGTCTATGTATCCACACATGTATCTGAGTTTCCTATCAATACAATTCTAGCATGGATAATAAATGATTATCATGAACAAGGAAATATAATAATAACTAATTTATTATTGCCTCTAGGGCATATTTCCAACAGTTTCCCACTTGCACTAGAGTCAATAATCTAGTTCACATCGCCATGTGATTAACACTCACATCGCCATGTGACCAACATCCAAAGAGTTTACTAGTGTCACTAAACTTGTTCACATCATCATGTGATTAAGACTCAATGAGTTCTAGGGTTTGATCATGTTTTTCTTGTGAGAGAGGTTTTAGTCAACAGGTCTGCAACAATCAGATCCGTATGTACTTTGCAAATCTCTAGGTCATATTATAAATGCTGCTTCCACGCAACACTTCGAGCTTATTCCAAATGGTTTCTCCACTATACGTATCCGGTTTGCTACTCAGAGTCATTCAGATAGGTGTTAAAGCTTGCATCGATGTAACCCTTTACGCCGAACTCTTTATCACCTCCATAATCGAGAAACATGTCCTTATTACTCCAAGGATAATTTTGACCGCTATCTAGTGATCCACTCCTGGATCACCTTTGTACCCTCTTGCCAGACATGTGGCAAGGCACACATCAGGTGCGGTACTCAGCATGGCATACCGTATAGAGCCTATGACAAAAGCATAGGGGACGACATTCGTCCTTTCTCTTTCTTCTGCCGTGGTCGAGCTTTAAGTCTTAACTTCATACCTTACAACTCATGCAAGAACTCCTTCTTTGACTGATCCATCTTGAACACCTTCAAGATCATGTCAAGGTATGTGCTCATTTGAAAGTACCATTAAGCGTTTTGATTTATCCTTATAGATCTTGATGCTCAATGTTCAAGTAGCTTAATCCAGGCTTTCCATTGAAAAACACTTTCCAAATAACCCTATATGCTTTCCAGAAATTCTACGTCATTTATGATCAACAATATGTTAACAACATATATTCATCAGAAATTCTATAGTGCTCCCACTCACTTCTTTGGAAATACAAGTTTCTCATAAACTTTGTATAAACCCAAAATCTTTGATCATCTCATCAAAGCGTACATTCCAACTCCGAGATGCTTACTCCAGTCCTTAGAAGGATTGCTGGAGCTTTGCATACTTATTAGCATCTTTCAGGATTGACAAAACCTTCCGGTTGTATCACATACAACCTTTCCTCAAGAAAATCGTCGAGGAAACAATGTTTTGACATCCTATCTGCAAGATTTCATAAATAATGTTAATATAATTCCAACAGACTCTTAGCATCGCTACGAGTGAGAAAGTCTCATCGTAGTCAACTCCTTGAACTTGTCGGAAAACATCTTAATGACAAGTCGAGCTTTCTTAATGGTGATACTTACCATCATTGTCCGTCTTCCTTTTAAAATCCATATGTACCTAACAGCCTTACGACCATCAAGTAGTTCTTCCAAAGTCTACACTTTGTTTTCATATATGGATCCTCTCTCGGATTATATGGCCTCGAGCCATTTATCGGAATCTGGGCCCACCATCGCTTCTCCATAGCTCGTAGGTTCATTGTTGTCTAGCAACATGACTTCCAAGACAGAATTACGTACCACTCTGAAGTAGTACGCATCCTTGTCATCCTACGAGGTTTGGGAGTGACTTGATCCGAAGTCTCATGATCAATATCATAAGCTTCCACTTCAATTGGTGTAGGTGCCACAGGAACAACTCTTTGTGCCCTGCTATACACTAGTTGAAGTGACGGTTCAATAACCTCATCAAGTCTCCACCATCCTCCCACTCAATTCCTTCGAGAGAAACTTTTCCTCGAGAAAGGACCCGATTCTAAAAACAATCCCTTATTGCTTTCGGATCTGAGACAGGAGGTATACCCAACTGTTTTGGGTGTCCTATGAAGATGCATTTATCCGCTTTGGGTTCGAGCTTATCAGCCTGAAACTTTTTCACATAAGCGTCGCAGCCCCAAACTTTTAAGAAATGACAGCTTAGGTTTCTCTAAACCATAGTTCATACGGTGTCATCTCATCGGAATTACGTGGTGCCCTATTTAAAGTGAATGTGGTTGTCTCTAATGCCTAACCCATAAACTGTCGTGGTAATTCGATAAGAGACATCATGGTATGCATCATATCCAATAGGGTGCAGTTATGATGTTTGGACACACCATTACACTATGGTGTTCCAGGCTGTATTAGTTGTGAAACAATTTCCACAATATCTTAATTCTGTGCCAAACTCGTAATTCAGATATTCATCTCTATGATCATATCATAGATATTTTATCCTCTTGTCACGACGATCTTTCAACTTCACCTTGAAATTACTTGAACCTTTCAATAATTCAGACTCGTGATTCATCAAGTAAATATACTCAACATCTACTCAAATAATTTGTGAAGTAAGAACATAACGATATCCACTACACGCCTCAGCACTCATTGGACTGCACACATCAAAATGTATTACTTCCAACAAGTTGCTTTCTAGTTCCATTTTACTGAAAACGAGGCTTTCAGTCATCTTGCCCATGTGGTATGATTTGCATGTCTCAGGTGATTCAAAATCAAGTGAGTCCAAACGGTCCATTTGCATGGAGTTTCTTCATGCATATACACCGATAGACATGGTTCGCATGTCTCAAACTTTTCAAAACGAGTGAGCCCAAAGATCCATCAACATGGAGCCTTTTCATGCGTTTTATACCGATATGACTTACGTGCCAGTGCCACACAAGTAGCTGGTACTATCATTACTATCTTATATCCTTTGGCATGAACATGTGTATCACTACGATTGAGATTCAATAAACATTCATTTTAGGTGCAAGACCATTGAAGGTATTATTCAAATAAACAAAGTAACCATTATTCTCCTTAAATGAATAACTGTATTGCGATAGACATAATCCAATCATGTCTATGCTCAACGCAAACACCAATCTTGATGGTAGAGGGAGCGTACGATATTTGATCAACCTTGGAAATACTTCCAACACATATCGTCATCTCACCTTTAGCTAGTCTCCGTTTATTCCGTAGCTTTTATTTCGAGTTACTAACACTTAGCAACCGAACCGGTATCTAAGACCCTGGTGCTACTAGGAGTACTAGTAAAGTACACATTAACATAATGTATATCCAATATACTTCTATCGACAGCCTTCTCATCTACCAAGTATCTAGGGTAATTCTGCTCCAGTGGCTGTTTCCCTTATTACAGAAGCACTCAGTCTCGGGTTTGGGTTCAACCTTGGGTTTCTCCACTAGAGCAGCAGTTGATTTGCCGTTTCATGAAGTATCCTTCTTTCCCTTGCCCTTCTTGAAACTAGTGGTTTCACTAACCATCAACAATTGATGCTCCTTCTTGATTTCTACTTTCGCGGTGTCAAACATCGCGAATATTTCAAGGATCATCATATCTATCCTTGATATGTTATAGTTCATCACGAAGCTCTAGCAGCTTGGTGGCAATGACTTTGGAGAAACATCACTATCTCTGGAAGATCAAATCCCACTCGATTTGAGTGATTGTGGCACTCAGACAATCTGAGCACAAGCTCAACGATTGAGCTGTTCTCCCTTAGTTTGCAGGCTAAGAAAATCGTCGGGGGTCTCATACTTCCTGACGTGGGCACGAGCCTAAAATCCCAATTTCAGCCCTCGAAACATCTCATATGTTCCGCGACGTTTCGGAAAACGTCTTTGGTGCCTCAACTATAAACCGTTTAACTGAACTATCACGTAGTTATCTAAACGTGTATGTCCGATGTTCGTAACATCCACAAACGACATTTGGGGTTCAACACACTGAGCGGTGCATTAAGGACATAAGCTTTCTTCTGTCCGCATAATTGCTACTGTCAACTTTCAACTATATTTTCTCTAGGAACATATCTAAACAGTGGAACTAAAGCGCGAGCTTACGACATAATTTGCAAAGATCTTTTTGACTATGTTCAGGATAATTAAGTTCATCTTATGAACTCCCACTCAGATAGACATCCCTCTAGTCATCCAAGTGATTACATGATCCGAGTCAACTAGGCCGTGTCCGATCATCACGTGAGACGGACTAGTCAACATCGGTGAACATCTTCATGTTGATCGTATCTACCATACGACTCATGCTCGACCCTTCGGTCTCTTGTGTTCCGAGGCCATGTCTGTACATGCTAGGCTCGTCAAGTCAACCTAAGTGTTTTGCATGTGTTCCGAGGCCATGTCTGTACATGCTAGGCTCGTCAACACCCGTTGTATTCGAACGTTGGAATCTATCACACCCGATCATCACGTGGTGCTTCGAAACAACAAACTGACGCAACGGTGCACAGTTAGGGGGAACACTTTCTTGAAATTATTATGAGGGATCATCTTATTTACTACCGTCGTTCTAAGTAAACAAGATGCAAAAACATGATAAACATCACATGCAATCAAATAATAGTGACATGATATGGCCAATATCATATAGCTCCTTTGATCTCCATCTTGGGGCTCCATGATCATCTTGTCACCGGCATGACACCATGATCTCCATCATCATGATCTCCATCATCGTGTCTCCATGAAGTTGCTCGCCAACTATTACTTCTACTACTATGGCTAACACGTTTAGCAATAAAGTAAAGTAATTTACATGGCGTTTCTCAATGACACACAGTTCATACAAAAATAAAGACAACTCCTATGGCTCCTGCCGGTTGTCATACTCATCGACATGCAAGTCGTGATTCCTATTACAAGAACATGATCAATCTCATACATCACATATATCATTCATCACATCCTTTTGTCCATATCAAATCACATGGCATACCCTGCAAAAACAAGTTAGACGTCCTCTAATTGTTGTTTGCTTGTTTTACGTGGCTGCTATGGGTTTCTAGCAAGAACATTTCTTACCTACGCAAAACCACAACGTGATATGCCAATTGTTATTTACCCTTCATAAGGACCCTTTTCATCGAATCCGTTCCGACTAAAGTGGGAGAGACAGACACCCGCCAGCCACCTTATGCAAATAGTGCATGTCAGTCGGTGGAACCAGTCTCACGTAAGCGTACGTGTAAGGTTGGTCCGGGCCGCTTCATCCCACGATGCCGTCGAAACAAGATTGGACTAGTAACGGTAAGCATATTGAACAAAATCAACGCCCACAACTACTTTGTGTTCTACTCGTGCGTAGAATCTACGCAATAGACCTAGCTCATTATGCCACTGGTGGGTAACGTAGCAGAAATTCAAAATTTTCCTACGTGTCACCAAGATCTATCTATGGAGAAACCAGCAACGAGGGGAAGGAGAGTGCATCTACATACCCTTGTAGATCGCTAAGCGGAAGCATTCAAGAGAACGGGGTTGAAGGAGTCCTACTCGTCGTGATCCAAATCATCGGAGATCCTAGTGCCGAACGAACGGCACCTCCGCGTTCAACACACGTACAGCTCGGTGACGTCTCCCATGCCTTGATCCAGCAAGGAGAGAGGGAGAGGTTGAGGAAGACTCCATCCAGCAGCAGCACAACAGCGTGGTGGTGGTGGAGGAGCGTGGTACTCCAACAGGGCTTCGCCAAGCACCGCAAGAGACGAGGAGGGAGAGGGGTAGGGCTGCGCCAAGAAGGAGAGGAACTCGTGTGTCTTGCAGCCTCCAATACCTCAAGTATATATAGGGGAAGGGGAGGGGCTGCGCCCCCACCTAGGCTTCCCTCCCTAGGGGTGGCGGCAGCCCCCAGATCCCATCTGGGTGGCGGCCACAAGGGGAAGAGGGGGAGGCGCACCTGGGGTGGGCCTTAGGGCCCATCTGCCCTAGGGTTTGCCCCCCTTCCCTCTTGGAGGCGCCTTGGGCCTTGGTGGGGGGCGCACCAGCCCACCTGGGGCTGGTCCCCTCCCACACTTGGCCCATGCAGCCCTCCGGGGCTTGTGGCCCCACTTGGTGGACCCCCGGGACCCTCCCGGTGGTCCCGGTACGTTACCGATAAACCCCGAAACTTTTCTGGTGACCAAAACAGGACTTCCCATATATAAATCTTTACCTCCGGACCATTCTGGAACTCCTCATGACGTCCGGGATATCATCCGGGACTCCAAAAAACATTCGGTAACCACGTATATCTATTCCTTATAACCCTAGCGTCATCGAACCTTAAGTGTGTAGACCCTGCGGGTTCAGGAACCATGCAGACATGACCGAGATGTTCTCCGGTCAATAACCAACAGCGGGATCTGGATACCCATGTTGGTTCCCACATGTTCCACGATGATCTCATCGGATGAACCACGATGTCGAGGATTCGATCAATCCCGTATACAATTCCCTTTGTCTAGCGGTATTGTACTTGCCCGAGATTCGATCGTCGGTATCCCGATACCTTGTTCAATCTCGTTACCGGCAAGTCTCTTTACTCGTTCCGTAACACATCATCCCGTGATCAACTCCTTGATCACATTGTGCACATTATGATGATGTCCTACCGAGTGGGCCCAGAGATACCTCTCCGTCACACGGAGTGACAAATCCCAGTCTCGATTCGTGCCAACCCAACAGACACTTTCGGAGATACCCGTAGTGCACCTTTATAGCCACCCAGTTACGTTGTGACGTTTGGCACACCCAAAGTATTCCTACAGTATCCGGGAGTTGCACAATCTCATGGTCTAAGGAAATGATACTTGACATTAGAAAAGCTTTAGCATGCGAACTACACGATCTTGTGCTATGCTTAGGATTCGGTCTTGTCCATCACATCATTCTCCTAATGATGTGATCCCGTTATCAACGACATCCAATGTCCATGGTCAGGAAACCGTAACCATCTATTGATCAACGAGCTAGTCAACTAGAGGCTTACTAGGGACATGGTGTTGTCTATGTATCCACACATGTATCTGAGTTTCCTATCAATACAATTCTAGCATGGATAATAAACGATTATCATGAACAAGGAAATATAATAATAACTAATTTATTATTGCCTCTAGGGCATATTTCCAACAAACTAAGCAAATTATCTCAGACTGGAAATCTGCTGCAACCTCTGAAAGGGGACATTCAACATTGACTGAAATGAGGCTGTGAGATGATGTTGCACTGGCTACAACAACATTTGAGGTGGCCAATGTGTCTGGGCTCTGAAATGATGACACTATCAAATCTTGCCTAAAGTTACTGATGAAATCCGAATGGTCCACCATGATTACAAGCACTTTCTGCTTAGCACTTTCTATGATCATTTGCTGCACATCCTCATCACCTCTAATTCTCACCATCCCATCTGAAATTGCTTTTCCAGGTCTTTGCCAGTAAATTATGTGCTCATGGACAGGATATCCCAGCCATTTTAGATGCTCTTCAATGAATGCATATGAGAATGACCCAGCATCAACATAGTCAATCACCTCCACAGATGGATTGTAATACTCCATGCTATTTGTTGGTTCACAGAATATTCCACCATGCTCAAGTTCTAGTGTAAAGAAAGGAGTATACACACTCTGTCCCATTGCTGAATCACACACTGCACCCACATAGAGCATAATATAAGCACAAACATCAACATAACAAGTATACAGCAGAATATAAGCACAAAATCAGTTAACTGCATCTTGTGGATGCAGTTAGTTAACTGCAAACATTCAGTTAACTACCTCTTACAGATTTAGGGGACCAAGCCACTACAACAAAAATATATGCAATATAGTTAACTACCTCTTATACTCTTATAGTAACTGAAGAAATATCAGCTACTACATCTCCAAGTGCAACAATATAGTTCACTGAAGAAAAGTTCAGTTAACTACATCTTGCAAATTAACTGAACAAATCTAGTAACAATTGGGTATTTATGTTACAGTCGTCATCTCCTACCTATTCAACACACTTTGCAATGGCTACCCAGGGTCACTAAATACACAACAACACATGAACCCTAAACCTTTGCCAAAAATAGAAATACCTAAACCCTAGACCAAAATCTGTGGTCAAAATCAGTTCTTTAATCCATTGCAAGAACACTAGGCAACAGGTACCACTGGATGTACAAGAATCGCTCTCAAAACAAACTGATCCGCCGGTGCTACAGGCGACAATGGAGGAGGAGCAAAGCAGAGGAGGACGAACAAAGGAGATGAAGAAACGAACCATAATCTGGAGGAAAGACGCCGTGCGGCCTAACTTGATGGACGGAAGGAGGCGGCTGCACACCGCCGGTGAGCTCCGGCGATGTCGCCATGATGGCTGACGTCAGCCCGCGGCTCCAGCTCCAGCGGCAGCAGCTCGTGCGGTCGGAGTGGTGAGGACAGAAGATGAACATGAGTTATTGACCCAGGGGAGACAACATTTATTCAGGTACCACTTGGTCATGAAGTGCGGGTTGATAAGCAAATAAGGCAGGGGGCTATGTGCAAAATGCAATGCGCTGACCAGCCAGGCCACTTGGCATCCACTTGTCGAGCTGTGAGTGGTTGTGGACTGAATTTGCACCTCCAATGCAAGTTCAGGGATGAAATAATCTACTTTTGCAAGTACAAGGACTAAACCATCACCTGACATGCAAGTATAAGGACCTGGGGTGCTATTACCTCGAATTAGAATGAATCATTGTGCCTGCCTGCCCTCCCGGTAGACGGCGACGTGATGCTGCGACATGCATGCCGGTGGACGTGTGCCGTCTCACCGTGTCCCTACTCCAGCGGTGTGCAGACTGCACACGTTGCCAGTGGAGAAAAGAAAAACGTAGTACTACAGTGTAATGCCTGCTAGTCTGTTACTACTGCTTTGGCTCCTCCAGCTCACCGCTACGACACAGGGCTAGAAGATAATTCTACCCACCGACGTCGTACGCGCCGTTGACACGACACTTGGCAGTAGCCATTGTGTCCCTCTACCAGGTACGCAGCATTAGTGACGATCGATGGCGAGGGCGAACCGAGAACGCGACCCCCTAATTAAGTGCACATGCGTGCACGCGTGGATTTAGCCGAGTTTTCCCTTGGATTGAGAGCGATTGAGAGAGAAGGCAAGCCGGATTTGAATGCCCTCACATGCCGCAACAACTATACGAGTAGTACTCAGCTCGCTCTCGCTAATCAACACGCGAGACTGATATGTCGGCGCGGCAGCCATGCATCCATCTTCTAGCTCAGGACTCAGGAGCTTGCTAGCCTACACAAGCAGCGCGTCGCAGATCGGCCGTTCACTCTCCCTAATCGTACAGAGCTCCGGATAGAACGGGCCGGGTCGATCAAGCAGCAGTAACCAGCACAGCGTTTAATCGAGATACACTGCCTCTGGCTCTGCATGTCCTTTCTATCTTCCGCGCGTGCCAAAACAGTTAGAGAAGGCCTTGTTTCAAAAACAAAAAAATCAGTTAGGAAAATGAGTACGTCCAGGAAAATCAACACAGATAATGAGGTTGTGCCCTCGATCGGAACATCCTCTCGGAGCACTTGCGGAGCAATTGCTCCTCTGGTTTACTGGAGCTGTGGCAGCACTTGGTACGTACCTGGATTAATTAAGCTCGTTAAGATACTCATGGATGGAGCCACACATCACTCAAGGCTTGTATGCGTTTAGTACATGGCAGGGGCCGGTAGTTTGACATTTTTTGCGTGGTATTATTAGGAACATGCAGCTTCATTGATAAATGTTCTTTACCTGGAGAGCAAGCTTGCATCGTCTGCAATGGAAAAAGAAACTAGTTGCTAAAGCAGTTCGATGAACATATCTAGGTCGGTCCCATCCCATGCCATGTGTGTTTTTTCTTTGAGCTGCTCTGGGCCCTGGTTAGCACTCATGCTAATTAGCTTGTTACTCCTGGTTCTAACTAGGAAACGGGCATATATATACATACCTATGCATGGACGCATGGTCCAAGACTTGGGGATCACACCAACACCGTGACCACGGGAACACAGTGTGACTCCCTCGACCCTTTTTCAGGCTCGTCATAGTGAGGAGTAACTTAAAGGGTGCTTGGATACAAGGGACTATTTTTAGTCTGATTAAAAATAGTCTTTTTTAGAGGCTAAAGTTCCAAGCACCCCTCACTAAAGAGAGACTGGAGGGTGCTTGGATCCAAGGGACTATTTTTAGTCTGACTAAAAATAGTCTCTTTTAGAGGCTAAATTTCCAAGCATCCCTGACTAAAGAGAGACTAGGACTAGTCTTGAGGCTAAAAAATTTTAGTCATAGGAAACCTACTAAAATATGTATTAGCCCTCTCTCTCATCACTTAATGCCTCTCCTTTAACACATGCGAGTTTTGAATTGGAGGGTTTGGAGGATAATAAATGCTCAATAACTTGATTTTAGTCTCTTTAGTATTTGGATCCAAGCATGGGTGGGGCTAGCAAGTTTTAGTCCCACTACTTTTAGTCATGGGACTAAAACGTATCCAAGCACCCTCTAGGACTAGTCTTGAGGCTAAAAAATTTTAGTCATAGGAAACCTACTAAAATATGTATTAGCCCTCTCTCTCCTTATTTAATTCCTCTCCTTAACACATGCGAGTTCTGGATTGGAGGGTTTGGAGGATAATAAATGCTCAATAACTTGATTTTAGTCTCTTTAGTATTTGGATCCAAGCATGGATGAGGCTAGCAAGTTTTAGTCCCACTACTTTTAGTCATGGGACTAAAACGTATCCAAGCACCCTCTTAGACTAGTGTCATATGCATGACACTAATCTAAGTTACTAACCTCATAGTGCAAAGTATCTTAGTAGTAGTGTGATAGTTTGTTTCATTTATTGCCTTATAGACTCATTTTACCTCGGGAAGCGCTATGTTACAGTAACATATTATGTTACTCCAAGCACCTCTCTCCTCATTAAATACTTGCCACATAAGCAAAATTGTCTTGGGGTGTGTTAAGTTACTACCTAAGTTACCCCCACTATGACTAGCCTCAGTGCAGGCACGAAGGCCATCAATGCCTCGACTTACACAAGCTATTTGTTTCCATATTTCTTTCATGGGAGTGGAAACGAATACAGAAATGAATATAGAAACAGATAATACCAGAAACGAACACGCTGCGAATACGGAGCAAACACGACATTGAAACTGGACGTTGGCCGAAACTTTAAATCCCCTTGAACAATAGACAAAAACACAAGCAAACTAACAACTTAATAAAGTATTAACAAGGCTATAAAATAATGTGCTTAGATAGTGACTTAGCGTAGTATTGTTCTTGTACTGGACAATTGTGTGGGTCCAGTTGAGTAGTACATGTGTGGTCATAGAAGTTGGCCTCAGTGGGTCATTCTTTTTAGAGGTTGTGTGTTGATTGGTGATTGAGTTACAAAGCAACCATTGTCCCATAGTAAAACAAAAATTCCATCTTCATCAAAACAGAACATGTTTGTTCTGCTGGAGAACACATTCTAGGGAAATTGACAAAAAGACGCGCGTGAACGCAGTAAATTTTTACAAAGCCTACTATATATGCACAAAATAAAGATAAAGCTTCACATAATTTGAACTCATGAGAGGACAGAGTTAGATGGCAGGCTTCCGCATCACTGTGAGCCAGTCCACCAACAAATACCGTGTATGTCTTGGGGGTCGGTGTTGGAGATGCCCAAAGGTTTATACATGGTAGGGAGGTGTAGTTCCACTCATCCAGAGACCAGTTCACGGACAAATAATGTGTATGTTTTCGAGGGCGACGTTGGAGATGCCCTAAGGAATCTCCACCGCACACCCTCAAACCACCCGCATACGTCCGGACTTATTTTGCCATCGAACGCGGGTCTGCATCGGAGACAAACTATGGTGGCTTTGCGGGCGTTCGGACCGCTGCCACATTAACCCTCTTCTCCCCCTCCCCCCGAAAAAGGTCAACGCCGGTCCAGAGTGTCAATGTCGCATTCATGCCTGGCCAGGGCAGACGCGACCTCGCACTGCTGTCGCCAAGAGAGTCTCGCCTCACCGCTTCCCATTCCACGGGACAGCTCCATGTTCAAACGACACCGCGGCGGTTCACCAACCTGCATTAATGATATGCGGTTGCCGAGGAATCTACTCTAGCATCACCCGTCCGTCCGTCTGCTGCCCACCATTGCCATCCACATGCTATATAAACTCTAGCCCCGACCATAGCCGTAGCCATCCTCCTCCGGTCCTTTTCTACTCTCGACACCACGCTCACCATGGCCTCCTTGCGCTCCAAAACCATCTAGGACAACCTCTCATCCGACCAGAAGAAGGAGATGGCCACTATTGCTGCCAGCTGGCAGACGGAGACCGACGACGTCCCAATGGAGGACGAGTCGGCGCTACCCTCCTCGTTGGTGCATGCTGGCGTCAGCATCGACAAGACTCGTGCCCACTATATGGATATGGTGTGGGAGGAGCGGGAGGCACGGGTTCCGGGAGGCACAGGCCGACCGGGCCTATAATCTCTACCTCCTCGAGGAGAACCGGCAAGCGAAGGAGCAACTCGTCGCTGGCATGGCCAGTGCGCCGGACACGGACGTGATGGAGCAAGCGGCGCTGCTCGCCTCCTACCGCTCTGCCCACGGCATCCGTCGTGACCGCTGGTGGTACATCCAATATCAGGCGAAATTACAAGCCTCCTACAAGGAGATGGATAAGGTGTTCGGCAAGAGCGGCGGCGAGGAGGAAATCACCGGCTCTGCCAAGGACGCGCCCCGCCGCCACGACCACAAAGCTAGCACATCCACGGGCACCGCCAACAGCAAGGAAGAGTAGTGCATGGTTGGTCGCCACCGCTCGGGTCCCAAGAAGGCCACTTCTCTCCCCCTCCCGTTAAAACCAAGCTTGGCCTACTGAAAATCGTCATCGGATTAGCCACTCAGGCTGCGGAGGCAGAGCTGGAGAGCGCTGATGCGGAACTAGAGAAGGCAAAGGCAAGAGCCGGAGCTTCACTTCTCAGGGCTCACAGCCGGACATGGGGAATGAGCGTCGGCTATCATTTAGATTAGGTTTCAAGTAGGGTTTAGTTAAAATTTTCTAAAATATAATGAATTTTGTTCGATTTATATGAAAGTTGTCCGAATTGTAATGAATGTGCTTCGGTTATATGAAAATTCGTCGTGTTTGAATGAATTTTGTCCTATTAGTTGAAAACCTAGCTTAAAATATATGATGACAGCGTTGGATGGTATGCACCCGCATTCGTGTCCGCAGATTGGTCCCCGTATCTGGCTAGCCCCTATCTGCGGGCGGATACGGGAAAAAACTAACGGGTCAATCACTACTAGGAAAAGGCCTACTAGTGGCGCATCAGTTTTGCCTACTAATGGCGCACTACTGGTGCGCCACTAGTACCACGCCACTAGTATTATATATTAATGGCGCACCACACCGTGCACCATTAGTATAGACCAACATGTGCCATTAGTATGCCTTCCAGGGGGTCATATTTACCCATGTGCTTTGGCATACTAATGGCGCACTGTGGGGTGATGCGCCATTAGTATCCTTTGGCATACTAATGGCGCACTGTGTAGTGATGCGCCATTAGTATCCTTCGGCATACTAATGGCGCACTTTGAGATGATGCGCTATTAATATGAATATTAGGTTTTTTTTATTTTTCAGTTTTTTGCACAGGTTACAAAATATATTAGTGGACAGAATATAGACAGCACCACACAGCAACAGCAGATTCATAGAATACAATAGAAGATTATTCTCCGAATACAATTCATCATATTAGTCTCCGAATTCAAAAGACCGAACAAAGATAGAACATTACAAGTCTCGAGACCGTGAGTAGCGAGTTTGTCTTCACATTACAAGTCGATATCGATCATCTAAACTACCATCATATAGAAGAGAGATGTGGTCATCACGATGAGCATCATCGCGATGAAACTGGTCTTCATCTGGTTCCTCCAACGCTCCCTCCTCTCTCCCGCTAGATAGCGGGCGTATCTAGATTCCGCCTCTGCCCTAGTGGTGTACCATTTGTAACTGTTACCGCTGAAACGGTGAACCTGTCTCCGACACTCCTTCCAGTCATCGTAGACTCCGGGAACCTTACCCTTGTACACGACATACGACGGCATCTCTATGCACAAGCCAAACAATAGACAATACATGAGCAATATATAAGTATGCAACAAAAGGATCGGAAGAGAAAAGCAAGACATTAATAGCACGATTCATGGTCCTACTAATAAATAGCATCAATTACATCTAAGTTGAACGACTGTCCAAACCAAAGAGACATATAATTCATTAAAGTTTAATTACAACATGAGCCAATCAATGTTTCAGAACTACACATAGCATCACTACTTTCGACTCGACTCATGGGACCGGAGCGTGGATGAAGCCGCCGTCTGTCGTGATGGTCATGCAATCGCGGGCGTTGCCAACCTGCATTTGTAGCGTTGTGTTTATCTCACTGTTGGACGGTTGATATCTGAGGTAGAACTGCCCCGAGGTATGAAGGACATCTTGATGGATGATTTCCGCAAACTCCGACTGGATGCGAAAGAATTCTTGTCTGATGTCCACGTCCTGAATTGCCGACAAGCTCGCGGCCCAATCTTTGAGATTATCTGGTAGCAGAAGGTGATGATGGTCCCATACGATCGCCCTCATGTGATGGAGGGCATAGTAGGCATCCTTCTGACCGCCAGGTGGCTGCTTGACGCAGCAGAACTTAGTATTGTGGGCGAACACGTGCCTGGCGTACCTATGAACTAGCCTGGTGAAGGTGCCTCCAGATTTGGCGTAGCCGGCGAGAACATCATCAAGAACTTTCTTGATATTTGTGTAGTCTATCTTGAAGTCACGATTCGGGTCGAAATTCTGGCCATGGAATATTTCGGGCTTAAGAGGATGAGTGTGCAATGTGTGTCACTGCACAGAACACAGAATGTTAGAAAAAAACCGATCGAAATCTAAGAAATCATATGTTACGGGGCGGTTAAGGGATGACTTACTCGGAAAAGTAAGACACAAGGAAGTTATCCTTATCTGGGTTTGCCAGAATGACGCCTTCGAGGTGTGAACTCGCGGCTTGGCGGTCCCCAGCGCTGCCTAAGAGCTTGGAACGCATGTAGAAGGGGTCGACTATCATGATGTCAAGGGTCTTGTCTCTAATGATCTGCATTTCCATACTCAGTGAAAATAGCCGAACGAAGGTGTAGTGTAGCGGATGAAGGTTAAACATAGCAAAGATGTCATCAAACCGTAGGACGATCGTACCCCTGATGGCGCCATCCACAAAGCCCTTGCCCTCTGGCACCTTGGCCACGAAAACCGGGTATGCCACATCATTCTCTCTGAGACGCCGCTTCTCCAAAGAAAGAACACTGTCATGCAAACTCCGCATAGCACCGGTTGCAGCATTGAGCATATTTGTCGGTAGCATCGCCCTACCCGCCACATGCACCCTCCTCGAGATATCCTTAGGTGAAGGTGGCCCGTCCTGAGCACGGATCGTACTCGGTGCTGGCTGGCTCGCACCGGCGCCCTTTTTAGCCTTTTGTTTCCGTCCCTTCTTCTTGATCTACTGTAATGGGACCGAGTTCTGCTCACAGACCGCCTTCTTGAGCGTGTTGGGGCTGATAATATTTCGCACCTCAGCTATCTGAGGTTCGGTGAAGGCGGCAGCTGGAGGCGTCTCTTGAGAACTGAACGCCAGACGACGCCTATTGCAATTGGGTTTCTCAGCCGTACCAGCTAGATCGCGGTCGTCTTGGTTGGGTTCTTGAGAAGGAGGCCCGCAGAACTCGTCACCGTACCCATGTTCGGCAAAGTACTTATCGACGTTGGTAAATGTACCGTCGTCGTTGTCGTCGTCGCCCGGATCCTGTGCCATATGCATGTCCGGATCCTGTGCCATAGGGATGTCCGGTAGCGTTGCGGCGTTCTTGCCATGGCTTGGCGTCGGCACGACTGGTGGTATTGTCTGTGGGATGGTGTCCCCCGCCCCCAAACGAATCTGGCTCTTCGGCCAAAGCAGGGGCCAGCTTACGCAGGCGCTGAGGGTCATCTCATCGTCTTCGTCGGCCCCAGCGGGTCGAATCGGAGGTAACAGCTCGTCGCAGCCTGGCAGCACCCGAACCACTTCAACCCTATACACTGTGGGTGGCATCGGATTACCGTGGAACACGGGGTTGCCCGGTTGAACGATTCTGCCCTTGGCGACATCGACCAACTCGCCGCCCACGAAGTGCAGGAGAGTGCAAGGAACATCGGCGCCGCCCTGCGAAAACATGTAGGGCGTCAGGTATGCCCAGTCAAAGGCAAGAAGATGAAGTCATCGGCCGAGAGGCTTAGTTACCGTGATGCCGTCGAGCTCGGCTAATGTCGAGGCACCGCCAACGGCGGGCGTGCAACTGACGAAGGGGCCGCTTGCTGCCGAGGTGCCGGCCGGCGTACACCCGGGTGCGTTAAGCTCCAATGCCCGTGCCGGCGCTGGAGACACCAATGGCGCCGCCTGCGCGTTGTGAGAGTCACTGGCCGTGAAGCTGGGAACTGGGGGAAGCCCCTGTTGGCCGCCCGCAATCCACGTCGTCAGCCCATGAGTCAACGTAGGCACCATGGCGTTGAGCGTCGTTCCCAGTTGTTGTTGCACTTGCTCTTGGACAATCTCCGGAATCCACGCCACTTGTGCCTTGAGTGCTTCAAGCTCGTGCGACTGGCTTTCCGAGCTGGTCTTTTTCTCCTTTCGCCCACCAGCGGTATAGTATGACGACCATTTTGTGGACAAGTCTTTGCCGGCCACACGACCAGCTGACATCGGCTTACTGAGCTTATCCTTGTTTTTCATTACATTCAACGCCCTATTTAAAGGGGTGTCGAAAGGGGAGCTCTGAGACGACCCCGCGCTACTGCTTTCATTGTCATGCGGAAGGAACGTGAACCATTTAGAAATATTGGAGATTAATTAGAATGCAACCATATGGAGCTAATTACGCGGGGGTGTATTCCCTACTAGAACAAGCTCAAGCGCCCTGGTCTTCGGATCCGTGGTAAGCTCCTTTGTTACCGGGTCCTCCTTGTACCGGGCCCTGAGAAAGTTCCTGGTCTGCTTGTCACGGTATTTCTCGAAGCGGGGCGGTAGGCCTTGCTCGGCACGCTCCGCGTCCTCCTTGTCCCATATAGGCTCTGCCACTCTGTAATCGCCGGGACCGAGTTGGTGTACCCCTAAGTTCAACTTCCGCATTTCTTTCCCCCACTGACTTAATTCGGAGGTTGCGCTGCTCTCGCACTTGATCTTGAACTTCTTGTAGTCATCTTCGCTCATCAAAGGATATTTCGCCTCGATCTTCTCATAACTATCACCTTTTTCAATCATTTCCTTCACCGTTATTTTCCAAGTAGACAGGGTCGTGCTCATCCTCGTGAGGGTGGCACTGTTCACTTTATTCCCTGAGAGGCGTGTGTTTGCAAACTCAGCGGGGAACTTGTATCGTTCGTGTAGCTTCGTGAAGAGGAGGCTGCGTAAATTCCCTCGGTCCTTATGCCTTAGGTTCTCGGTGTTGATCGAGACGGTGCTCCGGAGAATGCACCCGAGCTGAACCGAGTACCCCTTGACTACTTGTTTGGGCGTTGTCGGATGCCCATCGGAGTTCACTTTAGTAAATTCCTCCTTGACGGTGTCGAGCACGCTCGGGTGCCGGTCCTTCTGTTGCCTCTTCGGTTGGCTGCCATCTGTGCGTGCGCCGCCATCATCAGTGGTGGCATCCTCGGCGGCACCATCAGTGGTGTCATCCCCGACGCCACTAGTGGTTGTGTAGTCAGGATCGGTGTCTTCCGCGGCGTCCTCATAGCGGTGAGGTTCTTCCTCCAACTCCTGGGACAGCTCCCAGAATTGCTTGTCGCCTGAACCGCCGGCCTCATCGTTGTGGGCCATATTTCGCTCTAAATAGGAAAAAAGTTGGTTATTGTCAAGGAACAAGATCATGGTCTCATTATTTAGGGTTTGTCGACACCGAGGCATCCTAAAAGCTAAGTTTTTATCATTTAGGGTTTGTCGACGACGAGGCACCCTAAAAGCCTAAGCGTACATCATTTAGGTTCTCATCGACACCGAGGCACCCTATAGAAGCCAAGATTTTATCATTTAGGGTTTGTTGACGCCGAGGCACCCTAAATGCTAAGTTAAGCTTTCATCATTTAGGGTTTATCGATGCCGAGGCACCCTAGGTTGGGCCTAATCACTTGGCACTAATCACTTGGCTCTATTGCCACCTATGTTGGGTTTATCATCAAGGGTTTATCGGAATGGCGGGGCAGTTGATCCTACTTAACTAAGTACTAAGATACCCCGGCCCATGCATTAGTCGCAAGTACCCCATATGTCCTATTTTTAGCAAAGTCATGCTAAAATTCACGGAAAATTTCAGCATGACCTTTGCTGAAAATAGGACATATGGAGTACCCGAATTTGCCGGAACGGAAGTTAATCGACATTCCGACAAACTCAAGGGCCTCTCGGGGTACCTGCAAAATCATCACGACACGATGGTCGGAGACAAAACCCAGCAAACTGATTATCTTAGCTCCGATCCAAGCTCATCTGCTCCGTGTGGTACAAACCCCCTACCAGCTGCGAGAAATACTATGAATTCGGTAACAAGTTGCTAACACTGGCCCTTCTGAACAGATGTAGGGCATTCAAGAGTGAGGCATCAGTTACTGTATGCTTAGACAGTTTAGTTACTCTGCTCATATTTCCATGGACACTCCAGAAAATAACATGCTTAAAGGACGAATAGATCACGGGCACTGGAATATACAACAGCAGTGCATCACACAAGCACACAATATATGGAATTCTAGCTTTAGCAAAAAATTGAGCATGGCATCTACAGGTTACAAAAAAATGAGCATCTTCTCTGCATTTATAAAGCATTAGGATAGTGAAAGTATTACTCACTTTGATGGAATTCTAGCTTGTGATGATCTGACAGTGACAAATGTTGCAAATTGATTGAAAGCACTGTAATTCAACCAAAAATCTACTCTGAACAGTGCTTGCAAATTCAGTAACTTAAACTGAGATACAAAAATTTGAGTGAATACTCCACTTTTTTCAGTGAGCAGTACTCCACTATTCATTTTGATCTGGTATTAATCTCAGCTTGATCTTTTCATTATCTCTGAATTTCAAAATAGAGTCTACATACTGCAAAATTTGGCACTACATCCAGTTTGGCACTACATAAACCTCTAAATTCAAAGCACTACATCTTCCAGTTTGGCACTACACGCAGCTCTAAATTCAGACTAAATCAAATCTGACATACTGGACTACATCAACTGCAGGATTCCACTCTAAATTCAGACTACATCAACAACAACTACTTTTTTTGCGGGAATCAACAGCAACTACTTGACCAGGATTTGGAGTAGTGCATTACAAATCGAACTTACTGCGAGTTCCTGGAGGAGGGCAGGACGGGCTCCTCGTCGGGGTCGGCGCCGCCGACGGTCGAGGAGGCGAGGGGCTTGGAGGAGTCGGAGGAGACGGCGAGCGGGGGACCCGGGAACCTTCGCCGCCGTATGTGGGCGCGCGAGGGGCAGGAGTAGCCGGAGCACGAAGCCGCGGCGCGAGGGGCGAGGTCGGTGAAGACAACGGCGACGGCGGCGCAACGGGGGCGC
>NC_041388.1:582489280-582656274 GCF_002162155.2 Triticum dicoccoides
GGCGGCGAGGGTGGAGTCCGGCGGGGGTCGGCGCGGCGGGGGTGGGGGCGCGGGGGTGGAGTCCGGCGAGGGTCGGGGCGGCGGCGTCGTGGGTCGGGGCAGCGTGCGGGTGGATCTGGCGAGGGAGAGAGGGACGAAGGGGATCTGGCGAGGGAGAGGGAGGAATTAGCTAGGGGGAAGCTTACTAATGGCGCACCCCCTATTCGGTGCGCCATTAGTAATCTTTTTTTATATAGCAATGGCGCACTAGCAGGAGGTGCGCCATTAGTAATCTTTTTTTATATAGCAATGGCGCACCAGCCAGAGGTGCGCCATAAGTAATTTTTTTTTGTTGTATCTAATAATTTTTAAGAAAATGAATATGAATATGAAACAGTAATGATTTTTTATAAAAACAGTAATGATTTTTTATAAAAACAGTAATAATTTTTAAAAAATATCATCAAATTTGTTATTTGAAAATATTTATGAATATGAAAAAATATCATCAGATTTATTATTTGAAAATATCATCAAATTTGTTATTTGAAAATATAATCAATTTTTTTTGCAATTTTAGTTGCATTTATTTGTGATGGTGGAGCGGGACGGGGAGGGTGCGGGGGAGGGTGCGGTGGGTCGTCGGAGGGGGATCGAGATCTGGCGAGGTGGGATAGCGATCGAGATGGAGGGGGATCAAGATTGAGTGTCCATGAAATTTAAAAACATTCATGAGTTCAAAAAGTGCCCATGAAATACAATCGAGAAATGAAGGCTACAATTTAAATACAATCGATCTTAGCTAGCTATCTGTTCAAAATCTTCTTGTCCTTATTTTTCGTAAATGGAGTTCTTCTCTTGAACGGACGTCCTTTAGGTAGGGTGGTCCTCCTTCTTCTTGTGGTGTATGCTGCTACTTCATCGTCGTTGTCATGTTCAATCTTCGGGTCGCCGTACTTGTCGAAGTCTTGCTCATCTGCTACTCCATCCATTCCGATTATCTTCCTTTTGCCTCTCCTCACGACAACACGACTGGGCTTTGACGGGTCGGTAATGAAGAAGAAGTGGTCCACTTGGGAAGCCAGTACCCATGGCTCATTTTTCGCAGTGACATTTGTGCCCGCGGTCTTGGATTTGGCTTTGGGTATAACCATGGTGGTGAAATACCGGTCTTCTTTTAGGACGCTCTTGGCCCATCTGACACGGAACATCGGAACCTTCTCTCCAGCTTAGCTCAGCTCCCAGATCTCCTCGATCCTTCCGTGGTATCTGTCCTTGTCGTTACCGGTGTAGGATTTCATCGTTACCCCGGAGTTCTGATAACCATCGCTCTTCATGTCCTTGTCCTCGGTGTAGAATGTGTAGCCGTTGATATCGTACGCCTCATAGGTCATCAGGTTGTAATCGGCGCCCTATGACAAGGCGAATATGAGTTGTTCTTCCGCGGAAGAATCCTCATGTAAAGGGTACGACGGAAGCTTCTGCTTGAACCAACGCGTGAAACATGAGTTGTGCTCTTTGATTATATCTCCGTTTATCCTCTGTTGGCCTCGGTCATTGTACGTCTTCTCAATAAAGGTTTGTGCTCTACCACCCAAGGATCGACCACGTCTATGTGTTGTAGCGCGACTAGGTTTGCTCTTTCAAAGTCGGTGAGTCGACCCTCGAAGTCGACATGCATTTCGCGGCGACCCTCACGGTGACCCCATCCAGCGAGCCTACCGAGGTGCCTGTTGACGGACAGACCAACAGGGTTCTCGATGCCTAGATAATTCATGCAGTAGGAGATGCACTCTTTGGTCAGAAAGCCCCTGGCTATGCTTCCCTCTGGACGTGACATGTTGCGAACGTATCCTTTGATGACACCATTCATCCTTTCGAACGGCATCATACTGTGCAAGAACGTCGGCCCGAGTTGGATGATATCCTCCACGATATGGACCAGCAGATGCACCATAACGTCGAAGAATGCGGGCGGGAAGTACATCTCAAGCTCGCATAGTATCACCATGATCTCTTCCTGTAGCCTTCTGAATTGCCTCACGCCAACCGACTTCTGAGAGATGACGTCGAAAAAGTTGCATAGGCCAAATAGCGTTTCACGGACGTGCGCGTCCATGATCCCACGGATTGCAACTGGAAGTATCTGCGTTATCAGCACGTGACAGTCGTGAGACTTCATCCCGCTGAACTTCTGCTTCGCTGGGTCTAGGTATCTGCTTATCTTCCCTGCGTAACTGTAAGGAAGTTTTACTCCTGCGAGGCAGGTGAAAAACTGCTCGATCTCCTTCTGACTTAGAGTGAAGCATGCGGGAGGGTAGTCATTTCCGGTCTTTTTGGCCTTTTTTCCTTTGCGACGACTTACTGTGTCCTGCTTCGCCTCATCATCATCATTAGCGTGAAGCTCCTACCTGATGCCCATTGATTTCAAGTCTGCCCTTGCTTTCGGCCCATCTTTGGTCCTCTTTGGCATGTTGAGCAGGGTACCAAGCAGACTCTCGCACACGTTCTTCGTGATATGCATGACATCAAGGCTGTGAGGCACACGGTGGATCTTCCAGTATGGCAAGTCCCAGAAAACAGACCTCGTTTTCCGTACCTTTAGCAGCGGCTCTGGTGCCTTTCGCTTCTTTCCCGGCTCTGGCACCTTTTGCTTCTTTCCCGGTAGTGGGCAATCTTTCCAATTTTTCAACAGCTCGTCTATTTCCTCGCCGCTCCTTGTACGCGGGCATCTTCGGGGTTCGGTTTCACCATCGAACAGATCCTTGCGTTTCCTCCATGGGTCATCGTCACGAAGCCACCTTCGATGTATCATGAACACGGTTTTCGAAGACCCGGGATCTCTATCTAGCTCGCGATACGTTGTGTCATCCATGCACCTGACGCATCCAGAAAATCCGTGGACCACCTGCCCCACGAGATATCCGTAACCGAGATAGTCGTGCACCGTCGTGAGCAGTGCGTCTCTCATAGGGAAATATTCTTTCTCTGCGGCGTCCCACGTATTGGCTGGCATTTTCCACAGTGTGTCTAGCTCCTCTTTCAGCAGCCCCAGATACAGATTGATGTTGTTCCCTGGTTGTTTCGTCCCTTCAATTAGCATACTCATGTGAATGTACTTCCTCTTCATGCACAACCGGGGGGAGGTTGTACATCCACACAAATATAGGCCAGGTGCTATGTGTGCTTCTCTGGTTGCCAAACGTATTGACTCCATCGGTGCTCGCGCCCAGCACGATGTTCCTTAGATTGTTCCCAAATTCTGGGTCTTCGAAGTTCAATGCTTGCCACTGGCTCGCATCCTTAGGGTGACTCAGCATCTTGTCTTTTTATTTATCTCCAGATCATTTCTGTCATCTTCCCGCTTCTTCTCCTCCCTATCCGCGTGCCAACGCAGGAGCTTTGCTACCTTAGGGTCCGCGAAATACCGCTGCAGACGAGGAGTGATCGGAAAGTACCACACCATTTTTCGAGGAGCTTTATTCCTCTTCTTGTATCGAGTGACACCGCACACCGGACATATGGTAGACTCGCCTGCTCGTCCCAATAAATGATGCAATTGTTCATGCACACATGGTATTTCACGTGCGGTAAATCTAGAGGACACACGATTTTCTTCGCCTCCTCGAAACTGGTCGGGCACTTGTTCCCCTTGGGAAGACGTTCGTGCCAGAATGACATGTTCTCGTCGAAACATGCGTCGGTCATTTTGTGTTTTACCTTCATCTCCAGAGCCATGAGCATTACTTTCAGGCGGGTATCCCCGGGCCTGCATCCTTCATACAATGGAGTAACCACGTCTATCTCCAGTTGATCCAGCTTGGCTTTCTCTCGGGCGGCAGCTCTTGCGTTATCCGTTTGCTTGAGAAGCAGCTCTTGAATATGAGGGTCCTGCACCCAGCCTCCATCGTCGTCTGCTCCGGCATCTTCATCTTCATGATCATGCCCTTCGTCTTGATCTTCCTCATCATCATGTCCGGCATCTTCTACATGATGACTGTGTACAGCATCACTGTCGTGATCATGTCCTGGAGATTCTTCGTCTTCTCGCCCGCCCGAGCCGTGGTGGTTGTCTTGCTGCCCTTCCTCATTTCTTGCCCGGCCCCCATGGACGACTTCATAGTCATCTTCATCACCTTGCCACCGATAGCCATCCGTGAAACCACGCAAGAGCAGGTGGTCCCTCACCTGCCCGAAATCCGGGTCCGCAATAAGGCTCTTCAGCTTGCATCTTCGACACAGACATCTTATCTCCGTCTCGTTCTTTTGAAGCATCTCGGCCTTCGCGAAGCTCAAAAACCTATTCACGATGCCTTCGGTCATCGTGCGGACCATGGTCGCCTGCGGGGTAGAGCAAAACGATATTTTAGAACCAAGAAAAAAATTGGCATGACTTTCCCTAAAAATAGGACCAAAAAGAATGCATAGTGCCAAAATTCTCGCCGAAACGAAAATGAATCAACATTCCGGCAAAATATTGGCAACTATCGCATTTCAAATACCGGTACCTGCAAACACAAACATATATGCAACACCACAAACATATGCAACACCACAAACATACATATATCTAGCTAGGCCACAAAAAGTGCATGTGCACGTTGTTGGAGCGAGCTAGGGAGAAAAAAGTAGATCTACAACATAAAGATAACTTTCCCCTTACTTACCTATCAAAAAAGGTAATTTAACCACTTAATTTTGATGAATCTATGGTGCAAATGAGGTGAGGAGAAGGAGGCAGCCGACACAAGCTTGAAGAAGGAGGTGGAGGGAATGAAGTAGGGAAAGTGAGTGTGTAGGTGTGGCTGTCCAAAATATCTAGCTGGTCTCAGGTTACTAATGGCGCACCACCCACTCATGCGCCATTAGTAACCCTACATATTAATGGTGCATCTGCTGGTGGTGCGCCATTAGTAGTTTTGTAAAAAAAGAATAAAAAAATACAGTAGTGGCGCACTTGGTTGTTGGTGCGTCATTACTAGTTAGAACTAGTAATGGCGCACTGTGTCTGGATGCGCCATTAGTATGTTTGGAAAAAAAAGTTTTTGTTACTAGTGGCGCACCATGTGTCTGGTGCGCCATTAGTGTCTCCCACACTAATGGCGCACCAGCACATGGTGTGCCATTAGTGTCTTCCACACTAATCGCGCACCAGCACATGGTGTGTCATTAGTATATAGTAGTGGCCCACCACGTCTCTGGTGCGCCATTAGTGTCAATTTCATCTATAGCCCTTTTGCTAGTAGTGAATGTTGGAGAAGCCCTTATGAATTGTAGTGGCCGTCGGTTTGATATTTTTGCATGGCAGGCATGAGATTACTACGTGTAGAGTGTACTTCCATCTTACACTAGTAGAAAAAGGCGGCTTTGGTCCAGGCCAGGTAACCCCATTAGTCTCGGTTCAGTCCAGAACCGGGATCAATGGGTGCATTAGTCCCGGTTCGTGCGGCTAAGGCATTAGTCTCGGTTCACCTGGGCCCTTTAGTCCCGGTTCATGCCACGAACCGGGACTAAAGGGTGTGATGCCCATTAGTCCCGGTTGGTGGCACCAACCGGGACTAAAGGTCTAACCTGTAGTACCGGTTGGTGCCACCAACTGGGACTAATGGCCTTTGAGGCATTAGTACCGGTTGATGGCACGAACCGGTACTAAAGGTCCAATTTTCAAACTCTCCCCCCCCCCCACCGTGGACCGCCTTTTCAGTTTTAGAAAAAACAAAAGAAAATGATGGAAATGTCAAAAAAAAATATAAGTTTTCCATGTGATATGTGGTCTAGTTGTTGGGAAAATTTACAAATATGAATTTCGACTTTATTTACAAAATCTCTCTGAAATTTGTAAACTGGGCATAACTTTTGCATACTAACTCGGATTAAAAAAATTATATGAAAAATCATCTACTCGAAAAGTTACATCTGATGGAGACCGCCTACGGCCTGTTTTCAAATTTGTAGAATCCTCAAATTCCAAAAGGAAAAAAAGTTATGCTCAAATTTTAGTTTTTTTAAATTTTCATTAAATTTGGTCAAACTATGGTCAAACTACTTATTCAAGAAGTATTAGTGTTACTAAATAATTATTCAAGAATATTAGTGTTATTAAATAATTATTTTAGTTTTTTTGAATTTTGGTCAAATCTGGTCAAACTATGGTCAAACCGTGGTCAAACAATGGCCAAACTACTTATTCAAGAAATATTAGTGTTACTAAATAATTATTGTTTTTTAGAACAATAGTTTCAAACTCAAACAGTGAAATGTGTGACTTCATGCTCAAGCTAAAATCCTGAGGGTTAATAGGATTAACATCTTACTATTGTCAGGAAAACAACGAGTGCAGACTTGGAAACGAGGGAGAATAGAACCTGGAAGTTAAGCGTGCTCAGGCTGGGGGAGTGGGAGGATGGGTGACCGTCCGGAAAGTTAGATGATTTGGAATGATGAGGGGTGATTAGAGATTAAATTGAGCAGTGATGAGAGGGTGATTAGAGATTAGAGGTTAAAATAAATCAGAAATTTGAAAATAAAAAAGTTTCAAAAAAATAAAAAAAATTCAAAAAAGAATTTCAAAAAAATCAAAAATTACCTTTAGTACCGGTTGGTGTTACCAACCGGGACTAAAGGTGGACCTCCAGGCAGCGGCCACGTGAAGGGCCTTTAGTCCCGGTTCTGGTTTGAACCGGGACTAAATGGTCAGGGCATTAGTACCGACCCTTTAGTCCCGGTTCAAGAACCGGGACTAAAGGCACTTATGAACCGGGATTGCAGGCCCTTTTTCTACTAGTGTTAGCCACACCTGCAGTAACACACACCATTTAAGGCTTATACATGGTAGGGACCTGCAGTTTGACATTATTACATGGTAATATTATTGATATGCCGGTCAATATTGTTTACTCCTATGCATGGAGTATGTGGTAGGGGGCGGTAGTAAGAGCAACTCTTGTGGAAATTACGTCGTATGTGCAATCGACATATGACATACGGAACGTGTTTCATATGCATTTGGAAATTTTGGAGGTGACACGTGTACACAAAGTTGTCCTAATGTTGCTTCTATGTTTGTAGTTTTATTTTCTTTTTTCAATTGGTTTAAATTTGAATGTTCAATTTAAGGTGCATCTAATTGAACCAAACTAGTTCAAAGCATCATCAAACGTGTAAAAACTTATATTAATGACTAAAAGTTGCCACATAACATATATTTTTTACGACTTCAAATGTCGTTAAGTGATATTGTCAAAATTGCAGTGTCGCTTTTCGACATTGCTGCGTAGAGTACTACCAGTGGCGATGGTAGCACATGGTTATTCCTATGGCTAAGCAATCTTAAGTGACACACTTTAATAATTTTTCATACGTTGTAACAAGCAATTACACAAAGGCTATTATCACTTGACCTAGGGCTGTAGCCCCCAACTGCTCTAGGCATGTCTCCGCCACTGCATATTATACAATCGCGCTGGCGACGATGCCATCTCGTCGTTGTCCTCGTCATTCTCTTCTTCTTTGAGAGATCCTTGAAGAAGACATAGTGTTTGGACTCACGGGCCACGGCGCAGCTCCTCAGGTCAGTTGTTGCGGGGAGGATGCGCTCATAGATTGGCGCCTCCTCGTCGAGTTGGGAGAGCCGCAACACGGCGACTAGGGTTCTCCCACTAGTTCTCCGGCTCTGACTTGAGGGCAATGGGGCCAACAGCTTTGTTGGATTCCCGAGGCGCTAGATCGACGTCGCCGGTCGCCATGGGAGCTCGCCAGAGCATACCTACCTTACCTATGCATGCACACATGGTCCAACAATCGGGATCACACCATCACCGTGACCACGCAATGATGCAAACACACAGTTACTCCCCTCAATGCAGACACGAAGGACAGTATCTCTATGTACGAATTGCAAAAGATTAACCAGGAGTTCGTGGCCAATGGCAATCGGGAAATTTAACTGACACCCTCTCTCAGGGAAATACTCCTGAAAATGATGGACAGGCGTACGCACGGTGCAGCGAATATACAGTACGTAATTCTGGTGTGTGTACGTGTACCCGCACGATCGCGAAGTACGCGCGCTGGGCAGGGCCTGTGAACGTTTGCATGTGCTCCTCGAAGGACCGGCCGGCCGGCCGTTCCAACAGCTGTGTTTCATTCGGTGCGTACAACAACATCTCTGGGCTGGAAGAGACCATCTAAAATTAGTGTGTACGCCACCTGCATATATATCCGTGCGTACAACAATCGTGTCGATCCATATATGTGGCTAATGGGTAGCACCGCGTGAGTAAATTTGATATATAGGAGTACGATTAAAAGCCTTCATGGTACCATGCATGCCCGACTCACACACTTGTAAAAAATAGAGTTGTGGTACCCATGGTAAAAAGAAAGAGTACCGTGTGCGTTAGCATTGCCATCGGCAAAGTCACCTTTTCTTTTTGTTTCCTTTTCCCTTTGTACATTTCATAAAACCAGGAAATTTGTAAATAATATACATAGTGTGGAAAAATTATACCGTTTCGCGTTAAAAAAAATGCACTTCGATCGGCAATGTCATGTTACCGCCGTGTAGTTGATGCAGTACGTCCATCGTTAATCTATGCCAAGGCGGCTGTTGTTTACGAGGCGTGTGGAGCCGTGGGTGCATGAGAGGTTGACCTGTAACTGCAATAGCCAACAATAATACTACATCCACGGGCAGCTATTAAGAGATGGGGCCCTTCATCCCGTTAACCAGAATAATAAGGTGGTGTTTGTTTCTCTAGTCCTAGGACTTTTTCTAGTCCCTGGGACTTTTTGAAAAAAACTCTGAAGGAGGTGCTTCTAAGGACTTTTAGCAAAAAGTTCCAAAAAAGTCCCACCCTGTTTGGTTTGCTAGGGACTTTTTCTAGTCCCTACACCAAAAAGTCCCTGGAAACAAACACCCCTTAAAGCCCCACGTTCCACGTTGCGTTAATCACATAAAAACTTTTATGTAGGTCTAGCGTGTCTTTTTAACATCAGTGTAGACACAAGCAATCATATACACGCGCATACACTCATTTCTATGAATACACATGCACATCCTACCCCTATGAGCACCTTTGAAAGACTGAGCCGGCTCATCTTGAGATTTACGAAGTCACCGTAGACGACTCGTCGTCGACGGGAACGTCTCCTCTCACTGAATGCGCATCGCCGAAAATCCCGAAATAAATCCAAAAATAAATGCGAGCATCATGATTTAAACTCTGATGGGCTAAGGATATCATAGTCGTTTTAACCATCCAATCACATGTTGGTTCACTCGTAGGTCTAGCATTACCCAATAGCCAAACATCAACTTTTACCCCCCGCAGGATAAAAAGAAAATAAAGCATCGTCTGAGGTCGGGAATTTGAGCAGAACAACACCCGCGCGGGAAGCCTGCACACAATACGCTGGGCATTGGCAAGCTTCTATACTCTAGATCGAGTGCATGCACCCAGCGACACGTCAACTCACGCGGTAGCCATGCAGACGAACCCAGTAGAACCAAGCCAAGGTTAACTACGTTGGCCGAGAGAAGAAACAGAGGAGGCCAAGCAGGGCCAGTATGACACGATTGATTTGCTCATGTGAGGGCAGTGTAGGTGTAGCTTGGCCTGGCACCCCTCGGTGCGTGGCCACAGCTTCTGCACATAGCAATGACCTCTAGCTATACCGGCACAGCCTACCCTGACTGCGCCTACTCTACGCTGCTTTCGTTTCGTATCTGTGGATTGGTATGTACGGCCGTGCATCGCCAGCGTATCTTCGGTCCCGAGGTTAAGAGCATCGCCAGCGTCCAACCGACCGGCCACGAAATTTAGACCGCTTAAATGGGTCTCAAACATCTGGGCTGATCTGCATCTCTTATATTCAGTCTAAATATAAGACGGATATGAAGTGTCCGGACGTATCCGTCACGTTAGATCTGGCCCACAGTGGTCTATCCGACTCCAGATATATTCATCTTGCCGGAACAAATCCTAACCACTTCACTCTCCTCTTCCCTCCACTCCCTCCGCCACCCAAACTCACCTTCGACAACTTTCGGCCGTCTCCGACATGGCGGTCAACGGATTTGATTTCGACCACTCCGGATCTGTCGACTGGGGTGTCATCTCGTGCGGATTGAAAAAAGCAATGGCGGTCCGCATTGGACTCGGCCACTCCCGGGAGGACAGCGCCCGGCTGACGGTCGGATCTATCTGGCACGACTATATAGTGTCGGCTCAAGGGGCGCTCGGGTCCTCGAAAAAATCTCTCCTTTCCATCACCGGTTGGGTAGACTATGAGTCCCACTGGGAACGGGCAGCCTGCCGTGGAATGGAAAGGATAAGGGTCGCCGTGGCCCGTATCACTGCGGAAATGGTGGCAACACGGGCGGCTGATGCGGCAGCGCGTGCGGACGCGGAGGAGGAAGTCATACGTGCCCGCATTGTGAAGAAACGACAGCGCATGAACATGCACGACCTCGCGTGAGCGCAGAATCAGACGGTTTGTGCCATGGCAGGACTACCACATAAGGAGGAGAAGGAGGACAGCGACGGTGAGAACAGCTCTGATGACGAGCAGATCCGGTTAGATCCCTACTACGTCTTCGACCGGCACTTCCGCGAGAAGGACGGTAATGACGCCGGAAGGGTAAGGGCAGCCGTGTGGATGATCTCTGCCATAGCCAAACATGCCAAATTTTGATAGTCCGATGGCATGTTAGCAATGATGGAGTAGTCAGACAAAGTGTGTAATGCATCAACGTAGTTGCATGAGTTTGTATGAATTTGAGATATGATAATTGAGATATCCGGATGTTTATTGTATTATTTGAGACACGACCGGTCAGTGTCTTTGAGGGCCGGATTTGTCCATCGCGGCTCTAAGGGGTGGTACGGTAGCACGTAGTATATTCGGTGCTGCCTCGAGTATGTATCTCCTCTTGCAATACTCTAGCAGTTATAGATAAACTCTCTCTGTGTGTGTACACACACACTTCCCTGGTATGTTTAGCATGCATGGTATACTACGTTTATCTTTTTCTTTTATTGTAATTTACTCACGTCTATCCAGTGCGCGATCCACAGGACGCTACATTCATTCTTTTGCTGTATACGGAGTTGTATAATCTGTGTACGTCGTTTCAGGTAGGCCTACTCTACTGCGGCACGTATATTCGGTCCGAGGCTAAGGGGTGGTACGGTACGGTAGCACGTAGTATATGCGGTGCTACCTCGAGCATGTATCTCACCTCTTGCAATACTCCACCAGTCCCTGGTGTGTTTAGCATGCATGGTACTCATATTAGCCTCAGTAGTTTAGTGGCGTGCACCAGCTTTTGCTTCTCCCTGTACGTACCATCTTGTTGGCTCGACGGTTGGTTTGGCCTTGTCAGTATCATCGGTTCTGCTATTTTCTTCCGCGTATTAATCATGCAAGTAGGTAGCTTGTGCCTGTTATTGTCTACTCCCTCCGTTCGGAATTACTTGTCGCAGAAATGGATGTATCTAATACATCCATTTCTGCGACAAGTAATTCCGAATGGAGGGAGTAGACAAAAGCAAGTTGGCGCAACACATAGCGTGATGCCGTCTGGGTACAAGCTCTAATAATGGCAAGGAAGTTTCCTCGTATCCACCAGTTATATGACCGCATATTGCACAACTATAAGTTCTTTTTCCTGGGGAGAATGTTTTGAGCGAATTTTCTCATTTGCAGCAGACCGAAATTTTTCTCATTGGGGACGACAATTTTTCTCATTCAATGTTGCACATAAAATGTGCTGCCCCGTTGAACGGAGATCTCGTCGAGCTCGGTGTTTCCCAGATGAAATAGTGATTCGCAGTCGTGCATGCAAGCTAGCCGGTCGTAGGTGCTGGATGGAACGATGGCAGCACGCAGCAGGCGGCGCCATGCTTGTCTGCGATGGAGACCACACTCCACTCCACCAGGCTGCTCCACCAGAACGCAACAGCAACTCTTTTGTCCTTTGCCGGTGGCCGGGCGCTCTCTACCGGCACGGCGGGATGGGCTCGCCCGCCTCGTGCCGCCATTGCTCGTGCTCCTCCGGCACTGTGCCGCGGATCTCATGAGGTCATCGCGCGGCACGCCATGAATCGCCCGTAGCCGGCATAGGCTGGCTAGCCTTGCTGCGTGCGTCCGCTAGCTGTAGCCGGCCGGCAGGGGCCCGGGCACGGTGGCCGGGCTGGCCCTGTGACCCAGGGCATAGGTAGCTGGGCACCGGCACCGGCCGGGGCATCGGGGAAGCAACCGCCTGTTGCGGTGGAATGATTGGATAGATACATCCCTGGCCTCCAATGCGACGTTGGTCGCCGTCGATCGCTGGCTGTGGCGTTGGTGCGTGGCGGAGGTCCCACGCACGGCCACCAGAGAAGAAATCGACCCAGGGCCTGGCTCGTCGACGGATCGATCGGGGGACAGGGGCACGAGGTGTATATGGCTACGTACGTTTTGCTCGTACAGCTAGGTCGCCTCCGTACGTACGCATGGGGGATGGGTGCTGGGCTGCCGTCGGTTTGGGTTATACACGTGTTAAAATAAAGGATTGGATTACACAGGACGGGTCGTATCGTACGTTGGGAGTAATGAATGGCATAAGATGACTTGTTTTTGCCCAAAAATGGAAAATCGGTACGAATTAATATTTTTGCAAAAGAAACAGCAGAATAACAGAGTTGTACAGTTCATGTATTTACTAGATCTTTACCTCAAGTTTGGTAAGAAAGAGTTTAACTCTAGCAAGTGGAAATGACAAGCACAATGCGGTGGACGTAGGATCCATGGTATTTTGCGTTAATTTGAAGCAACTTGCCCAGTCAAAATTGCGAAATGCTTTCATGCTTTTGAACAAATATACAAAACAGAAATGTTTCAGTTTCGAAGTAGAGAGCTATCCACTCTCTACAAAAAAATGGAAATTTCTAGCGACCTTAATTAAGTGGCATCCTAAGTAGGACACAAAAACTCAAAAAAACATCTAAAAACGGAGTCCTGCTGTCAGCAAGGAAGGGATCCACCGCGCTGACATGGCCCTAAGGCCACCGAAGACGATGCGGACCGGCGGTGGCGCCGATGGAAGGCAGATGAACCCTAGACTCTCTGAAGATTAAATAAAGTTCTCTCCGTCTAGCCTCCGTCCCGATGGTGCGTTTGGTATCGACGGTGGGCGTGCGGAGGTGGGTCTCTGGCGGATCAATCCTTGGTCGATTTGTTCGGATCTGGTCGTAGTTCGTCTACGCTTTTGTGTGTCATTTGGTTGGATCCTTCCGATCGATACTACTCTTCAACAACGGCAGTTGTTGTTCTGGTGCGCTGGTTCTATGGGGCCTTAGCATGACGATTTTCTGACTGTCTACTATAACAAGTTTTGCCGGGCTCAGACGAGGAACGAGCGATGATGGCAGCACACCTTTGGCTCGCTTCAGTGTTCGTAGTCGTCGTTAGGTGGTCTCAAATCTGGATGTATTTTTTTATTATTTCTGATGTTCATGGCACAGATCTGAAGTTTTCCTGAAAAAAAATTAAGTTGATCGCGTAGAGTGCGTACAGATTGGTCCCAAAAGTCCTGCTATTGGTCCACTTGGTGCATCAATCTAACGGATCAACACAAATGACGGACATCTCAACAACAACAACAACAACAAAATACAAAAAATTAATGTTGGGCGATGCGTTAATTGGCCAACATCGCTGCGCGTACGGATGAACTTGGGATGCAGCCGTGTGTGCATGCATGGTGGATTAAATGGGCGTACGTGCGTTTCCCTGTTGACAACTGCACCCGAACCACCACCCTCGATTAGCTACTACTGCTGGCCTCTGCATGAATCTAATTTTACAAAGCACGTTAGAACAAGTATAATAAGATGATGCAGGCGAGCCGTAGGATTTAAAATATTATATTTTTACTGAGTTGAATGAGAGTGCAAAGGAGAAAGTAGAGATGTGGGGTGTAGATTTACAGCCGCTTGTAGCACGGACTCCAAAAACTATGTGAAAGTGTAGGATGGGAATGTTTCAAAAATATTTTGTTGTAATCCACTACCATACATTAGCTATAGATGACATGACACCATATTATAGCCACTGGTCGGCTATATTATTAACCATGCTCTTACTGCCAAACTCAATACTACCCAACATTAGTTGTCAGCCTCTTGTCTCAAGACTCAGGCCTGCGGTACATAATCTCTGTATATAGGTACAGTATCCCCGCGAATTTTGCTATGGAAGGCATGTAGGCTCATCGTTAACGACTTTTAGAGCAAGTACAATAGTAGGTTTATAGCCCGTTTACATGAGAATTTTGCTTATATAGAGAAGAGATACATGAAAAAGCATGGCGAGTAGGCTCTCATGCAAGAGCTTAGCTATATGAGTGCTTCAGGGAAAATTCAATAAATGTGAAGAAAAAGATACAGAGAAGATGAGAAAAAGTACTAATCTTATAGCCAACCTTGTTGCATGAGTGATTATATTGTTGTCTATAGATGATATGGCAACATCTTATAGCCAGCAGTTGACTGTATCATTAACCATGCTCTTAGAGGGGTTTAATTCAGATTAGGCTGGTCGTAATGGTAGTATCATAGATAGTATCATGCATGCCAACTAGGCAATTTTGATAAGGTGTCATAGCATTAAATGAAGAAAGCGAGGATGGAGTATCATATCATGATATCGTATCATAATAAATGTTATGCTACTTTGTGTCATGCGTGGCAATAAATAGAGTACTACATAATAGTAATATATGATACTATGCATTATGGAGGTAGTATCATACACTAGTATCATATGCATGATACTAGCATATAATACTCCCCATTACAACCAGCCTTAGAGTAAGTACAATAAGATGACATAAGCATGCTATAAGGAATAAAATAATATATTCTTACTTAGTTGGAGGAGAGAGAAGAGAAGCGGACTCTTGGTTAGTAGGTTAGTAGCCAGCTGCAACACGAGACCCAAGACGCTTTGTGGGGACGTAACATAAACCAACTATTGACAAACTGGTACTCCCTCCGGTCCTTTTTAGTTCGCATATAAGATTTGTCTGAAGCCAAGCCTCGTAAAGTTGGACCAACTTTATAGAAAAAAATATCAACATTCACAATCTGAAATCAATACCAATAGATGTGTCATGACTTAAAGTTTCATATTGTATAACTTTAGCATGACAGATGTTGATATTTTTTCATATAAATACGGTCAAACTTTGTGAAGTTTGACTTCAGAAAATTCTAATATGCAGAGTAAAAATGGCCGGAGGGAATATATATTTAGGGCATGTTCGGCCTTCCGCCAGCTCCGCGGATCTGCGGAGCGCGTATATCACAGCTCCACCTTTTCAGCCTGCAGCTCCGCCGGCTCCGCGAGCTGACTTGGGAGTGGAGGAATTCCGAACGCTCCCTTACAACTTACTATTGTACATGCCGGATAAGAGGTTGACTGTACATGACATGACATGACAATTTTTTATAGTCGAGACCGTCGGCTGCATTATTAACCATGCTCTTATAGTAGCATAATCCGCCGAGCTGTAGTACACGATCGGGCTCATGATCCAACGAGTTTTGTGAGCAGGTCACCGTAGTCTCCAGCTGGGAGGCACCGGGCCCCGTCCCGGCGTGTCACGCCGCGGCCGTGTGCAGCGACACGCATTTACACCACGCTGCCGTCAGCACGGCACTCGCAACAGTGACCCATGCGCTCGCTGCCATGCTTGCCAGCGCCTCCCATCTTCAGCTGTTCTATAGCGAGAGCTTTGCGCGGGCCTCCGAATTAAACCACGGGCAGGAGCGGACAACAAAAATGGCTGCGAGCTCAAGCAGACGAGGCCATGGCGGGTGACGAGCTGGGCTGGGGGGGTATCCGTCACTCTGCTGGCTCTCCCGTCATCCGGCTCGCCGTTCACTCACGCCGACGTGCGCAGCCGGGTTGCTTCTCGAAGAAAATGCGCGGTGATTAAGGCTCGACCGGCAGGAAAACGGGGAAGCGTTACAGCTTTCCTTTTTGTGCTGATCGAAGGGCGGCGCATCTCTGGTGCAAAGGAGTGCGCTCCCGTGGGATGTGCTATGCGCAGCTGCGCCACTTCAGAGCGTGGGCGTCTACCAAAAGGATGATGCAGCCTTTTTTTTTTTTTTTCGGAAATGACGAATCCATAACGGTTGGGATTTGCTCATGACAAATCACACGTATTTTATGGCAAGTTTAGTTGTCACGAGAATGGCAAATTTAGGTGACAAGAACGGTAATTTTCTAACAAAAAATAAACTAAAGGTGAAATTATCATACTTACCAACTAAACTTGTCATCCCTCGTGTATATAAATTACCACAAAAAACATGCGATTTGCCATCGGGAAATCGCAAACGTCCAGGACTTATCGGCGTCCTTTCGTTTCTGCAGAAGAGGTGCAACAACCTAGACCTAATCTGGCAGCAGGAAGAGGCAGAAATGGACATTTTAAAGAGCAAATGGGAACAAACTCCCTCAAAAGTCAATTTCTAAAATAAAAAAGGCAAATAGGTTTCTAATCCTTAGTCATAGTATGAAATTATTGCTATATTTATTTGATCATAAATAATTCCACTTTAGTGAAAACCACACCTTTTTGTAATCAGTTTAGGTACAAGAAAAACATTAGGCAATCGGGCATAAATTGACCTAAAAAGGAAAATATGATCAAATGCCATAAACATTTTTGTGGCTTCAAATGATCGGAAAAAAATGGCTTTGAAAGAGCAAACCGTTAACACTGAATCAGCCATGTGTGGCCTCACACTTTCGTTTCCTTCTGATCATTTTTAAGGAGAGTCGGCTAAAATTTAAAAACCGGGTTAAAATTCGCGAGGCATTTCTAACACTATGTGTTGGCAACTAGGATACGTAACATCACATTCGGAAGGTGAACAATATATAGCTGAAACTATAAGTGCGCCATAATCGTTATATATTTCCAAATATCAATGACTAGAAAGAAGAAAGGCGCCACCCCATAAATTTATGCTGATATGCATGTTATCTAGAAGACTTTTTGAAACTAATATCTATAAGAACATTCAAACCTTGCAAGATCGATTTCCTACTAACGACAAAAAAAAAACACTGTCCAATCTTGACAATTGGCACACAGCAGTGCGTGAACTATTTCTAGGCAGCCTTGGTATACACCTAACAAATCTTTAAAGCCACGATTGAAGCAATCCGAACAAAGGATATGAAACCAACTGTAGATGGTGGTTCATTCGAGAAGTTTTAATCAGATGTAATAGAGAAAATCTTTTATTTAATAGGTGAAACAAATGTGATTAGGATTGCGTTTGCCTGGCGACCTAGGGCACAATCAAAATAACACCATGGTCACGTGCCCGTATGTGTCATCCTACTAACAACCTAGGGCACGCGCCGGTATGATGGTGGCTTAGTCGGTCAAACTCGTGCAACGTAAAGGTCACAACAATATGCGCGAGCACAAGAGTTGGGATACAAAGTGAAGGACGGAAATGAGTATATATCTTTTTTTCTTCAAAAGAGTATATATCTAATAAAAACCATTTACCATATGTGTCATCTTGGAAGCACCTTCACCTTACCGGCGGTGGAAAAACCTCTGGCCGTCCAAAGCGATCAACAAGTGCACGACCACGGCACGTAGCCACGTCGCAGTACAAGTCTTTTTTCCTTTCACCCGCAGCAACTGGGCCCGGCGCCTCGTGCACCGAAAGCGGAGGGCTCGGCAAAGGGACGCTCGCGCCGCGGTTGGCAATGGCATCTATAAAACCAGCCCAGAAACCACCACCTCCACCTCCCCCGGTGCGCAGCGCACACAGCCGAGCCGCCGCCAGTCACGCGCCCGACTTCGCTCGCTCGCGCGCGCACGCGACGCACGCACGGGACGGAACACACTCGCGCACTCCCACTCCCACTCCACCGCTCCGCTCTCCCTGCCTGGCCCACGGCCGCCGCGCCGCCTGCCTTGCCTGCCCGCCTGCATGGGCGACCACCACCACCCGCGGGCCCGTCCCGCCGCCGGCGACCTGCGCCCGCCGGAGCCGCCGCTCGACCCGCTCGAGTTCCTCTCCCGCTCCTGGAGCGCCTCCGCCGTCGACGTGCCCCGCCCGCGCCCGCCGTCGCCGGCGCCGCTCCTCGCCGCGCCCATCGCCGAGGACCCCGCCTGCTGCGAGCTCGACGACGGCGCCGCCACGGCCGGCAGCTCCTTCTCCTTCGCCTCCGCCGCCACCTCGCAGTTCATCATGGAGCGGATCCTGGCGCAGTCGGTGAGCCCTCCTCCCTCCGCCTCGGCCCTTCCTCCCCTGCCCTCTCCTCTCCTCCCTCTCCGGTCAAAAGAAAAGAGCGTTCTCCGATCGGAGCTGCCCAAACTCACGATCCGTTTGCACAAGAGGGAAAAAGCAAGAAATACCACTAAAAATTTCAGTTTGTAACCGGCGAGTTCCGTTTTGTCTGTGGCATGGCCGCGTCTGATTCCGACCTCTCTCTTTTTGTTTAATAACAGTGCTAAAGCGTGTGCTTTAGTCGTTCTTTATGTGGGATTTCGACGCTCACCAGCATTCGTCCGAGAATTACTACTGTGGAGTACGTTTGTGTGATGAGTTCGTGGTTCCCTCCTTATCTCCTGTGATTCCTGTCAGAGGATTCCCAGCGTACGCCCCAGTACGAAATCCAGCCCCTTCGATGGGAGTTAATGATGATCCTCTTGACCTTCCTCACCGCTCCGGTTCATTCTCTCGTCAAATTCAACCTCTATTTTCTCTTGGTTTTCCTTTTGACCCCATGTTTGGACAAGGAGAAACGGCCAAAGGGGAGATTCTTCTCCTACGAGGGCAATTAGAAGAGGCGTAATTCCGACCCCCTTTTTTTAATCTTTTTAACAACCCTGCTTAGTGAGTGGTCAGGGCAACAGTTTATCATCCATTTCTCAGCTCTTCCGAGAATTGATTTTTCATTTCTTTCTCTTTCGCAGTTTGCAGAAGCAAAAGTAAATAATCCGTACTACTGTTTAGTGTTTATCACTTTTAATTGATCGGTGGAACTGGACATTGATGCAAATTTGTTGTGCAGGAAGTGGCGCCCCTCACAACCGGACGGCTCTCCCACAGCAGCGGCCCGCTCAACGGCGGCGGCTCGCTCACCGACAGCCCGCCGGTCTCGCCGGAGATTGACGACTCGCAGGTTCACTTCTTGTCACCTTTGCTGCTTTCCACTCGTGCTGGCTACCAGTTCCTAGGCGAGGCCCCTGTTCCAAGTGCTCGTGATTTCCAGTGCAGTAGTACTCGCAGTTCTACTAGTACTTGGCCTCAATTTTTAATGCCGAGCAAAGCGCCAGCCTTCTTCAGGCTCTCACTAATTGTGCTCAGTTTCCAGTACCATCTTTGGATGTTCTTGAGCGTTTTAAGTTACAAAGACCAAGGCGCTAGTGGACGAACTGTGTTGATGTGTCAAGTTTTTTAGAGTTTCAGCAAGAAACCAAAAGAGATTGTGCACTAGCAGCCGTGTGCACGACTCATGGTCGTGTGCTTGTTTACCGGGAAAACCATCTTTTCCGCGCTCTACAACTTCAGAAAACCCGAAAAAGTCGATTAAATCATGAAGCTTTTGCGCGGCTTTCTTTTTACTAGTAGTTCCATTGTCCTTGCTAGATTATTTGTCCGGGAAAAAATATCTGTTCACAAAACTTTTCCTTGCATATTGTGTCTAAACTGACGGTTTGCAAGACTATTTCTCTAAAGTTCATCGGCTGCAATTAAACATTTCCATGGCAAAAGATCTCAGCAAAATATCAAAAAAAAATTAGCATTGTATAGGCTCTCACACTCACACTAGAAACCGCAGCTTGGTTGTGCTTGTGGTAAAACAGCCGAGGCCAGAAGAGTCACTTGTTTATGAAAGTAACTATACTATAGGAAGCTGTGGGACACTGAGAGGCTGCCTGGGAGCTGGGACAAAGAGACCAGCCTTGCAGCCTTCCCTGTGCGCCAAATTTTCTGTGGAGAGAGAACAAAAGAAAAAAATGGAACAGGCCCCGTCGCCTTTCTCACATTCCGATAAAACACCTGGCCATAGTAACCCTCGTCTCTTTTTCCCCACATCTTTTGTTTTGCCTAGTCCCTTTCGCGCTCTCTCTCTCTCTCTCGCTGCTACCAAGAGCCTGCGATCTCGGCGCCCATGGCGCAATGTTTTGCCGCGGCCATGTCCTTTTCTCCGTCGCCCCCGCCGACAACTCCTGTTTTCCAGTTTGAAGCCTGTGCCCCTTCACATGCGGGATCATGTACATCTCCATTTTGGATGCACCAGCACCAGCACCAGCACCGGCTGGTTCATGGCTTACCTGTTTGTTTGCTTGTCCCCTCTGCTATGCTGCCCATGAACAAGCCCCACATTTTACAGATTTACATGGAGTGTAATATGCTTTGTTTCATTCACATCCATGTTAGTTGTCGCTGTTTTAGTACAAAGTTGTACTAAAACAGAGACAACTAATATGGAAGGAACGGAGGGAGTAATATACTAGTAGTAGAAAACAACTAGCACGCATGTCTATATGTTTTTCTAGGCATTCTTGGTTTAAAGCATCTTTTTTCACAAATATAAGGATACTGTTGCCCATCTCTCAAAAAATAGTGACCCCTTCCCTCTTTTCTTCCTAGCTCTTGTTCTTCATGCCTTGTTTTCATCTTTCATGTACCTTGTTCTCTTTTCCACTGTAGTACGTAGTTGTTAAGTGTCACTTCAGCGGCGTGCGCACAACAGTTATAATTTGCTTTGTTCCTCCCGTCTGCTTCCTGCCTTATTGTTTCGACGGGATGCATGCAGTACTATCTTACAAGTTTTACTCGGTAATAAGTTTGGGGGCCGGCACAGTATGGTGCTGGAATAATGTGCTTGGATATCCAAAGACAGAGAGATATGTCACTCTGGCAGGCCAGCCTATGCACTGGTTTGTCTGGCTTGGCGAATTATTAGTTTGTAATCTTTAAAGCATCTTTCTTTAAAAAATATATTCCTTTCCTGGGACAGTTTATTAGCTCATGATAAAGCAAATATGAAATGCCTCCAAAGATCCAACTGTTCACCCCTATTTTTGGGATTAAGCACAAAGAAGATAAAAGTCCAGGAATGCCCCACACCCACATGCCCCCAGCCCCAAGAGAGACAAGTCCTACGAGAGGTCAAGGTCAAAGATCTGATTAGGATAGGCAGGCCGTACACAGGGCCACTCTCTGGTCCTCCCAGCCGGGCTAATCACGGTTGTTTAGCCCCCCCTAAACCTGAGACCCCTTCCTGTCGTGGTAAACATTTTTTGCCTGCAAGAATGGATTTTACCGTGTTGCTTGGGGGTGTGCGTTAATGAAGCCCCGATTCCGGGTACCGTCTCAGCCTGGCCTCTGGGCTCTGGTCTGCTGCTGCTTGTGCAAGCGAACACTGTGCGCGCCCAGTCTGCCGATGTCACTCTCCATGCACCCCGTTTCTCTCTCTCTCTCTATCTCTCTGGGTAAAAGGTACTCTAGCAGTAGCAGGCATGCAGTCCTTGCCTTTAAGCTCGGTCTGCTCTGCTCCTGCCTTTTTGGTCCCTAATCGAGTTTTATTCCTCCGGCTTTTCTAATCTGGTGTGTTAGTGATGATGCCTTCTTTTATCTGATCTAGGACCAATGCTGCAGGTTTATTCCACGCCGCTTCATCATTGTGTCCATTTATCCTCTGAGATTATAGTACTACATTGTTTACTGGTGTACATGTAGTATGCGCCAGTATGTGCCACGCTTTTGCTCAATTATCAGACTTACTTATGCCGTACCATGGTTTAACGTTGTGCATACACAGTGTTTTCTGCTGGCCGAGGAGCTTTGAATAATTGTTAGTACTACATATGAGAGAGTTACGGACCCACCCCGGAAATCACTTCAAGGCCCTACCGCAACATTTGCTGTAACGAAATTTTTGCACTTGAAGTAAAATTTTCCTAGCAGTTTAGTCTGTTTGATCTACAGTATTGCCCATAGGAATGCAAAATGATCATTGGACCGAAAGAACAGAGAATTATAAACATCCTTTGGAATGCTCTTTGCTAATTGGAACAATCTCTTGTCAAAAATGTAATGCAGTACTGCAGGGCGGGCACGCCGAAGCCACAGGCGTACCGAGGAGGCAGCAAGACGGTCGGCCGGTGGCTCAAGGACAGGAAGGAGAAGAAGAAAGAGGAGACCCGAGCGCACAACGCGCAGGTCCATGCCGCTGTTTCGGTCGCGGCGGTGGCTGCTGCGGTTGCGGCCGTTGCTGCTGCCACCGCTGCGGCCTCAAGCACCGGCAAGGATGATCGCGCGGCCCGCACCGACATGGCCATGGCCTCCGCGGCGACGCTCGTGGCCGCGCAATGCGTCGAGGCCGCGGAGTCCTTGGGGGCCGAGCGCGAGCATTTGGAGGCGGTTGTTAGCTCGGCGGTGAATGTCAGGACGCCTGGCGACATCGTCACGGTCACAGCTGCTGCTGCTACTGGTTTGTGATTTCCATTCCACCTGATGTGGTGATAACTGATAACTACAGTACTGTATTTCTTAAGCTTGAGGTGGATGATCATTGTTGTGTGCAGCATTGAGAGGTGCAGCCACATTGAGGGCGAGGGCTCTGAAGGAGGTGTGGAACATAGCGGCGGTGATCCCGGTCGAGAAGGGGACGATGGGAGGAGGAGGTGCAGGAGGAGGGCACCATCACAAGCAGATTGTGCAAAAGCAGCAGCATCGCAAGCTGGAGAGCAACGGCAGCAGCATCAGCGATCTTTCGCTAGAGGAGGAGAACAACTTCCTGGGCGTGTGCAGCCAAGAACTTCTTGTTCGCGGCACCGAGCTCCTTAAACGCACGCGGAAAGGTGCTGTCTGGTGATACATTTCCGGTTCATCGATGTGTTAAAAGTGCATGGACATGTACTGACGCTGCTGTTTCATGATCGTTTTATCTGCAGGCGCACTGCATTGGAAGGTCGTATCAGTGTACATCAACCGAATGGGCCTGGTAAATGCCGACGTCCTCGAGTTGTATAGAACCTTTTTTGTGGCAATTCTGGTCTTTTTGCTTAGTTATCATGGCGTGCTTGCAGGTCTCTCTGAAAATGAAGAGCCGGCATGTCGCAGGGACAATCACCAAGAAGAAGAAAGGCGAGTGGCAAGCAATCATGGCAACGACGGTAGCATCATCTCATTGTCCGTCATCCATGGCGCTGATCGAGGTCGGATCCATGTCGCTGCTTGCAGGTGTGGTGATCGACGTGTGCAAGGACGTGGCGGCGTGGCCCGGGCGGCACCTGCTGGAGGACGGCGAGCACCGGCGCTACTTCGGGCTGAGGACGGCGGACCACCGGGTGATCGAGTTCGAGTGCACCAGCCAGAGGGAGTATGAGCTGTGGACCAAGGGCGTGGCCCGCCTCCTCAGCATCGCCGGCGAGCGGAAGCGTCCCCTGTGACTGACTGAGTGGGCTGCCGACGCCGGGCTTTTGGTCGTCCGAACTCCGGAGCCGTCCCATGTGTGCGTTTGTTTGCTAGGCTGTAGATGTGAGGCGAGGGGCAACAGAAGAAAACAGCATGGGCTATGTATGGGGTGTACCTCTTGTCCTGCAAGAGAAATGGACCATCATGCCGTTGCTACTTGTTAGGGCTGGAAGTGAACTGAAGGCTGTGTGTTTATGTGCATGTGGTTGGGTTGGGGTTTCCATCAGCTCATGTGTGAAGAAGAGTGGCTAGAGTGAAGTTCCCCCTTTGCTCTGTTTCCTTTGTGTCTTAAGTTTTGCTTCTCACCTGTGGTGTGTCGGTGGCCTATTATACAGAGAGACATCTAGTGGCGGGAGAAGATCATTGCTTTGTTCCATTTAGGTATGGTAATTTCTGCTTTGTTCCATTTAGGTATGGAAAATCATGGAAGATAGATAGTAATTGGGTTCTTTTGAAGGACATGATTGATCCTTGACAGCGCTCTTAGGCCTCAAGAGGAGTAGAGTGACTAGTGTATAATGGTAGTTGCGGCTGCGGTTTAGAATCTTTGACCGGGAGCAAAAGCTGCTTTTGTCCCTTGAACATCGTCTGCCCCTAGCTCTGAGGTCAGGGGCCCTTACAGTACATGTCTACTGCTAAAGCTGTCGCCTCAAGAATTCCCTGGGTCCCTTCCTTCTCTGCTGCTCTCCCTCCCAGTTTGCAACATGCTTTGCTTTCAACATGCCGGAGGCTGTACTCTCTCATTCTTCCGTTTCAGGAGCTGGGGATCACATTCCCTTCGGCTGCTGCTGCAGTCGATTCAGGATAATAATTTTGTTCAGAGACCCGCGTACTCTGCATCCTTTACTCAGTAATTTCATTTCTCTGAGACTGAAACTATTACCATCTTCCTTTACACGTGAAATCATTCAGAAAACCGGATGCCACGATGTGATTTTCCTTTCCGTTGTCTCGAGATTACCATCTCTCTCGGCTTTGCGGTAGTACGCGGGGACTGCCTGTGCAAGTGCAAGTGCAAGTGCCGTGCCGTATCCAGTGCAAGGCAAGGCGCGGCATTTGGAACCTGGAGGATCGATCCGATGCGGTAAAAGGCGAGGCATCTCTCTAGCCCTAGGTCGCCTCCATTGACAGGGAGAGGGGAAAAGAGTAAGGGCTCAATGATCGCCGGCACCTTGTAGACCTTGGTTGCCGCGACGAGGCGCGAATCTTTGCCGCTTTGGCCTGTGGCGAGAGATGTACTGGGAAAGAAGTGAAACCTGTCATGTAAAGAAGAGCCGGAGCTGAGCTTCTTGTGATCCAGGAGACCGGAAAGACGGGTAGCAACAGGGTTGCGGTGAGTGAAATGACGTGTTTGGAAATTCAATTCTGAAGGGGGGAGAGTCAGGCTGTCCGCTCTTTGTTTGTTTCTTTTTTGTTTGTTTCTTTTTCGTGTTTGCCCAGGGCATTCTGGTCAGGTTTTTCATATGGGCGATCATTGGTGAGTCTGGGTGTGGCTCGACGAAACCAAGGCTGCAGCAGGGAGTCTGAATGTGAGGATATGAGTGACGGAATGTGGACATGTGAAGTAAAGCGGCGACGAATAGTAGTAGCATGCGTCTTGCACTCTTTGGCCGAGTACTGCATGTTACGACTACCTTCTTTCCCCTTTGCCATCATGCATGCTCCAAAACGGGGCCGGTACTCTCTTCTTTGCACAACTGGCTTGATACCGAGTGCCATTGTGCTCCGCGACAGAGACTGCTTCGCATAGGCATCGGAAAATGAAAATCCCATGCGCAAACTGCAATTTTCAGTTCCAGATTCCGGAAAGGAACTTAAAACGTATTTGTATTGTATACTACTACTAGTAGTAGTAAAAATACAGAAACTGAGATGTTCTATGGGACGAAACGTATTCTGTACTGAACTCCTACTTCAACATAAATTACTGGCCGAATATATCTATGATTACGTCAAAATTCAGTTTTATGTTCTAGGCGCGTATCACTTCTGAAACTTATCGAATCATGTGTGAATATGCCAGCGCTACCAAAGAAGTTGAAGGATGGCTCCGACCGGTTCTTCACCACGCTCCCTTCTCCCGCGCTCCCCTCTCATCATTGCGCTCCTCCAATCTCCTTCCACTATCATCACGTCGTTGGGTGGCCTTCCATCTTAGTGATGGTTTTCTCTTGAGAATCAACAAGAGCATTATCTTCATCTAGTTGTTTCAAGAGAGCAACAGAGTGCTTCTTGGTCTCATCTTTGGGCTTGACCACGAACTTGTCAAACTTATTTTCACCTTCCCTTGTGACCTTATCATCTCCCACACAATTCATCAGAATGAGTTACTTGTAATGATAAACTTGATGGGAGGGTTTACCTCTGAGGCCTTGTCCATAAGGCACTTGTGGGTGGTGATGACGTTCTCGTTAGGGGAGTCGAAGAGAGACACCGATGGAGAGGGAGTGGTGGCAATGGCTACAGAGGCCGTTGCAACCGCTTCACCGCTTGTATCTTCATCATCATCATCATCAGAGTAGTACTCTTCTTGTACCACTAACACTTTTTGAGGCTTCTTCCTCGCAAAGTGGTTGTTCTTGCTTGGGTAAGTCCTTGTCTTGGCCTTGCGGATAAGCTTGCCATCATTGTCTCCCCTCTTTGTCGGTGGGAAACGACACCTATGGGGTCACTGGTATCCCTTCTACGGTTGGCGGGCGCGGGGTTGTGCGAAGAGCGGGTCTGGCGGTCAGCACACAAATCGTTTACCCAGGTTCGGGCCGCAGGAACGCGTAAAACCCTAGTCCTGCTTTGATGTGTATTGAGGTGTTCTTGTGTTCTTGAACTAGCTGTAGTGGCTCTCTAGTCCAAAAGATCCGAATCCCTCTCCAGTACACCTCGAGCCTCCTTTTATAGACAAAAAGGGGTTGCCACAGTGGCACACAGGAGGTGAAAAGGTGTACAGGTGCTGAGTCTATCCCCTGGCATCATCGGACAAACGCATTTTATGCGTTGCCGACGTGCCCTTCTTACTTTATTTGGGACGACAAAGAAGCTCGTCCCAGCTGTCGTCGCCTCGCCTGGCTCCGACGCGCGTCCAAGCTGACGAGGCGTTGTAGCGCCACGTTGGCTGGCCGCTGGGCTGGCGCGGTGGTGGAGCCTTCACGAAGTTCTGCATGCCACCACGCAGGTGCTTGCTGAGTTGGTGTAGAGGCCGCGTGCTGCCACGCAGATGCCTGCTCAGCTGGTCAAGCTAGCAGCTGTATGGGAGAGGCGGTGGAGTCTTGGCGGACGCGGGCACGGCTGCGGCCTCGCGGGCATCCTCGGCAAGGTTCTTACCGAGGGCCCGACAAGGGTCTCGCTGCGGCACAGCGGTCGTCCCCGGCAAGGGTCTTGCCAGGGGTCTCGTGGAGCTCCTCGGCAAGGATCTCGCCAAGGGTCGTCGTCTTCTGATTTCCATCTGATCTTGTGTGTCTATGATCTCTACAAAGATCAGCATGTCACCATGGAGGTGCCTCCCGAGCCTTGGTTCCAATATGGCATGGGGACCCCTTGGGCTCAAGGGTGGTACGCTCTATTGGCGTCAGGTAAGTTGCCCAGGCAAGGATCCTGCCGAGGCTGTGGAAGCCACCCCGGCAAGAGTCTTGCCGGGGGAGTCCACCTCACCCTCTTGCTCTCTTTGCGTCTCTGGTCTTGGCGTTGCTTCGACATCCCTCCTCTTCCCTACTTAGTGTGGCCGTGGGCGCGGCTCTGATTGCCCGTGCACAAGTTTAAGGGGTGCAAAACGAGAGCCCCTACTTTTGTACACTGACAGGAGCCCCCGGGCCTGGGCCACACATAAGCGCGACGCGTTGTTGGGCTAGGCCCAGAATGGTGCACGGGCAGGTGGGGCGGATTTTTACCGCAATAATTTCTCGTCTGCTGCGCTTCCCTATGACTCGCGTTGAACGCGCGACGTGGAGGGTCATGCGTGACGTGGGGGTCGTGCATGGGGCGGTTTCCGCACGCATGCATCACATCATGGTAAAGAGGTGGCCCGCGCCTTCCCTGTAAAAAGGAACAACCGCGGGCGCGTTGCTCATTTACCCCCTGTGTCTTCTCCAATCTCGGAACCGCGGTCCCCTCCTTCTTCCTCCTCACGCCTCTGCTCTCGCTCGCCGCCGTTGCGTTTTCACCGCTCTTTCTCCTCCACTTCTCGCAGCCGCCATGGCACTCAAGACCAGGAAGAGCAAAGGAGTGGCCAGGGACGCCGAGGGTCGGAGCTACCGGAGAGCGAATCGACGGCGCGGCGGACGCAGCTCGCCTACTTCCCCTCAACGGTCGACGCGGTCCATCTCCGGGATAACTTCAGGCCCCTTTGGGGTGCAAAACGGGGGGAGAGACGACGGGGCACCTGGCCACGCGCGTCATCCCCGCCAATTGCGCCAAGGCCGCCCCGAATCGGTACCCATTCTTCGTCGACTACTTTTCCTATGGCCTCTGCCCCCTTTCTCTGATTTCTTCAACGACATCATGCACACCTACGACTTCCATCTTCTGGATTTCACTCCAAATGCCGTGGCGTGCATGGCTCTTTTCGCCCATCTCTGTGAGGGCTTCGCCGGAGTGCTTCCCAGCACGGCGCTCTTCCGCCGCTACTTTTACCCTTGGATCCAGAAGGGAGGCGCCATCTCTGGTTGTGTCACTTGGATCCCAAGGCCCCTGGAGTAGGGGACGTATCCAGAGGGCGCCCAAAAGGAGAGGTCGGAGGAATGGCGGAGCCGGTGGTGCTGGATTAAGGAGGAGGACCCTCAGGAGTTTTGCCAAGTTCGCCAGACGCCGCCGGTCCACAGAGATGACTAGGGCGACGTCGACGCCCTGGACGGGAGGCTCACGGTCTCCACCACCAGGATCCACCGCCTTGCTGCTACCGGGCTCACCCTGGAGATGATTGGGGCGGATCCGCCGCATCGCTCCTCTGCACAACAAGGGGAGGCCGGCTTAGATTTTCAGCAACGTGGCCGACATCATGCGGCACCGCCCTGGCCTGAACCACACCTTCATGGTGATGGCGCACACCCACTTCTGCCAGCGGCTCTTCCAGCTCGATGTGGGTCACGATGGTAGGGCCAAGAGGGCCGGCAAGGCCGCGAAGGCCAGCAAGGTCGCCAAGGGGCCCTTATTCGGGTTGCCGGCAGGGATGATCCTGCTGAGAAACGACTCTCGCCGAACCGACATCATCACCATGATGCCGGACTCCAACGCGCACGACCTCGACCCGAATTGGGCCGACCCGGAGGAGGATCAGGTACATGAGTTCTTCGACACCTTGGTGGAGGGGTACGTCCACGAGGAGCCGTGGCTCATCCAGGACACCACCCAGGCGGAGCTGGACTACATCGCCGCCAGGGCGGCGAAGGCGAAGCTCACTAAGGAGGCCGGCAGCGCTGGCGGCGTGGAGGATGAGGCGCGACGACCATGGAGGAGAAGGAGCTCGCCCAGTGGGCGGAATCCGCTGGGGAGGCCAGCGGTGCCGGCGCCAGGGTTCCTCTCATCGAAGATGACGCCGACGAGTCGTCTGAGGAGGCTAAGGCTGTCAAGCCCCCGGTCATGGGGAGAGGGCGTGTCCTGCAGCGGGCCGTCTCTGGTGAGCCGGTCTGGCCCGGCAGGGCCGCACAACCGCAACAAACTCCGGTGGCGTCCATGCAGAAGAAGAGGCGGAGGATGAGTAAGTGTCTTGTATTTTGTCATCTCCGCCCCCTCGGACCATGCCCGTTTTTTTGACTTGTCTTCATCTTCGCAGGGATAGGGAGACGCTGGCCTAGAGGGTAGCGAAGAGGACCAAGGCTTCGGCGGGCGGCCAGCCCTTGGCGGGCACCTCAAGTATGCCGCTGGTGGTGGTGGAGAGCAGCCCCCGGCGCAGCCCCAAGCGTGCGTCCATCACTCGCTCCTCATTGACGTGTGCTGGGGCATAACTTCCTGGTGCTGACCTTGTCGTGGTTGCAGGAGGAGAACGGCAGTAGGAGGAGCCACTGAGGGCCACCCCCAACGTGCCGCCCCCATCGATCATGCCACCCCGAGGGGGGGTCCCCGGCAAAGGCGCCAAGCACCGAGCCCATGCACACGGAGGAGGAGGAGGAGGAGGAGGTGAACCCAGGCGCCGGCGGATCCACCCCGGTGGATCCGCCCCGGCACCGAATGTTGGTGGGGAGGGGGCCACCTCATCCCAGCTTGGCGCAGGTAAGTTGATTGCCTCTTGTTCCTGCTCATTTTTCTTCTTTCAAATTTTGATCTTGGCTTTGTCTCATTCTCCTTCTTGGTACCTAGATCCTTCCTCGGCGGACCGGGAGGACGTGGACACCGTCATCGGAGACGTCGCCAGAGGGGCCGCGACCGAGGCCGACAAGATCGCCGCTGAAGAGGCTGCCAAGGATGTTGCGGAGAACGCCGCTGAGGGGCCTGCCGGGGAGCCCGACAAGGCTGCTGCCGAGGAGGTCGGCAAGGGGCCTGCCGGGGAGGCCAGCAAGGCCGCTGCCGGGGAGGAGGTGGTCGACGACCAACCTTTCTCCTCCGCCGCTCCTGGCTCAGGAAAATATCTGAAGGTGGGCGACTTGTTCGTCCACCTCCCATGGACGGCGAGCACCAGGGCGCCCGCCGAGGGGGAGGTGTTCCACGACGAGGTGCTTGGCGCTGCCGGGCTTGAGGTCGTCGACGGACCGAGCGTCGGCGGTGACAGTTCTCAGGAAGAGCGGCTCCTCCAGAGCATGAGCGCTAGCTTCCACAAGCTCCAGGCGCTTCACCGCGCCCGCCTGGACAAGGCCAAGTCCAGGATGGCAGCAGTGGACAAGGCGGAGGCGGACCTCGAAGAGCACATCGCTGAGGCGTAGGCTTGGTTCCGCCAGGCCTGTGAGGAATTCAAGGCCGCCCAGGACTAGCTGACCGAGCGCAAGCTGAAGCTTGTCATGAAGTAGGCCGATATCGAGAAGGCCCAGGAGGCGGCGAGTCGACAGGCTGCCAAGGAGGAGGCCGCTCGGCTCCAGCACCAGGCCGAGCTGAACTCCCAGGAGAAGGACCTTGCCGCTCGCGAGGAGAAGCTCGCCGCGACACTCCGCGGCAAGGATGAGGAGGTCCAGGAGCTCATCGTGCAGCGGATCCAGGAACTGGAGCAGAGGCACGAGGAGGCCCTCAATGCTCAGTCCCAGGCCCATGCCAGCAAGGTGAACGAGCTGGAGGCGGAGCGTGACGGGATGAAGCGGCAGGTCCAGGAGCTAACAGGGGAGAGGGACGTGCCCAAGGGCGCTTTGGCTGACGCGCAGGCCGCAGTCCTTGCGGAGGCCTAGCTACTCTCCACGGCCAACGAGTCCATCAAGGACCTGAAGCTGAAACTGGAGAGCCTTGAAGGGACGCTCTCGAAGGTCAGGGCCCGGGAGGGGGCCCTGACCAAGAGTCTGGAGGAGGAGAAGCAGCTGCGGAAGAACGACGCCACCGACCACGCAGAGTTCGTGGCGGGCGAGAAGCTCTAGATCAGCCGCCTCGCCGATGTCGCCGGCAGGATCACCACATAACTGGCTACCATGGGGATGCCAAACGTGAGGTATGTCTCGGAGCCAAACATGAGTCCTAACGCTAGGCTGAATCTGTTCTTCGAGGGTGTTCTCGGGGCCCTTGAGCGGTTCCACTCCAACAGGACGGCCTCTCTGGCCAAAGAGGCCCGGAGGCTTTGCCTGGGCGCCATGACCAAGGTCCTCACCAAGATGGCATACTGGAACCTTGACCTCGACTTCGAAGCTTCGCTGGATAGCTTGCCAGACGACATGGACCCCGCGCCGCTCGAGGAGCGCATCGAGCCCGTCATCGGCCGCATCGACGGAGTTCAGAGGGTACAAGGCCAGCGCCGGGACTAGGCACCCTGTTTCTTATCGCCGCTGCAGGTTCAAGACCAAGACAAGTTTTATCTTTAGTTAGAACCATAGCGACAAATGATGTAATATAACTCTGCGGTATTTATGAAATGATGCATGTTATTTTCCTGTTTGATTTCCCTTTGTATGTCCGCCCTACGTTATTCGGGTAGGTTTGCCGGCGCGGAAGCCCAGGCGGCGTCTTGAGGACGGATCCTCAATGGCCTACCGGGCATGCTTGCTACCGGGTAAACCACCTCGCTGCTCTTGACGCGGCCGCTTGAGCTGTCGAGCGGACTCGAGACAGAACAAGAGCGTTGCCAATCGCAGAAGGTCGCCCTACCGTTCTTGACGCAACCGCTCAAACTGTTGTGCGGACTTGAAATAGAACGAGGGCATTGCCAATAGTGGTAGGGCCCCATTGCGTGTAGGTTTGCCATACACAGGATAAGATCGTCGAGGGCAACAACCATATATATAAAAAGGAATTACTCAAGGTTTTGTATGACTTAGATTTTCTGCTGCGTCCACCGAGGATGCCATTTGTTCGGTCGTCTCCTTACTTGAAGTGACGACCATGATGAAGCCGTTGCTTCGTCCAGGCCGGATTCTCACAACTGCGCACCCCCTACCTGACGCGCCAGAGATGTCTGTGAGAAACGACACCTCTGGGGTCACTGGGATCCCTTCTACGGTTGGCGGGCGCGGGGTTGTGCGAAGAGCGGGTCTGGTGGTCAGCACACAAATCGTTTACCCAGGTTCGGGCCGCAGGAACGCGTAAAACCCTAGTCCTGCTTTGATGTGTATCGAGGTGTTCTTGTGTTCTTGAACTAGCTGCAGTGGCTCTCTAGTCCAAAAGATCCGAATCCCTCTCTAGTACGCTTCGGGCCTCCTTTCATAGACAAAAGGGGTTGCCACAGTGGCACACAGGAGGTGGAAAGGTGTACAGGGGCTGAGTCTATCCCCTGGCATCGTCGAACAAACGCATTTAATGTGCTGCCGGCGTGCCCTTCTTGATTTATTGGGGACGGCAAAGAAGCTTGTCCCAGCCGTCGTCGCCTCGCCTGGCTCCAACACACGTCGAAGATGACGAGGCATTGTAGCGCCACATTGGCTGGCCGCTGGGCTGGCGCGGTGGTGGAGCCTTCACGAAGATCTGCGTGCCACCACGCAGGTGCTTGCTGAGCTGGTGTAGAGGCCGCGTGCTGCCATGTAGATGCCTACTCAGTTGGTCGAGCTGGCAGCTGTATGGGAGCGGCGGTGGAGTCTTGGCGGACGCGGGCAGGGCTGCGGCCTCGTGGGCGTCCTCGGCAAGGGTCTTGCCGAGGGCCCGACAAGGGTCTCGCTGCGGCACCGCGGTCGTCCCCGGCAAGGGTCTTCCCGGGGGTCTCGTGGACCTCCTCGACAAGGATCTCACCAAGGGTCGTCGTCTTCTGGTTTCCATCTGATCTTGTGTGTCTATGATCTCTACAAAGATCTGCATGCCACCACAGAGGTGCCTCCCGAGCCTTGGTTCCAATATGGCGTGGGGACCCCTACGACTCAAGGGTGGTACGCTCTGTTGGCGTCAGGTAAGTTGCCCCGGCAAGGATCCTGCCGAGGCTGTGGAAGCCACCCCGGCAAGAGTCTTGCCGGGGGAGTCCACCTCGCCCTCTTTCTCTCTTTGTGTCTCTGGTCTTGGCGTTGCTCCAGCATCCCTCCGCTGCCCTCCTTAGGGTGGCCGTGGGCGCGGCTCTGACTGCCCGTGCGCAAGTTTAAGGGATGCAAAAGGAGAGCTCCTACTTTTGTACACCGACACTCTTCTAAGCGCATCTTCAAGGAGGACCCTTAAACCCCTCGCATACATTCGGACTGCACAGTCCGGACGCGGTTTGCCATCAAATGTGAGCCTGTATCGGTCTGGCGAACGGTCCGGATGTACTTTTTTCGGTAAACCCGAGCAAACAGGGGGGCGCTTTGCGGGATTCTGGACAGCAGACACGTAGGACTCCGACACCTCGGCCCACCCAAAACCGTTACTAGGCCCCACGTCTCCATCCTCCCCATTTCTATTCTTCCTTCTTTCTCTATTGCCCTCACCGCCGCTCCACCACCCCGGCCGCTAGGCCACACCCCTGTCGAAACTCTAGTCCCCGTCCCCTCCAGCATTCCAGCGGGGCTCCACCAAACTTTTCCTCCATTGCCGTTCAACCCCTCTGCTCTGACTGCCCCACCAGGTAGCATCCACTCATGCTATACACACCGTGCCTAGCAACTGTTCGATGAATTGCCGGAGCTAATAAAGTTTTTCCTTCTTATTTCTAGCAGTGGATTCTGATTTGGGGTACACATGTTGAGTCATCTGACGACTCATCCAATGAGGAGGACTACACAGACGAGATGCGATGATGAAGGTGGTCCTTGAAGATGCGGAGCATCTGAAGGAGCATGTTCTCAATTTCCAGGGATCGATCAAGAGTCATCGAGTGCTCAACCGCAACAGGGCGCGTGCCCATTTGACGCTGATGGCCGACTACTTTGCCCTCATCTGACGGTGTCCTGGATTAAGGGGTATCAATCTATATGGCATGTAGTCCGTGGATCGGGCTGATGACCCGCCGACCATAGGAGAAGGACTGCAAAGCCATCGCCCTTGGCATGAGCGAGATGGAAACTTCCGAAGACTTCACCTACTCTTCAAGAAAAGTTTTAGTAGTTGGCATGTCTATTCCTAATTAGCAACCGATCATATATGTAACCTAGATTCCTTTGGTGCATATATAAGCCGAGGGTTTAGTATTTACGGGTACGAACACAAGCCTTAGGGTTTGGAACACAATCATCCGATCTCGAGGTAGATCATCTTGTACTCTGTATTTCATTGAATCAAGACAAACCAAGCAGGACGTAGGGTTTTACCTCTTCGAGAGGGCCCGAACCTAGGTAAACATCGTCTCCCTTGTCTCATGTTACCATTGTTCCTAGACTCACAGCTCGGGTCCCCCTACCCGAATCTGCCGGATTTAGCACCGACACCGACGCACTCTTTGCTGACCATTTTCATTGGAGTTTTCGGATGCGCAAGACTGTCTTTGGTCATTTTTACCATGGCATCTAGTCCTATGATGACCGCTTCGTCTTGGGGAAGGACGTCGTGGGAATGATTGGCATGTCTGGTTAGCAGAAATGTATGGCTGCACTCTGGATGCTTGCATATGGCACGACCGCTGGTTCGTGGGACGATTACCTACGAATGTCTGAGAGCACATGCAGAGATGCAATGGTAAGGTTTGCAACTGCCATGGTCGAGGTGTTTGGACCTCAGTACCTGAGAGAATCAACTATGGCAAACACCGAGAGGCTCTTGGCAATCTCAGAAGCAATAGGGTGACCGAGTTTGCTTGGATCTCTTGACTGCATGCATTGGAAATGGAAGAACTGCCCGAAGGCTTTACAAGGGCAATATCAGGGTCATGTTAAGAAGCCTGCCATCATTCTTGAAGTAGTTGCACTAGTAGAAAAAGGGTCAAATGTGAAGCACATTAGTGCCGGTTTGAATTTGAGCCGGCACTAATGTGTGCATTAGTGCCGGTTCCAACGGCTAGCCGTCCGCTCTCATTAGTACCGGTTTGTGGCGAACCTTTAGCACCGGTTCGTGCCACGAACCGGTACTAAAGTGAGTGGTGGAAGGATGTTGTCAATCCGGGGCCCCTCCAGCACCTTTAGTACCAGGTCGTATCACGAATCGGTACTAAAGGTCGTCCTACATAGACCCTTCGTCCACCCGAGCTCGCTCTGTTCTTCCCCTTTCCCCTACCCTCTCTGTTCTTTTTCCTCTTCCTCTCAAGCTCATCACACATTTTGCCCAAAATTTGTCAAGATTTTAAGGCCCCATCCATTCAAATGATCACAAAGGTTAGCAACTTTGTCCTTTCATCTCTCATTGCTAGATTAGCTCGTGCAATGCTTTATATAGTGATTGATTTTTGAGTTTAGTAATTTGGGAGGAATTATATATATGTGCTAGTATTTGATTTATATGCAATTTGAGGTCAAAAATAACACTTAGTTTGCATATGTAGGTGTGGTTTACTTAGTACCTTCTAAATCTCCGTCGTAACCACCGTCGATCACTCGCAACGTCTCGTCGTCGGCACCACCTTGTGGTGAGCCTCTTGTTCATGAAGTTTTATATAAAAAATTGATGTTTGTGTGATTTGGATATATAGTTACTTGTATAATTATCTTACCCATACGTTGTTTGTTATACATAGTGCCATGGTTTTGATATCCGTCCCCGTCGGCCCTCGTCCGGGTTATGATTCAGATGTGGTATATTCTCTTTTAGAACTATTCATTGCATTTTGTGTTTATGACAAATTATGCCCATCAAGTTGACATAGATATTTGTATGTAGGAGGTAGTTGAACCGGAAATTCCAACCGGCCATATTGTCGAGAGGTTAAATTTAGTTGAAAGAGAAAACGAGGATTTGAAGGAAAAATTGAAAAGAATTGAGGGGGAGAATATGGAATTGGAGTTGCATATTGCCGATGTCGTCGATGATCACAAGATTAAGATGGAGAAAATGCGCTTGAAGATTAGAAAGATTAGAAAATATGCCATTCATAGTGAGGCTTGGTATCATTATGCTGTTGGATCAATTGTTACCTTAGTTGCGATCTTGATCGCATTTGTTGTTGCATTTAAATTCTTTAGCTAGAGAGTTATTTGTTTGTTGCATTTAAGTGTTGTATGATCTTTATGTATGAACTTTATGTATTGTATTAATTTGGTGTTTTCGGTGCTGTGTATTGAAGATGAGCCGACAATGGATGTACGATGACCGATGCTCTCCCAAGTTCATTAATGGCGTTCGTACTTTTCTGCTTGCGGCTGAGGCAAACAAGCGGGTGGATGGTTTTATGCCATGTCCATGTGCTGGCTGTAAGAATGGTCACAATTACTCTATGTCAAGAACCATTCACGTCCACCTGTTTGAGTCCGGTTTCATGCCCCACTATAATGTTTGGACCAAGCATGGAGAAAGAGGGGTTATGATGGAAGACAATGAAGAAGAAGAGGACGCCGACAGCTATCCTGGCCATGGGTTCCCTGAATACGATGATACAACAATGAGGGAAGAAGCTGAGCCGGTAATGCGGGAAGAAGCTGAGCCGACAATGCGGGAAGAAGCTGAAGAAGAGGCATCGGATGAGCCCGTTGATGATCTAGGTCGGGCCATTGCCGATGCAAAGAGAAACTGCGCAAGTGATTTAAAGAAGAAGAAGTTGCAGCGCATGTTAGAGGATCACAAAAAATTGTTGTACCCGAATTGCATAGGTGACAAGAAAAAGCTGGGCACCACACTGGAATTGCTACAATGGAAGGCAGAGAATGGTGTATCTGACAAGGGATTTGGAAAGTTGCTGGTAATGATAAAGAATATGCTTCCAAAGGACAATGAATTGCCTGAGAGTACGTACGAAGCAAAGAAGGCTGTCTGCCCTCTAGGGTTAGAGGTGCAGAAGATACATGCATGCCCTAATGATTGCATCCTCTACCGCGGTGAGTACGAGGATTTGAATGCTTGCCCAGTATGCGGTGCATTGCGCTATAAGATCAGCCGCGATGACCCTGGTGATGTCGAGGGCGAGCGCCCCAGGAAGAAGATTCCTGCCAAGGTGATGTGGTATGCTCCTATAATACCACGGTTGAAACGTTTGTTCCAAAACAAAGAGCATGCCAAGGCGATGCGATGGCACAGAGAAGACCGTAAGAAAGACAGAAAGTTGAGAGTACCCGCTGACGGGTCGCAGTGGAGAAAAATCGAAAGAAAGTACGGGAAGGAGTTTGCAGATGACGCAAGGAACGTATGGTTTGGTCTAAGCGCAGATGGCATTAATCCTTTTGGGGAGCAGAGCAGCAACCATAGTACCTGGCCTGTGACTCTATGTTTATATAACCTTCCTCCTTGGTTGTGCATGAAGCGGAAGTTCATTATGATGCCAGTGCTCATCCAAGGCCCTAAGCAACCCGGCAACGACATTGATGTGTACCTAAGGCCATTAGTTGAAGAACTCTTACAACTGTGGAATGGAACAGGTGTACGTGCGTGGGATGAGCACATGGGGGAAGAATTTGACCTTAAAGGCGTTGCTGTTCGTGACCATCAATGATTGGCCTGCTCTCAGTAACCTTTCAGGACAGACAAACAAGGGATACCACGCATGCACGCACTGTTTGGACGATACCGACAGTATATATTTGGCTAATTGTAAGAAGAATGTGTACCTGGGACATCGTCGATTTCTTCCGAGCAGGCATCCCATAAGAAAGAAAGGCAAGCATTTCAAAGGTGAGGCGGATCACCGGACGAAGCCTCGCCACCGTACTGGTGCTGATGTACATGATATGGTCAAGGATTTAAAGGTGGTCTTTGGAAAGGGCCCTGGTGGACAACCTGTTCCGAATGACGCTGACGGACGCGCACCCATGTGGAAGAAGAAATCTATATTTTGGGACCTGCCCTATTGGAAAGACCTAGAGGTCCGCTCCGCAATCGACGTGATGCACGTGACGAAGAATCTTTGTGTGACCCTGCTTGGCTTCTTGGGCGTGTATGGGAAGACAAAAGATACACCTGAGGCACGGGAGGACCAGCAACGTATGCACGGAAAAGACGGCATACATCAGGGTCATGCAAGCTACGCTCTTACCAAAGAAGAGAAGGAAATTGTCACAGCCCTAGATTATTGCTTGTATTAGTTGCATTATAGAGCACTCATGCATCATGTCCAAATTTCTCAAACTTGGAATTGAGAAAAGTGGAAGCCTCAAAAACTTAAATAAAAGAAGGGCAAAGAACCCTGGAAATCTCATTCTTTGTTTCCAAGATGTCCTTTTGCAATGTTTGAGAATTTTGGCAAGAGCTATATATCAAACCAGAATTTAGGAACATTTTTAAGGATTTATTTTTGGGACTCTGAATTTAAGTCGCTATCTATTTGAATTTGAGTTATATTCATATAACTAGAATATAATTTCAAATATATTTGAAACATTTTATGTGCATTAGGAAATGTCCATTCTGCAACATAAAATTATTCAAAGGGTTTTGTCACTGTTTTGAAATTGTTTTGAATTTTGAACAGTGGTAGAATATTAAACAACAGAAAACATAATAGAAAAAAACAGAGCAACCTTACCTCGCACTCACCTGGGCAGCCCACGTGGCCAGTCCACTTGGCGGCCCAGCCCACGAGGGGCACAACTGTCTTCAACCTCTGCCAGTAGGCAGAGGCGAAGTAGCACGCGCGCATGCGGAGGCCTCCACCTCCTGCTTCGCGGTGGCAGCCTCCCCGACATCCTCGCGATGCCACGGAGACGCCCTGAGACCCCTCTCTCCTCTCCCTCACTCGCTGCTCTCCCTCCCCTCCCCTGGATCCCTCTCTCTCACCACCGAGCGAGCTCACCGACGCCGATCGCCGTACCCGCGGCCACCGCCACCGCCTCGCCTCTCCGAGTTGTCCACGAGCTCCGCCTCATCTGCCTCTTCCTCCTCGACGATCGGCCCGGCCTCAGACGCGCTGCTTCATCGCCACCATCGCCGTTTCCGTCGTCAGACACCGAGGCACCTCGTCGGTCGATTCGCCACTACCAGTGCGCCCCCGAGCCCGCCGACCACCCCTGGCGACCCGCCGTGAGCCCCTCTTCCTTTACCCTCTAGCTACTCTCATGCCCACGCTCGTCCCCTAGCTCCGTTCCCACTGCGGCCGAAAGCTTCTCGCCGCCGGCCATGGCGTAGCTGCGGCCACAGCCGCGCAAGCTCACCACGGAGCGCGTCACCGTGCTCAGCACATCACCTGGAGGCCGTAGCACCCGGCCGTTCGCTCCGCCGTGCACCACAACCCCATTCCCAACCTTGCCCGAACTACGGCCACCGCCGTGAGCTTGCTTCCGGCGAGCTCGAGCCACCCTACGGCCCCCTGCCGCCTCCGTTGGATGCGCGGGAGGAAGGGCTTTAGCCTGGTGCCCTTAGCGAGTCGAACCTTTGCCGGAGCAGCGTTTCGGCGAGCGCCCATCGCGGTTTTGGTCGCCGGCGGCTAATCTCCGACCGTGCTTACGTGGCGAGGTTATTTAGGCGTTAACCACCTCCTAATCAAACCCCTAGAGTCACAGACAGCCGAGCCCCACCCCATAATTAACCACAGGGTTTTTCCCTGCTTAAATTAACTAATGCTTTGACTCGCCACCTCAGCGTTGACCTGGGCCCCATTGTCAGTTTTTACTTGGGCCAGCCCCTTTGACCTGATGACGTCATACTTACACATTGCTGACGCAGTAATGTTTTCTGGATTTTAAATAAATCTAAATGATTTATTTATTTTCAGAAAATAACCTAAACTTTGAAAAATCATAGAAAATAAACCGCAACTCCAAATGAAATAATTTATATATGAAAAATTATCAGAAAAATCCAATCTATCCATCTGTACCATTTTCATGCATGTTAGAACAACTTTTGGATACTGTTTAGGACAAATCAATGAATGCCATTTAAATAACCATATGTGGAGTTTGAATTTGAACCTTGGGTTCAAACCAACTACACTTAATTGTGTTGCTAGTTGCATTAGGCCAAATCACATCATATTGCCATGTCATAATCATGCATCATAATTGTTGCATTGCATTGATTGTGTTTCTTCTCTGTTTGCCGGTGTTGTTCCCCCTCGGTAGACGTTGTTCCGACGCTGTGATCGTTGACACTAATGAAGACCCAATGCTATCTTCAGAAGTGCCAGGCAAGCAAAACCCCCTTGTTCATTCCGATACAATCCCACTCTCTCGCTCCTGCTCTCTTTTACTGCATTAGGACAACATCGATTCAACTGTTACATGCTGCGGTAGCTGAACCCCTTTTCCTCTGCATGACCTGTCATTGCCACAGTAAATAGATGAAACCCACTAGTATGAGTAGGAGTTGTTTGAGCCCTAATGTGCCTACTCATTCATGCTTGTTTGTCATGCCTGCTACTGCTTAGAGTTGAGTCGGCCCTGATTCATCGGGAATAAATTGGAATGGTGAAGAACCTATCCTACTGTATGTGAGCTAAGTGTGTGAACACGATTTGGTAACGGTAGCGGTGAGAGGCCATGTAGGAGTACATGGTGGGTTGTCTCATTGCAACGGCCCTCAGGAACTGAGTTCTGTGTTTGTGATCCATGAACAGTTACTACCACACATTGGGCTCCGGGCGCTCCAAGCTCTCTCGACTTATTAATCAACCTGATCTCTGTCCAGGAGTTGCAACTAGTTTCTGGTGTTTGTAGGTTGTGTTAGTAGTCTACCAAGTGGCACCCGGTACAGGTGGGCTTGGGACAGACTAGGCACAGTGGCACGGTGTACCAAGTGGCACCCGGATCGTGGGCTTGGGAACCCTGCTCACATCGTTTGGGGCCGTGAGCGACACCCCGGCCGGATCTCCTTGCGGATGGAACCTGAATAGGCGATAAACCTGGACTAGAGACTTGTGTGGTTAGTCAGGTCGTGGCCAACTCCCTTACCAGGCTTCCGCTTGAAGGTTGCCGAGATACACGACGTGTACATGGTGGTAAGTGGCGAGAGCGTGTGTGAAGAAGTACACCCCTGCAGGGTTATCATTATCTATTCGAATAGCCAGATTCCTCGGATATGGAAACTTGGACCCCTTGCATAGTTCATAGACAAGTGAAAGTGGATACTCTAAAATGCGCAAGATAAGTGTGAGTGCTATGGATGGCGTTCTCGCAGGGTGACGTGAGCGGATCCATAGTGGTGTATTGGTATGGTGAATTTGTGGACTCGTGTGCGCCACCTCAAAAGTGTTACTTGCAGTCGTAGTTCAGGATAGCCACTGAGTCAAAGCTGGCTTGTTGCAGTTAAACTCCACCACCCCTTTGTTGATACCTATGCATATGTAGTTAGTTCTAATGTAAGTCTTGCTGGGTACATTTGTACTCACGTTTGCTTAATTTATGTTTTGTAGAGAGACTTCAGTCTCGCTAGTAGTTCCACGTGGACTTCGATGTTTAGCTTGTTACCTCAGCTACGATCTTGTACCCTTGGGAGGGTCTTGTAGATAGTCAGGCTTCTAAGCCTTCTTCATTTGTAGTTGTCTATACTCAGACAAGTTAATCTTACGCATGTGCTTGTTGCTTGTATGCTCTGTATGTTGGGTCATGAGACCCATGTTTGTAATATCTCGCTCCTCAGAGCCTAATGAATAAATACCTTGAGTCGTAGAGTTATGTTGTGATGCCATGTTGTATTTACACATATCGAGCATATTGTGTGTATGATCAAATGCTTGGTATGTGTGGGATCCGACAACCTAGTTGTTTATCCTTGGTAGCCTCTCTTATGGGGAAATATAGTCTTGTGCTTCCATGAGCCATAGTAGTCCGCTACAGCCCGGTTCACCGGAGTCCTGCTAGCCCAGCACTACTGCTCCGGAACACTTAGATTGGCCGGCACGTGATTCACTTTGTTCCTCTGTCTGTCCCTTCGGGGAAATGTCACGCGGTGACATCCGGAGTCCTGCCTAGCCTGCTATAGCCCGGGTTCCCGGAGTCCTGTTAGCCCAGTGCTACAGCCCGGATTCGCACGCTGCTGACCGACATGCTCGATGTTGATTCATGTATGCCTGTCCCCGTAAGTTAGTGCCACTTTGGGTTCACGACTAGTCATGTCGGCCCGGATTCTCTGTCATATGGATGCTAGAGACACTATCATATACGTGAGCCAAAAGACGCAAACATTCCCGGGCCATGGTAAGGCGACACCCGTGGGAATACCGTGCGTGAGGCCGCAAAGTAATATGAGGTGTTATAGGTTAGATCGGTGTGACTTAGAATCGGGGTCCTGACAGAAATCTTCTTTGAATGCCTGCTCAGTATTAAGGTACCGTCTGGCTTCTCGTCGAATATAAAGGGAATAATAAACATGGCAGAGAAAAAGTTCCAGAACCTAAAGTCTCATGACTGCCACGTGATTATGACGCAACTGCTTCCGGTTGCATTGAGGGGGCTTCTACTGAAAAACGTTCGATTAGCCATTGTGAAGCTATGTGCATTCCTCAATGCAATCTCTCAGAAGGTAATTGATCCAGAAATCATACCAAGGTTAGAGAATGATTTGGTGCAATGTCTTGTCAGTTTCGAGTTGGTGTTCCCACCATCCTTCTTCAACATCATGACGCACGTCCTAGTTCACCTATGTGAAGAGATTAACGTTTTGGGTCCTGTATTTCTACACAATATGTTCCCCTTTGAGAGGTTCATGGGAGTCTTAAAGAAATATGTTCATAACCGTGCTAGGCCAGAAGGAAGCATCTCCAAGGGCCATGAAAATGAGGAGGTCATTGAGTTTTGTATTGACTTTATTCCTGACCTTAAGCCGATTGGTGTTCCCGAATCGCGGCATAAGGGCAGACTGGATGGAAAAGGCACGCTAGGAGGGGAACAAACAATATGTATGGACGGACATTCTCTCACTGAAGCACACTACACAGTTCTACAGAATTCCGCCTTGGTGGCTCCGTATATGGATGAACACAAGAATTTGCTACGCTCCAAACACCCGGAGCGGTCTGATCACTGGATTACACGTGAACAAACCAGGAGTTTCGCCAGTTGGTTGCAGACACGTACCATGCATGACGCCTCTATTGAAGATGACCTGTACTTGCTGTCCCAGTTACCATCTTCGAATATAATGACTTTCAAAGGGTACGAGATAAATGGTAATACATTTTACATGATCGCCCAAGATAAGAAGAGCACCAACCAAAACAGTGGTGTCCGCTTTGATGCAGAAACCAAGACGAGAAAGGAAACATATTATGGTTATATACAGGACATATGGGAACTTGACTATCGACGTGGTTTGAAGGTCCCTTTGTTTCGGTGCAAATGGGTCAATATGACACGAGGCGGGGTAAAGGAAGACCCGCAGTACGGAATGACAATAGTGGATCTCAACAATCTTGCGTATGCAGACGAACCATTCGTCCTAGCCAATGATGTGGCACAGGTTTTCTATGTGAAGGGCATGTCTACCAAGCCGAGAAAAAGAAAAGATAAGGAAGCGAATGCATCGTACGATGAGCCAAAGCGGCACATAGTTCTTTCTGGGAAGAGAAACATCGTGGGAGTGGATGACAAGACAGACATGTCAGGAGATTATGAAAAGTTTGATGAAATTGCTCCATTCACAGTGAATATTGACCCGAGCATCCAGTTAAATGATGAAGATTTTCCATGGCTACGGCGCAAAGGGACACACATGAAGAAAAAGTTTCACACCCAAAGATCTGGGATGTGATCAGCTTCACTATCATCACTTTCTTCTGTGTTTCACACCCAGGAGGGAATCTCTGTAATAGTTAGGGTAGCTAGTTATGTGTTTTGGCATTTGAAACGCGAATAAATTTTATGTGCAAACAAACTGGATGCACTTTGTGTATAAAATGGACAATCTCTTTTGAAATATCAGGGTTTCGGACGAAAACTCATCTGTTATAAAGGCATTTCATTTTTTAAATAACCTAAGCATTACCAAATTTGATATAATGATAAAACACACTAATATTAAACATAAGAAAAAAGAATCACTGAAAAATCTATTTTCAAAGTTAAGTTATTCACAAACTAGTGACTCATAGAAATTTCAAATAATTCAAAATTTAAACTATTCAAAGTTGAAAACTACGGGCACTAAGAGAAAGTTTGTAATTTTTTGTACCTAAAGCAAAAATATTCACAAAGAAACTCTAAATACAGCAAAAGACAACTCAAAAATAAATAAAACAAAAATAAATAAAGCAAAAAAACAAGAAAATAAAAAAGCCCGCCTACTGGGCCAAAGCGGCCTGCATACGACTAGAAACCCAACGTGTTGTTGGGTCAGGATGCAGGCCCGCAAATGTCCTGTAGGCCCACAGGGCAGCACAGAACAGGTAGGCCTAGTAGGCCTGCTTTAGAGAGGAGCTCGAGAGAGCTACCGCACTGGGGCTTATAAACCAGTGCGGACCCCCCTCGGCTAGCGAGGTGGGACTAAACTTGCCGCACCGCACCTGCGCCAGCACACTCCCTTTAGTACCGGGTCGTGGCTCCAACCGGTACTAAAGGAGGGGGGGGGTCTTTAGTACCGGTTGGTGCCACCACCCGGTACTAAAGGGGTGCGCTTCCCGCCGCTTCGCCTGGCCAAAAGAGACCTTTAGTACCGGTTGGTGGCTCCAACCGGTACTAAAGGTGTTTTCTATATAAGAAAACACTTCGAAAAATTTCGTCAGTTTCCTTCTCCACTTCCCTCTACTTCATCGCCGCCGCCCAGTCATGCGCCGTCGCCACCCCCGTCGCGCTGTCCCCGTCGATCGACTCCGCGCCGCCCCTGTCCTCGTCGCGCCGCCACCGTCACACCGTCCGCGTCGCCGGCCCGTCCCCGTCCCCGCACCGGCCCGCGTCCACGTCCCCGCACCTGTCCGCGTCGCCGTCGCTGTCGCCGTCGCCTCGACCTCTCGCCCACGCTGTGAGCCCCTGTCCCCCCTCTCCTCCCTCCAATCGAAGTCGCCGCGCCGCTGACGCCGTCGCCTTGGCTCGCCGTCGCCGTCGCCTCTGCACACACATGCATACACAAACACACACATACACACACACACAATGTTTTTAGTTTTTAGTTTTTTTTCTTCTATTTTTTCTGTATTAATGTTATAGAAATGTTAGTTATATATAGAAATGTGTTAGAAATGTTAGTTTTTTTTCTGTATTAATGTTATAGAAATGTTAGTTATATAGAAATGCTAGTTTTTTCTGTATTGATGTTATAGAAATGTTAGTTATATAGAAATGTTAAAGAAAAATTAGTTATACAATTTTAGTTATAGAAATGTTAGAAATCACAATCCAATCATTTAAATTTTTTTACTTTTGCGGCATATAGTATTTGTTGTCGACGATGCCCGGCCGGCATCCTTGCCATCGACCCGTTCGCAACGACGTCCTGCTTCAGAGGACCCATGTCCAGGACTGGGCTCCGCCGGACTGGCACTGGGAGGTGCTACCTTCAGGGGCGCGACACTTGGTGAGGAACCCGGCCCCGGGTCCCGTCGTCGACCCTGATCTCCTTTGGTGGCGTTCGCGTGGGCGACTTTCGGTGCGGAGGGAGCCGGCTCCGCCGGAGGTGGTATGTCGCCGTGTCAGGGAGGAGGACGAGCACGCCCATCGCTGCATGGCTGCTATGGACGTCAGGTTCTCCAATACCTGGCAGGTTCTTTTGGGAGATCACCCGAGCTATGATCCAGTGATGGTTCCTTCTCTTTTGGTGTCCACCGCCCGCACCTTAGGAACAGCGAGTGGCCTAGATTACTCTGTAGTATTCGATCTTTATTAGCTTGCTAGCTAGCTAGCTAGTGATGTATTCCATATTATATCTATTATTTGAGACGATGTATTTGAGATTATATCTATTATTCGAGACGATGTATTCGAGATTATATCTATTATTCGAGACGACGTATTCGAGATTATATTCGATGATGCTTATTATGTACTATGATTGATTCAGTTTTTCCTTATTAATTGATTGCATCCATGCATTGTAATTTGAATATATTTCTTTTGGATTAGTTAAATAAAACCTATGGCGGACAATACCGGCAAAGAGGGAGAAGAGGCCCTGTTCAATATCATACGCAATCCTCGCGGGCCAGATGATGATCAGAATGAAGAAGATTATGACGGCTCTGAATATCTAAACAACACCGGGGAGGGTGATATGATATTCGATCGCGACGACCGAATTGATGAAATCATGAACTATGAACATGACAAAGAAAATGTTGATCTTGAAACAACAAAGACTGGCGAGGTATATATATTTATATAAGCAGGCATCTAGTGATCATCACATGTTTTAAATGACTTGAAGATATATTAACGAATCGATCTTTCTTCTTTTAGGCATCCGGATCAAGCAAATCTTCAGGCAACAGGAAATGAGGCCCGAACAAAAAGTTGAAGGAGGGCGTAAAGTACAATCTCGAGGCCATCAAACCTAATGGCGAACCATTAGCGCCTAAGAAGATTGCGGACAAGTTCATTCGTCGGTGCGGAGTTCTTGTGAAGGACCAACTCCCGATCTCCCTTCAAGAATGGAGAGAGCCAGCAAAGCCACGTCCAGGAGTTACTTTCGTCGATGACAGACAAAAACTTCTGCTTTGGGAAACGCTCATGGAACATTTCACCCTACCAGATCATTTCACAGATGTAGATGTGGAGAAAGTCAAGGACGCTGCTCTTAGGAAGATGGCGGTTGCATTCAACAACCACAAGAATCGTGAATGGGCCAAGTACGTCAAGGGAGGAAGGAAGACTCCAGTATTCGAGGGAACACTAGAGAAGCAAAGTGCTCATTGGGACAATTTCGTGAAATTCAAGGATTCGGAATTATCTAAGGAATGGTCGAGAATAAACAAGGCCAATGCCGCAAAAAAGGATAAGTTCCATAAGCTGGGGCCAGGTGGCTATGCGGTGGGAATGCCTAAGTGGGATAAGTCTGAGAAAGAGATGGAGGATGCAGGTGTCACTCCAGAAACATTGAGTTGGTCCCCAGGTCCAGGACTTGGTTCTATGCGCATGGGGGGGAGTTGGACCCGAAGACAGGCAAAGTTTCGAAGAAGGCATGTCTGGACGGAGCCGAAGATAAGCTACTTGTTGCAATAGAAGAGGCTCGATCAGGGGAGTTCCAGCCCAACAGAGAGAACGACGAGCTTACGCGTGCCCTGGGAAATCCTGAACACCCGGGAAGAACACGAGGCATGGGCGCTATTCCGTGGTATGAGGGGTTTTCGGACTGGAACACCGACTACAGAACCCGTGCGAGAAAGAAGATTGCGGAGGAGAAGAAGAGGAAGATGGAGGAGGAGCAGAGGAAGCTAGACTATGAACGCCTTCAAGGCCTAGAATCAGCGCACGCGGACTTGGCAGTCAAATTCCAGCGGCAGCAGGAGCAGATCGACTCACTTAGCCAGCAAAGGGGGTCTCAGCAGCTAGTGAATGATCCAGCATTGGATAGCACCGTCCATCCATGCCGAGAAGCAGCGTGGGTTCCGCCCCGGGCGACACATTGCTGGATAGCTACCCATTGGATGACATCATGGAGAACACTAACTGCGAGCTACACTTTAAAATGAAGAACATATCCATGAAGGTGGCGGACGCCCTTGCTTTTACAAATCCCCCCGAGGCAACCTTCCATTGCAACCCGATTCCAGCGGGCTATGCTCGTGTCTTGGTTGATGAGGTGGTGGACCAATATTCGGGGCTAGAGCTTGACGTTTCTGGAGGTGACGATGAGCACACACTGGGAGAGGCCAACCATCGTATCATCCTATGGAGAAAGGATTGCATCATCTTTCGAAGGCCACCGACACCGCGTCATCCGACTCCTCGTCGAAGACTACCACCGAGTCAGCAGACTCCCGCTCCTCCGAGTCCACCAAAGCGTCAGGCCACTCCTCCTCTAAGTCCGGCACAGCTTCAGGCCACTCCTCCTCCAAGTCCGGCATAGCTTCAGGCCACTCCTCCTCCTCCAACTCAGCCATGTCAGCCGTCTTTGCCGCCTCAGCAATCATGGAAGAGAGCCGCCTCAGCTATGGTGCATAGCGGTACAAGTCGAGGTAGTAATGGAGGTACAGGCGGAGGCAAGCGATTTCAATATGGTCCAAGCCTCGCGCCTCTTTCGTAGAGGCCTTACAACAAGTCCGAGGAGGAAAACGTAGCCATATTGAAGGCTAAGATGGAAGCCCATTTTGCACCGAAACCGCCACCGCCACCAAGGGAGAAAGTGCCCGAGGAAAAGATTGACCACTTCATTCGTATGGCTAGAGCACCAGATCCCAAGCCTGTTGACACAGACTATGAGCGCCACATCAAGAAGTTAAATCAAGCATGTCTACAGAAAGAGGCGAGCTCGAGCTCGAGCAAATCAGCTGGCAAAAGGAGTGGTAAAACCATTCCCCAGCTGGGAGAACAGGTGGCGCAATCAATCCCCCCGCTTGTTGTGCCAACAACACATGAGAGTAGGCGCGCCCAATATTATTGTGGGCAAACCGTTAATGTTCCCGGGCTGGGCGATGTGGTAATAACCGAGGAGCATATTGAGCAGGCTGAAACGCTCATGATCACTGTTGGACAACTCCTCGATATCGAGCCCATGTCTCCAACTAGAGAGGAGGAAATAAAACGGAAATATGTCCGGGGCCAACCTTTGGCCGAGCCAGACGAGGTCAAGAAGCTCCCAACGAGAATGTATGAATTGCAGTAATGGTACATGGACATTACCAAGATTTCCAATCGAGAGTCCCTCATGGTGAATGTCAAGATGGATCATTACTACCATGAGACAGCTATGTCCGTTGAGTATTCAGAACTATTTCAGCTATACAATCAAGACGCACTCGACAAATCTATCGTCAGTTGCTATTGTCTGTAAGTGATTTCTTTCTGTAATTTAAGTCTCAAGCTAGCTGTAGTGATCATTTTGATCAATCATTACCTGTAATTATCCTCACTATATTCTTTTTTATGGTATTATGTAGGATGAAGATTTATGAAATGAAAAAAGGTGGACGCTATGGCATTGGGTTTGTTGACCCAAATACCATTAATGAATACACATGGAAATTAGATCCATATTACGAAAAAGTGTAGAGGAAAGCATGCTAGAGTTCTTCAAGCGCCTCAAATACAATGAAGATATACTACTTCCTTACAACTTCGAGTGAGTCACACGGTCTTGTACTACAAATTCTGTTTTTGCCTACTAGCTAGCTACATGTTTTTGCTTACATATGCCCGCTTAATTAAGACATGCAAACGTGTGTGCATGCAGATTTCACTGGATCTTATTAATCATTAAAGTTGATGAAGGAACAGTTGAAGTACTAGACTCACTACTTAAGAAAGCAAGTGACTACACCATCGTGAAGGGGATAATCAACAGGTAATTTCAAAAATTATTAACTATATCTCGGCCTATTTAATTAGTTCGTCATTTCCTGATAACAACTATTTAATAACCCATTTATTCATTTTCTTTGTCGGCGGGCAGGGCTTGGGCAAAGTTCATCAGGGCCACTCCAGGCCCATGGAAACAAAATCTGAAATGGTATCGACCCCAGGTAAGTAATTAAGTAGTACTAGCTAGCTACCATCTCTTTAATTATCATGCTTGATTAATTATTATCTGATCAAATTCCATTCTCGTAAAGTCCCTGAAGCAGGCACCGGGGAATAATCTGTGTGCATACTACGTTTGCGAGAACATTCACATGATGTCGTCTGAAAGGAGCAGATCTCAAAGACAGGAGTGGGTACGTTTGTCAGAACACTATTCACAATTTTTACACCATTATCGATATCTAGTCACACAACTAATACACATGCAAATTGATCTCCTTATTAACAGTTCAAAGAGGTGCGGGAGAAGCTCCTACCAGAGGACCGCATAGAAGCAATTCAAGAGGAAATAGCAGGATTTTTGCTCGACCAAGTCATAGATCCCAAAGGAGAATACTATTACCCGCTACCGCCCCCATGAACCACTTCCAATTGTTATCGTGCTCCGAAGGCACCAATTAGGCTAATGCCACTGGCTCCGAAGGCACCAATTAGGAGAAATTGTAGATAGCTAGCTAATTGTGTTTATATATATAATGATCAGTTCTACTAGAAATTCTATTTATATATATGCATAATGTGTACAATATGTAGTATCGTAAAATACCAGCAAACGAAAAAGAATTAAATGGAAAACACAAATTAAATGAAAAATAAATCATAAACCCAAACCCCCCTAACCTTTTAATACCGGTTGGTGTCACCAACCCGTACTAAAGGGCTCCCTACCCCCGAAGCTGGCTCGTGCCACGTGGTTTCCCTTTAGCATAGGTTCGTGTTGAACCGGTACTAAAGATGGGGGGGCTCTAGTGCCCACAGTTTAGTGCCGGTTACCGAACCGGCACTAAAGGGCCTTACGAACCGGTGCTATTGCCCGGTTCTGCACTAGTGTTGCATCACATGATCTTGGATTTGGCACGCTTTCTTTGGCATGCCCGGGTCTCATAATGACATCAATGTGCTGCAATGATCACCATGGGATATTATCTGGTTGATGGTATCTATCCTCCGTGGGCTACATTTGTCAGCACCATCTCTAACTCAGTTGGCCAAAAAAAGTATCACTTTGCCCAAAGACAAGAAACAACTAGAAAAGGATGTCGAGAGGGCATTTGGAGTTCTGCAGGACCATTTGCAATTGTTCGGGGACCTGCTAAACAATGGGATATCGAGACCTTGTGGGAGGTGATGACATGTGTTATCATGAACAACATGATCATCAAGGATGAGGGTGAGGATGCTGCTGCAACTCTAGAATTTGAGAATATGGGTGATACTATCGAACTTCCAGACCAGAATCTGGTTACATTTGAAGAGTTTATTCAAATGCATCACAAATTGAGCATCGACCAACTCACGAGCAGCTGAAGGAAGATCTGATTGAGCCTGAGTGGGCGGTTAAAGGGGACAACAATGTTGGAATGTAATATTTGAACTTTTTAAATTTGAACTACTGCTTCATGTGACTATTTGAACATATGTACTCTATGTATGCGGCTATTTGAACGTCTGAACTCTATGTATGCAGCTATTTGAATGTGCAGACTTTAAAAAATGAGGGAGGCCGGATGTATGCGACAGGGTTAGATGACAGCCTCCCGTATCTGTGTCCGTGGACTAGTCCCCCCTGTCCATGGACGGATGGAGGAGGAAACTTGTGGGTCGCCGTTGAAGATGCCCTAATGGTGACAAGTCCTCATTCGTTGACCCTTTGGCTTGAAATTACCTGAGTTGTCCCTTGAGTAGTTGGACTTGAAGTTACTTCTGTTTCCCTAAAAATTGTCTTCACGCAAGATCCATGTGCTCGTGGTAAGCACATTTTGTGTCTTCGGGGCAACACTTCTCTTCATCATCTTCTTCTTGGACCACTTTGGCCTTCAATGTAACGTTGGTCTTCTTCACCCCACGAACCCGAACAAGAGAATTGGCGGTGGTCTTTGTCAATATACTCATGGAAATTAATGTGTTCAACACATCACTGGTGGACATGGAATGGAAGTCGAGTCTTTGGCGAATCATGCAGGGCATCTTATTGTTGAAAGGCATGATAGCTTTGTGAAAGTTGCGGTTGACTCAATTAAGGCATTTTGTGTCTTCGGGGAAACACTTCTCTTCCTCCTCTTCATCTTAGACCACTTTGGCCTTCAATGCAATGTTGGTCTTCTTCACCCCACGAACCCGAACAAGAGAATTGGCGGTGGTCTTTGTCAAGATACTCATGGAAATTAATGTATTCAACACATCACTGGAGGACATGGAATGGAAGTCGAGTCTTTGGCGAATCATGTAGGGCATCTTATTGTTGAAAGGCATGATAGCTTTGCGAAAGTTGCGGTTGACTCAATTATCATCCATGTCATTGCTTCCATGATCCCTTAGAGAGACCGCAAGAGCCATCATCCTCCTATAAAGATTTTGGGAATCTTCATCTTCATTCATGACAAACTCATAGGCGTCATCAAGAATGACTTCAAATTCGAAGCGTTGAATGCTCGAGCTTCCCTTGTACAACGTGTTGATGTGATTCCATGCATCCTTTGCATTCAGAAAAGGATGGATGCGTGGAAGCTCCTCGGTGGGCAAGGATTCTGGAAGAATGAACAAGGAGGACGCATTCCTGTGTTGACAAAGTTACTTCTATCCTTTGGGGGATACAACCGCTGCCCTGCGTGTAGGGGTGTATGTAGTTTCTAGGGCGGTACAACCACCTGGTCGCTCGATTGTACCGGTTATTGCTTGAATAACCGTCGCCCAGCGACTTCTAATGAACCGATGCGGGCCCGAGGGAATCACCCCTCGGGCGGTGGTTGGACTGGAGCTTGGTCTGATAGGATCGCTCACAGAAAGAGTGGTATAACCGCACTAAGAAGCTATACAACCGCGTGGTTATGCAAGGCAGTGACTGCTTCAGAGAGGAGCGGTACAACCACGTGCACCAGTGGTACAACCACTTGGTTGTTTTCCTGCATAGGTTAAAATAGGAGTCTCTCCTCGAAAACGGATATGAAGGTATAGTGGGCGCAGTACATTTTGTGTACGCGATTTGATTCCACCAGTACCTGTCGATGCAGACTCCTATTAATAGTACAAATTTCCTACAACCAAAGAAATAAAGTGTCAACAATGTCGCGTTCGATCTATTTTTCCTTCCAGAGGGGTACCTAACCGTTTTGTGCCATAGAAATATGGTCTGTGTAGCTTAAACACATGGTTAGTCCACAAATTGCGTTGTCATCAATACCAAAATAATTAAGGTGGGAAATGCCCTTTCAGTGGGCTAGGTAGATCGAGAGGAGAAAGAGATAAGTGTGAGATGGGCTTTGGGGATACGCGGTGCAACTAACAATTAATAGGCCTCTTCGAACCGTCCGAAACCCACTATAGCTCCCACATAGAATTGTAAACGTCCGAACCAGTCCATAGACATTTGACGATTAGTATTAGAAGCCTAAAAATTCAAACCCCACTATAGCTCCCACATAGGATTTTAAACGTCTGGACTGGTCCACAAACATTTGACAATTGTATTAAACGCCTGAAAGTGTCTGGAAAATATGGCCTGGTTGTATAGGTAAGTTTTGGTGACCCACTATGAAGATGCCTTAAATTTGACAAGGGATATCGATGGTTTGGTTGGGCTTCACATGGTTCATATATTTGGAAGTTTTTGTTGGCCATGTTTTGGACCGAGCTCTCTTGAGTTCATCTTTACGAGAACTACAAAGGGCGCAAATGTTATGTATCCCTCTGTGTGAGCAATAGGGTAGCGATCGCTAACAACGCACCAGTGTACGACTGGCCCATCTAGCGAAGTAAGTGGGGGAGAATATAAGATGATTTTTGCAACCTACCTCCTGGTTTTGTGAAGGTATTGTCTTTTTTCCCTCATTTTCCAGTTTTGTTCCATTTTTTGTCCTTTTCAATTTCAAGTTCTCCTTTTATATTCATGAACTTATTCCTAATTCATGATAATTTTTCAAAATTTTGAACATTTCATACAAAATAGTTTGTGAGTTTGAATCATTTTTAGAATTTCATTAACATTATTCTGTATCATGAACGTTGTTTTTAAACATAATTTTTGGAATTTGAACATTATTCTAATTAAAGAAATTTTTGAAATTCATGAACAATTTAAAAATCGTGATTTTTTTGAAACCTTGAACTTTTTTTTCCAATTCTAGAACTTTGTTCCAAATTCATGAACATTTTGTGAGTTCACGAACATTTTTTTGAATAGGTGAACTCCTTCCAATTTAATATTTTTTGTTCAAGTTCATGAATTTTTCGAATTCATAAATATTATTCAAACCCTTCAATATTTTTAAAACAAGGAACGATGTCCAAATTCATGAATTTATTTATAATATAATACAACTTAATGGAATATAAAAGTGCAAAAATTGAACTGCATTTTAATCCAAAATTAACGAGTTAAAAGAGAAGTAGCAAACGAAAAAAAAGAAAAACAAACTAACAAATCATGGTAGCGATCTGACATGCTAATGGCCGGCCCACCCCGTGCAGCTGAGATGCTCGCCTAGCGAAGCAACGATCGCGACGTGAACCATGTGGGTGAGAAAAAGCGTTATTATCTCGTCTAGTGCAAGATGTAACTTAGCCTCGCCTTAAGAGTTTCCTTATTTAGCCGGTCAAGTCGCATTGTTTTGGGAAGGTTCTATGGACTAGTATGAACCGGTTATAGAACCATCCGCGTGGTTCTTTGTTCTTTGTGTTTTTCTAGTGGTTTTCGACGCCTTTTTCTCTCTCTCTTCTGTTTGTTCTTTCGGTATTGTTTAATTTTTTCTTGTAGTTAATTAAAAAACCTAACAGATATCTCCTTTTTTCAGTACACATTGTACATTTTCAGTATACATTTATTTTCTAACACACGTTGAACATGTACATACTTTTAAATACTTTTTGAACAAATTTGAATGCATGTTATTTTTTTTAAACTAAGTTAAACACTAAGCACATTTTTTAAAACTACAGAAATAATTTTTACATTGTATACATATTATTTTATCATGAACATTTTTATGAATAGCCTGAATATTTCCGTGAAAATGGCATGTACATTTTTTTTCATGGTACTTAAAACTTTTCTATAGTACATGAACTTTTTGTTTTACATTTTATTATTATTTATAAAATTTCATGTTCAAGTTTTTGAAACACACAATGTTTTTTAAATTTCACGTACTTTTTTATGAAATATACAAACCATTATTTAAAATATGCGGAACTTTTTTTGACATTGTATAAACATTTCTTTAAAATGTCACAAGCATCTTTTTCGAAGAGCGTGAACAGTTTTTTAATGTCATGGCTACTTTTTTCAAATGCTGTCAAAAGTTTTATTTGCACCACATGAACATTTTTTTTAAATTGAACACTTATCATTTTTTAACATTTGAACAAAATATGTATCCATTTCAGAAATATAAATAAAAGTAATGAAACCAATAAAAATAAAAAAAGGAGTCTCCCCTCCTCCATCAATGAACCAGCCTTAGGGAGATGGATGGGGTGGGGGGGGGGGGGGCTTAAGGAGAGGATATCTTTCGTCTCGCTATAAGCGAGACAAAAAGCCTCCGGGTTTTTCTATTCTGTGTATTTTTAAGGGCGGAGACTGGCCCATTGCTACCAGTGCCTTAGAGATGGGCCTGCACTAAAAGACCAAGAGAGTTGTCTTCACTAATTTTTGCCAAGACAACAAGAAATACAAGTTCTCAGCCCGTATTTCAGTATCAGACGTTCACTCTTGGTAGTATCTGGTTGAGAACAACGAAGGTATCTAAATGGTACTCCCTTTGTTTCATAAAATAAGAACATCTTTATAACATTATGAATAAATTTCAGGTTTACTTGAAACATTTTACCACAGCCGGCGGCCTGTCTACCGCGCAGACACTCCCGTGAGCCGTGATTACGACCAAGCCTGCTCAACAGCAGATCCGACAAGACACCAATCATCATATCACAGAAACCCAGAAAGAAAGCCACTGATTGCTTGTGTATGTTAGTATTGTATCCAGGGTCCATTTTGGCATCACGTGTCAAAACTCTTCTTTAGGAGAAGAAAACGTCATAGTGGGAACCAGCTGATTTGTCAGAAAGCTCCAGTATAATAAACGAAACTGTTGTTTGTTATACATGGATGCTAGCCGTAGCTGCCTCCGAGCGCCTCACCATGCACATGGCGTCACGACTTTTGCTCAAGCATCGCTCTCATTATCGACATTCGGCACCCAGGGGTGGAGTAAGGGGCAGTTTGGTTGGCTTCCTAGAAAGCACGCCTGGGATTTTTTGGTGCTTGGTTTGGGCCTGAGAGTATGGATTTTTTTTTGCCTGGCCAGGTCAGTATATGATGAAGTGTTTGGTTTCAGGCCTGACCTGGTGGAGTCTAAGGCCAACTCCACCACGCGACCCTATCCTGTCCGTTCCCATCCGTTTGGGATAAAACGGACAAACCAGACAGTCCAGCGCGCGACCACAAACGAACATTTGTTCTCTTTGTGTTCGCTTTCGACCCATCCGCGGCCCAAGTTTGCGCCGGTTTTGGGGTGAAACGGACAGCGCGCGGACGGGCGGGACGCGCACGCTTGTCCTTCCCTGGCCCGCCTGTCGGTGGGAGTAACCAACCCCCCACCCACTCCTCATTTGGCGCCATTTTCCACAAACCCTCCCACGTCCCTCCCGCCCACCCCCTCTCTCCCCCGTCCATGGCCGACGCCGCGCCGAATTCCGGCAGCCTGGCCGTCGACTCGCCCACAAAGGTGAAGAAGAAGGCGGCCAAGGCGCCAAGGAAGCTGCGGTCGGAGTGCACGCCGGAGGAGATTGCCAAGTTGGATGCGGAATCGGCGAAGAGGAGGGAGCGGAGAGCGGTCGTCAAGGTCAATGCCGCTGCGGCCAAGTTCGCCGCCCAGCGCGATGCGATGGGGGCCACACGGCGCAAGGCCGCGGTCGACGAGAAGGAGGACCTCGTCAACAAAGCGCACGCCCTCCTCATGCTTGGCATGGGCCGGTCGCGTTCCCTGCAGCGGCCGCCGGCCCCGCGAGCACAGGCTCGTCGGTCGCCCGGCCTCCGCACTGCCAGTCGCCGACGTCGCGGACCGCGCCCATGTCGCCCGTCTTTCCTCCGCCAAGGCACAACGGCCAGACCCGTTTCTCGGGATCAGCGGACTTGGGCTTGTTCGCGCTGTCCACACCGCGTCCCGCGGCCGTCATCGACCTCAACGTCACGCCTGGGTCCAGCAGCGGCGGCCGAGCGGCCGTCGAGATGTAAAGAAAGCAAGCACGGGCACCGTTCACGGGCACCATGCCCCCCGTGTCTTGTTTGACGGAATGCCAACACCAATGCCAACGGTCGACGACCCCTTCTACAACCAGTACATGGAGGACGTGATCTTCGAGGGTGGGCATGGCCGTGCCTACGACCCTGAGGAGACCCAAAGTCAGGATGGCCGCGCCCAGTACGTACCCGGTGAAGAGGCCGACGACTGTGCTGACTACGACCATGGTGACTCGTCGCATGAAGACGATGACATCTATGTCGAAGGTGGTGGTGATGAAGAAGAAGGCAATGAGCGACAAGACGAGGGCCTGGTTCGAGGCCAAGTAGAAGGAGATGCTCGACACCGAAGGCCTGAACTAGGTCGTCCGATCGGCCGTGGCCGTTCTTTTTGGAGGCTGGCATGGGTGCCGCCCGCCCGCTGGGCCGCTGGCTGTGTGCCGAAGAGAAAACATTCATTTTGGTGGCCGGCTGTGTTGTTGGCCGCTTGCTGTGTTGTCGGCAAGGACAACTATTCATTTTGGAGGCTGGCTGTGTTGCCGGTCGCTGGCTGATGCCGGCGATGGACGTGTAGGCCGCTGGCTCTGTTGCTGGCATGATGAACCGAGGCCGCTAGCCTGAACTAGGGCTTGGCATTTCAAACGTTGCTTTTGGTTTTTTAAATAGACACGGACAGGATGGGGCAAATGGATGCGGCCGCGCGCTGGGCGCACGGTCACCGCATCCCAGGACACGCCCGGACACGACCCCAAATCCCTGCCCAAACGGACAGAATCCAGACAAAACGGACATCCGTTTGGGGTCGCACGGTGGAGTTGACCTAAGCACTCCCTATTTTATTTCCATCCACCTTGTTTTTTGTAGCCTAATGATAAGCACATCTGTTTACAGCCAGGCAGGTGCACGAGGCACACCCAGGCGTCAAAAATTGGTCGCTTGGACCAGGCTAACCTTGTTGCCTCATCCTTCAGTCAGGCTAACCACTTTGTCTCATTCTCCAGGCCAGGCAGATAGCATTCTCTTGTGGACATGCACCAAACAAGAATCAGGCAGCTTTCAGGCAGGGTTCCAGGCCAGGCATTCCAAGCTGTGGAAGCAAACCAAACTGACCCTAAAACCTCTCAGTTGGAGTTTAACGAACTTGATAGCTTCGCTTCTAAATGAATAAAGACCATTGATTTTGTCTCCTTACACTTATAGAGCTAACAATTTTCACAAGTACCACCTCTATAAAGTAATATAAGACGTTTAGACACTTAGTGTCAAAGTGTCTAAAACGTCTTATGTTAGTTTAAGGAGGGGTACCTCATTAAGTTCGTTAGTACATCACAATAGTTATGTTATCTTAGCGTATCTCCAATGCTGACCCGCAAATTTGCTTCGATATCTGTTCGTGGATAGGGGGACCAGTCTGCGGACACTAATACTGAGGCGCCATCCAACGCTTTCCTTTATATGCCGGTCAATAAAAGCAATTTGAAATTCAAATAAAGTTTGACCCATATGTGCTTCGGGTCATACGAGTGCTAGATCACAGCAGCGCCGGAACATGCCCGATCACACCCAAAAAGTGGCAAGTATGTTGTAGTTTTTACATGCCCGATCACAAAAGAATATCAGCCCGACAGTCTATGCAGAAAACTAGATATTTCTGCCCTGCCTGACCGGCAGTTCGAGCCTGCACGCTCAAGGTGTCGTCGCCGCCATGTAGGCAGCCTTCGCTTCCTCCTCCTCCGCCGCCTCCATCTCCTCCTTATCAGCCACCTCCAAGTCATCTTTCTCCCGCCCCAACATCTTGTAGAGGACGACTTGCACGATCATTCTTGCGTCGACACCCAAAGCATCCAAATTCAAGGTCAACATCTTGACCTCCTTCGCATCGGCTGCTATGTGCCACACCACCGTTTGTACGATGGGCGACATCGTCGGCGCACCACGATCGCCACAACCTCCACCTCATCCGCATCCAACACGCCCGCCGACACGTCCGCCACCAGCACGCCCTCCGCCAGCGGCCCACTTCTTGAGTGTCTCCTCCTTTGCGGCTTTCGCTTTGACGCGACGATTTTGCCATGTCGCCGAGTTGATCTTCCGGGCAAGCGTGATGCTCGGATCCCTTAGCACCTCCACCACGTCATCCATCTCCGACAAGCTATCCTCTGGTTTCAGGCGGCGGCGGGAGGGAAGAAGAGAATGGGAGAAAAGGGCGGGAATTGGGTGTAGAGCGGCGGGATGGAATAGAAGAGTGGGGATTTTGCTGCGGAAACATGGCGGGCATCTACAAAAGTGCGGGCTCCGCCTGCCTTTTGGGTGGGCTGGGGGTGTTAGAGTGTACGTGTCTGCTGTCCGGACTCTCGCAAAATCCCTCACATTTGGTTCTAGTTTGCAGGAAAAAAATGGTCTAGACCGCTCGACGGGCTGATATAGGCCCGCGTTGGATGACACAACATGTCCGTACCTGTCTGACGTATGTGGGTGGTTTGAGGGCTGCCTTGGAGATGTCCTTAAGTGACAACATTTTGTGGCATCTCAACTCATCTATTCTATTTAATTAACCTAACCCAACTAATAGGTGGCAACAATTAGCGCACCTCTTCACGTGCGCATCATCTGCCCTCGTAGATATCACACCCACGTGCATGTTCCATAGGCCACAACACCTCACCAATGAAGCAAAGGGGGTAATGCCTGTTAACAAGCACCCACGATCTTAATGAGCCTCAAACAAACAAAGCTAAGTAAGTGTATTTAAACTTGTTAAGCTAAACAAAATTAACGGGCCGAGTGCTACCGAGCACGAACATGACGTTCCAAGCAGCTTTTTTTGACCTAGGGTTCCAAGCAGCTTGTTAATCCATTCCAACAATTAGTCTTATATGTTAAGAAAATGGGAACCGCCAAGGATCAGAATGATGATCCCTTGCTTTCTATCAGACCACTCTTGGACCGTGCAAATAGTTGATGGGCTAGGAAAAATGTGGGTTGGGTACTTATTACTTTCCTCAACTATGGTCATGTTTATATCACGTATGGGAGAATCATGGAAGCTTCCAAAATTTTAGGGAATTGATTCTTGATGTCTAGGGTATAAATACCATAAATCATGTTTTGTTTCTATTAGAAATAAGTGGGCATGGCACTGTGTGTACGTGCGACATACAAGATTTTTGAGGGAGATCAGAGAAAGTTCTAGGAAGCTAGTACTATGTTTGTGGGTTGCATTCTGAGTGTTCTTGCTGACCGTCTGTGTGATGTGTACATGCCAACAGAGAGCCACCCGAAACACTTTTTCGCCGCCACAATCTTCTGTTCTCCTGTGATCCCATCTGGAGGCCTTTTCCGGTACTCTACCGGAGGGGGAATCGGTCACGGAGGGCTTCTACATCAACTTTGCTGCCCTTCGATGATGTGTGAGTAGTTTACCACAGACCTACGGGTCCATAGCTAGTAGCTAGATAGCTTTTTCTCTCTCTGATCTTCAATACAATGTTCATGATCCTCATGGAGTTCTATCTGATGTAATCTTATTTTGTGGTGTGTTTGTTGTGATCCGATGAATTGTGGGTTTATGGTCAGATTATTCATTGAAAGCAGTTGAGTCTTTGTTGTACTTTATTATGCATGATTGTTATAGCTTTGTATTTCTCTCCAATCTATCTGTTTGGTTTGGCCACCTAGATTGATTTATCTTTAGTGGGAGAGGTGCTTTGTGATGGGTTCAATCTTGCGGTGTCGTCACCCAATGACAATAGTGGTAGCTTGGCATGTATTTGTTTTGTTGACATTAAGGGTAAAATGATGGGGTTTATTCATATTGATTGAGTTTATTCTGTCTACATTATGTCATCTTGCTTAAAGCGTCACTTTGTTTCTTATGAACTTAATAACATAGATGCATGCTCGATAGTGGTCGATTAGTGGAGTACCAGTCGTAGATGCAGAATCGTTTTGGTCTACTTGTCACAGACGTAATGCCTATATACATGATAATTTCCATGAATAACATCATTACTATGTGCTTTTCTATTAATTACCCAACTGTAATTTTTTTACCCACTGTATGCTATGTTTCAAGAGAGAAGTCTCTAGTGAAAACTATGGCCCCGGGGTCTACTTTTATCCCATTACAAAAACCAAAAATACCTTCCTGCAATTTATATACTTTTATTTTGTTTTGCAATTTATATATCTACCACTACCAGATTTGATCCTCGAAAGTACTGAGTTCAATGGGATTGACAACCCTCTTGCCCGCGCTGGGTGCAAGTATTTGCTCTTGTGTGTGTGCAGGTGCAGTTAACTAGGCTTTGTGTGTTTCTCCTATTGGGTTGATAACCTTGATTCTCACTGATGGAATACTTATCAGCTACTATATTGTTGCACCCTTCCTCTTCGGTTGAAATCCCAACGCAACTCTCAAGTAGCAAATCTCAACCAGGTACTTTTCTTATCAGAATTCTAAATACTGTTTTTTTGCTTCAAACTCTTCCATGTGACGTCAGCAAGAAATTCTTCTTGGCATTTTCATACTAAACCATTTTAGTATCTTGCCAATATGCATTTTTGGCTCAGCGCTATCAGGCACTACTATATTCATAGATTATGCCTAATACCTAGGCTATATTGCCTAAGTAATTTACTAAAAATATAGTTTCAATAGAGTCCTAATTCGTGTCAAGAAATTTATATAATTTCCAATCGACAATGTGTCATGCACACATAGGGCTTAGAAATATTATCATGCCCCCCCCACTTACTTTCTTGTAAATACAAGCATCTCCGCTTTCCTCGATGAAATCGAATTAGTTGACCACTTCATCAGAATGAAGATTCAAACTCCACTATGCTTGCTTCAATCCATTGCAGGATCTCTTGAAGTTTGCACACTTACTAGCATCCTCTGGAATGACAAAATTACCTTTGGATTGTATCATTTATACAACCCTGGTTCTTTTTCCATCTCATGGAAATCCTTTTAACATCCAACTATTATATCTAATAATTAAAATATGTAGTAATTGCTAATTTAACCCGAACTGACTTTAAGCATTGTTATGATGAGACAATCTCATCATAGTCAATTCCTTGTTATTGTCATAAACTATTTGCAATAGGTCAAGCTTCATAGAACATTTTTATCTTTGTCACTTTATAGATCCATTACTATACATTAGACTATAAGTCTTCGTGAGGGTTAATGAAGTTCTAAACTTGAATTATGTATATGGATACTATGTGGAATTACTTTGGCATGTAGCCAATTCCAGAGTCAGGGCCTATCAACGCTTCTTTGTGTATTATAGGTTCATTGTTTGTTCAACAATATCTCGTCTGCATACCATGAAGGTTTGCACGAGTTTTCCCAACCTATACAGTACAACTGCAAGTTCATTTGAAGTCTCTATATCTTATGGGCCATTTGCATTTCTATCCCTAACTCGAACCACCAACTCAGATTTACCCCTAATTTCAAAGCCTGCTCAAATTTGCCCCTTTGTCGTCATGTGCTCTTATAGAAATACCCCTCCGAGACGTTACCATCCAGTCAAGGTTGTTTGACCGCTAACCAGCCGTTTCTTTGACATTTTGCCCCTGTGTCTAGGTGCCACTTGTTGGTGGGTCCCACTCTCAAAAAATAAATTGAAAAAAATAGTTTCTCTCACCCCCTCTCTGTTGGGGAACGCAGTCATTTCAAAAAAAATCCTACGCACACGCAAGATCTATCATAGTGATGCATAGCAACGAGAGGGGAAAAGTGTTGTCCACGTACCCTTGTAGACCGTAAGCAGAAGCGTTATGACAACGCGGTTGATGAAGTCGTATGTCTTCACGATCTGACCGATCCTAGTACCGAAACTACGGCACCTCCGCGATCTGCACATGTTCGGCTCGGTGACGTCCCACGAACTCTCGATACAGCTGAGTGTCGAGGGAGAGCTTTGTCAGCATGACGGCGTGATGACCGTGATGATGAAGCTACCGGCGCAGGGCTCCGCCTAAGCACTACGACGATATGACCGAGGTGGATTATGGTGGAGGGGGCACCGCACACGGCTAAGAGATCAATGATCAACTTGTGTGTCTATGGGGTGCCCCCTCCCCCGTATATAAAGGAGTGGAGGAGGGAGATAGGGTCGGCCTCCTAGGCGCGCCCAAGGGGGGAGTCCTACTCCCAGTGGGAGTAGGATTCCAACTTCCCTAGTTGGAGTAGGAGAGGAAAGGAAGGGGGAGAGGAAGAGAAGGAAAGGGCCCCCCCTCCCAATTCGGATTGGGCTTGGGAGGGCACTTTGTCCGCCTCCTCCTCCTTTCTGCTATGGCCCATTAAGGCCCATTGACTCCCCGGGGGTTCCGGTAACCCCTAGTAGTCCGGTATATGCCCGAACTCCCTTGAAACCTTTCCGATGTCCAAACATAGTCATCCAATATATTTATCTTTATGTCTCGACCATTTCAAGACTCCTCATCATGTCCATGATCACATCTAGGACTCCGAACTACCTTCGGTACATCAAAACACATAAACTCATAATACCGATCGTCACCGAACGTTAAGCGTGCGGACCCTACGGGTTCGAGAACTATGTAGACATGACCGAGACACGTCTTCGGTCAATAACCAATAGCGGAACCTGGATGTTCATATTGGCTCCCACATATTCTATGGAGATCTTTATCGGTCAAACCGCATAAGAACATACGTTGTTCCCTTTGTCATCAGTATGTTACTTGCCCGAGATTCGACCGTCGGTATCTCAATACCTAGTTCAATCTCGTTACTGGCAAGTCTCTTTACTCGTTCCATAATGCATCATCCTGTAACTAAATCATTAGTCACATTGCTTGCAAGGCTTATAGTGATGTGCATTACCAAGAGGGCCCAAAGATACCTCTCCGATACTTGGAGTGACAAATCCTAATCTCGATCTATGCCAACTCAACAAACACCATCGGAGACACCTGTAGATCATCTTTATAGTCACCTAGTTACATTGTGACGTTTGATAGCACACTAAGTGTTCCTCCGGTATTCGGGAGTTGCATGATCTCATAGTCATAGGAACATGTATAAGTTATGGAGAAAGCAATAGCAACAAACTAAACGATCATCGTGATAAGCTAACGGATGGGTCAAGTCAATCACATCATTCTCTAATGATGTGATCCTGTTAATCAAGTGACAACTCATGTCTATGGTTAGGAAACATAACCATCATTGATTCAACGAGCTAGTCTAGTAGAGGCATACTAGTGACTCTCTGTTTGTCTATGTATTCACACATGTACTAAGTTTCCGGTTAATACAATTCTAGCATGAATAATAAACATTTATCATGACATAAGGAAATATAAATAACAACTTTTTTATTGCCTCTAGGGCATATTTCCTTCAGTCTCCCACTTGCACTAGAGTCAATAATCTAGATTATATTGTAATGATTCTAACACCCATGGAGTCTTCGTGCTGATCATGTTTTGCTCATGAGAGAGGCTTAGTTAACGGGTCTGCAACATTCAGATCCGTATGTATCTTGCAAATCTCTATGTCTCCCTCCTTGACTTGATCGCAGATGGAATTGAAGCATCTCTTGAAGTGCTTGGTTCTATTGTGAAATTTGGATTCCTTTGCCAAGGCAATTGCACCAGTACTGTCACAAAAGATTTTTATTGGACCTGATGCACTAGGTATTACACCTAGATCGGATATGAACTCCTTCATCCAGACTCCTTCATTTGCTGCTTCCGAAGCAGCTATGTACTCCGCTTCACATGTAGATCCCGCCACGACACTCTACTTGGAACTGCACCAACTGACAGCTCCACCATTTAATAAAAGCACATATCCGGTTTGTGAATTAGAGTCATCTGGATCAGTGACAAAGCTTACATCAACGTAACCGTTTACGACGAGCTCTTTGTCACCTCCATATACGAGAAACATATCCTTAGTCCTTTTCAGGTATTTCAGGATGTTCTTGACCGCTGTCCAGTGATCCACTCCTGGATTAATTTGGTACCTCCCTGCTAAACTAATAGCAAGGCACACATCAGGTCTTGTACACAGCGTTGCATACATGATAGAACCTATGGCTGAAGCATAGGGAATGACTTTCATTTTATCTCTATCTTCTGTAGTGGTCGGGCATTGAGTCTAACTCAACTTCACACCTTGTAACACCGGCAAGAACCCTTTCTTTGCCTGATCCATTTTGAACTTCTTCAAAAACTTTATCAAGGTATGTGCTTTGTGAAAGTCCAATTAAGCGTCTTGATTTATCTCTATAGATCTTGATGCCCAAAATATAAGTAGCTTCATCAAGGTCTGTCATTGAAAAATTCTTATTCAAGTATCCTTTTATGCTATTCAGAAATTCAGTATCATTTCCGATCAATAATATGTCATCTACATATAATATCAGAAAAGCTATGGAGCTCCCACTCACTTTCTTGTAAATACATGCTTCTCTAAAAGTCTGTATAAAACCATATGCTTTGATCACACTATCAAAGCGTATATTCCAACTCCGAGAGGTTTGCACCAGTCGATAAATGGATCGCTGGAGCTTGCACCCTTTGTTAGCACCTTTTGGATCGATAAAACCTTCTGGTTGCATCATATACAACTCTTCTTTAAGATATCCATTAAGGAATGCAATTTTGACATTCATTTGCCAAATTTCATAATAATAAAATGAGGCAATTGCTAACATGATTCGGACGAACATAAGCATCACTACAGGTGAGAAGGTCTCATTGTAGTCAATTCCTTGAACTTGTCGAAAACCTTTTGCAACAAGTCAAGCTTTGTAGGCAGTAACATTACCTTCAGTGTCAGTATTCTTCTTGAAGATCCATTTATTCTCTATGGCTTGCTGTCGGTGTCAAAACCGGCGGATCTCGGGTAGGGGGTCCCGAACTGTGCATCTAAGGCGGATGGTAACAGAAGGCAGGGGACACAATGTTTTACCCAGGTTCGGGCCCTCTTGATGGAGGTAAAACCCTACGTCCTTCTTGATTAATATTGATGATATGGGTAGTACAAGAGTAGATCTACTACGAGATCGGAGAGGCTAAACCCTAGAAGCTAGCCTATGGTATGATTATATGTTGTCCTACGGACTAAAACCCTTCGGTTTATATAGACACCGGAGAGGTTAGGGTTACACAAGGTCGGTTACAAAGGAGGATATACACATATCCGTATTGCCTAGCTTGCCTTCCACGCCAAGTAGAGTCCCATCCGGACACGGGACGAAGTCTTCAATCCTGTATCTTTATAGTCTAACAGTCCGGCCAATGGAGATAGTCCGGCTTTCCGGAGACCCCCTAATCCAGGACTCCCACAGTAGCCCCTGAACCAGGCTTTCAATGACGATGAGTTCAGCGCGCAGTATTGTCTTCGGCATTGCAAGGCGGGTTCCTCCTCCGAATATACAACAGAAGAATATGAACATAAGGATAGTGTCCGACCCTGCAAAATAAGTTCCACATACCACCGTAGAGAGAATAATATTTCCAAAAATCCAATTTGCTGACTTGTTTTGGCAATGACATTATGTCACGACCCGGTGATTATTCGAACCGTTTCCTTTAACTAGCCCCGCACATAACGCGAGGTAGTTTTTTGACACGTCTTGTCAAAGCAAAGATCGTGTCCCCTTATCACGGGATTCTCATCAATACGGGTGTGGGTAACCCAACCACGCCATCGATTACGGTGCTTGGGGGATAAGCGAGTTTTACCAGGCTAGTGGGGACGCTTAGTTTCGTCCGCCTATATAAAGGGATAAGGATTCACCTTTTGATCTACGCCTTCTTCCTCCTTTGCTCATCCATTTTCGCACACTCGAGCTCCAGCGCCCAAGTCCGCACTTCCTACCTCAACCTTCTCCAACCATGTCCGGAGCGGGAGGCAGGTGGATGGTCTCCTCCGTCACGGAGGGACACATCAAGAAGCTGAGGAGAGCCGGATACCTGCCCGATGACATCGCGCACCGGCTCCCAGATGAGGGGCAGCTCATACCCACCCCTAGGCCCCATGAGAGGGTAGTGTTCCTTACCCATTTCCTCCACGGACTGGGATTCCCACTCCACCCATTCATTCGGGGCTCATGTTCTACTACGGCCTAGATTTCCATGATCTGGCCCCGAACTTCATCATCAATATCTCGGCGTTTATCGTCGTGTGTGAGGCCTTCCTCCGCATCAAGCCCCACTTCGGCTTCTGGCTAAAGACCTTCAATGTCAAGCCGAAGGTAGTGGGCGGCCGCCAGGCGGAGTGCGGAGGCGCCATGGTGGGCAAGATGCCCAACGTTACATGGCTCGAGGGCTCCTTCGTGGAGACCATAAAGGGGTGGCAATCGGGGTTGTTCTACATCACCGAGCCGCGTGACCCTGCATGGGCAGCGGCCCCCGAGTTCCGATCTGGCATCCCCACACGGCTCACCTCCTGGAAAGAGAAGGGCCTGTCCTGGGGTAGTTCGGAAGAGCTGACCGGACTCCAAACATGTATTCAAAATATGGTGAACAAGAAGCTCAAACTCGTCAACGTAGTCCAGGTCATGCTCGTCTGCCGGATCCTCCCGTGTCAACAACGGGCCTTCAACTTGTGGGAGTTCAACCCGGCCCAGCATCAAACTCTGAACAGGCTCTTCGATACGACACATGAGGATGCCTGGAAGGTGCTATTCGAGGGCACCGAGGTTCCTCCTCCTACTACCAAGGATCGCGGATTCTGCGCGAAGCACCAAGCCAGCGGGGTAAGCTGTTTTACCTCTTACATGATACTCGTTTTTCATAGTTCGGCTCTATGCGGGATCTAAGCTCCCATTGCTTTGACAGGAATGGCAGGAAATGGCCGGACAGATCGACCGTCCGGCTCCCTTGCCCGAAGGTCCAGCAAACGCTCTCCTGACAGAGATGCTGACTCCGGCTCCTTACAAGGTGCCAGAGAAGACCAAGAAGGCCAAGGGAACCCGAAAGAGTTCCCGACGCCAGGTGTTATTGGACTCATCGTCCAATGACTCTGCGGCACACTCCTCCCCCGAAGACGAGGAGGAAGAAGAAGATGCTCCCCCTTCAGTTGGGGGAGACAAGAAAAGAAAGGCCGCCCCAACTGGGGGGGCAGAAGGGTCCAAGAAGGGAAGGACTCTCCTTCCGGACAGCTCCACCGCCGCCGCCGAAGGCGAAGACGAGTGGTTGCCCAGGGCCAAGCCCCTGGGGAGGTCGTAAGTATTCGGACACCAGAGTAACTCATAGTATCCTTTTGCACACTGCTTCCCCTAATGCCGAATATGATTATGCAGGCCGCCACGAGCCAGTATCGATGTATCGTTGGATGGCTCCCTGGGCTCATCGGATATAGATAGCGATCCACTTCCGACCGCCACCTCCCCTTGCCCTGCGGACGATGCTGAGGTATTGTCTCAAGAGGCACCGGATCGAGGGGAGACAGTCCCGGAGGCGCCTCAAGGCGACCTTCCAGACTCCGAGAGCAGAGGGGACAAGGCCTCCAAGGGCTCCGAGTTCGGCCCTCAGCCAAACACCGCGCTGGAACCTCCAGCAGTTCCGGATTCGGGCAGGTGGCCTCCTTCCAAGAGGGGCAGGATGCCTGTGCCGGTGACCTCTGTCCATCCAGAGGCACCGGACAATCTGTTGGGAGCGCTTCACAGCGTTTCCATCGACGAGGAGCACCGCTATTATGAGTGCGGTGGTCCAGATGGTTCAGTCCGCCAAGAGCGGATTGACTGAAGCCTGTGCCAGTCTTCTAACAGGCTTTGAGGTAAGTGTTAAAATATAGGAAAAATATTACCGCATAAATAGTAGCCCCTGATGCTCTGTTCGGTGTTCACAAAGAAAAGCCGAACAGAGGATCAAACAACATCGCAGGAGTCTAATATAAGTATGTCAATTTGCGTATGCAGGCTTTGCTGCTGGCCTCAGCCGCACTGACTGCAGAGGTCGCCACACTGAAGCAGGACCTCAAGGGGTCCAAGAAAGAGCTCGGGCTTGCCAAGAGGCAGCTCGAGGAGAACAAGGGTAAGTAATACCCTGCCTATGTATATATATAAAAGAAGACGCGATTGCAAAATGACAGGATCATCATATATTTGCCAGGGGCCACGACCGAGGTGGCGACCCTGAAGCAAGCGCTAACCGAGGCCGAAGACAAGGCGGCCAAGGAGCGGACCAAGCGGGAAAGGCAAGAAGCACGGGATGGGCGAGGTGCAGCAAGAGCTCCAAGCTCTCCTGTCGAAGCATGAGGCGTTGGAGCGTGACTCGAAGACGCGAGAGTCCAAGCTTGTCGCCACCCGTGAAAGTGCAAAGAGTGCCAAGGCCGAAGCACAGAAGGCCCTCCAGGAGATTGATGCGATGAGGAAGATAGCGGCGGGTAAGGCATTCTATATGCAAAGCAAGCATGTGAGAGTAAATTACCTGTTACTTACCCGACTCCGGAGCTCTCCAGGAGCATTCGCAGATTTGCCCCGCAGTGTGTCAGATGCCGCACAGTTTTACCAGGCCGAGGAGGGAAGCTGAACGGAGAAGCTGTTCTGGTCTCAGTATACCGAGACCGAACACCCGATGCCTCTGAGCGACCAGCTAAAGCAGCTGGTCGAGCTGCACAAGGCGGCCGAACAGGCCATGAAGGGCCTTATAGTACGGCTGTGGCCTGGCGACGCCCTTCCGAACAGCTACTTCGGCCTAGTGAGGCGGCTTGTGGATGTCTGCCCACGGCTGGAGGTCGTCAAGCGGTCCGTCTGCATCGAAGGTGCATGCCCGGCTTTCGCCCGTGTGAAGGTGCAGTGGGCCAAGCTAGACGCTGTGAAGCTGATCAAGGAAGGGCCGCCGCAGGGCAAGGAGCATCGCACCCCCGAGATTTATTATGAGGGTGTCTTGAAGGGTGCCCGTCTTGTAGAGGACGAATGTTCAAAGGATGTTATATTTGAGTAAACTTGCTCGTGTGATCCTATATGATGAAAACTTGTTTCATATGCGCTATGCAACGCTTGTGTGAATTTAAAATATTACCTTCTGTTTGGCTGTTTATCCAATCTGAGAGATGGCTAGTCTTCAGCTTCTGCCCCCATGCCACGAGTGCTGGGGTGTTTGGGATAAGCCTGAGCACTCTTGCTCCCATGTTTGGGTCCTTCGTGGGAGGTGCTCAGCACAACGAACAAGGCAAGACTAATAATGCTTTATCACTCTCACTTAGCCATAGAATTCTATAATTTTAAATTTCGGCGAAGCCCCTGGTATTCGGAAGGCCGAATTCGGGGCGCGATACATGCCTTTAAGCCGGACAGGGCCGGCCCCTCGCTCTAAGTGGCATAAGTCTTTAGGGACTCGAAAACCTCGCCGAACAGTGACCAGTCTCTCGCCTTATCATGACAGTCAGTTTTAGCTTTCTCTACTGAGGTGCTTTAGCCCAGCAGAACCGGGGCACAATCACAGTAGTTCTCCTAGCGCTACCTTAGCCGATAGAGCGGAAAGTAAGGTACCAAAACATAGGAGCCGGGCAAACCCAACATTTGAGCAAAGACATGATTCGGAGCTGATGCATATAATGCTATAAGTTCGGGGTGCCGCACTTGTGGAAGTGTTCAGACTTTTCACACCATATTGTGGGTACGTAAGCCCCTGGTGTATTGGCCATACCAAAGTGTACGGTTGCAAGGCGTCATTAATGAACACACACACATATATATATATAACAAGAATGCAATAATAGTCGTAATGTTATGCGTTGTTTATTCAAAAGGGTGCGTTAAAGCAGAATGATACAGATGGTGCGATAAGCAAAGAGTAGGACAATGTTCCTTCCAAGGGCAAGCTGAGGAACAATATTAAATCAAATATTTCGCTCGTTATTGTAACCCACCTGGGAATTCCGTGGTGTGACATAGCTTTCTGCCTCCTTGGTTGCTGCATCATGTGTTCGGCAATAGTGCTGCCGGACAGGGTTTCCAGAGATTAAGGTCCTGAAATAGAGAAAAATAACCAAACGGGAAGCCCCTAGTGCGGTTTAAGCCGCGTCTTGGGGCGTGTTGCAGTTGTATCCCCCTCCCCACCTATGCCCATGGTATTTTTAATGCGTAATGATGTACGCGTGGCACGAGTTTTGCCGTTCGGCTGGGACTGGGGTGGGGGCCGCATTGCTACCGAGCTCAGATCACGCCAGTCGGTCTAGTTGCCGATTGCTCCGAGCATGCTTGAAGGTGTCCGGGTCTTGAAACGTGAACTGGTGGATTGCCTTGAGAGGTTGCTTTGCACTTCTGCTGCGAGGGCCGCGGTGTGCTCCTCCGTTCGGAGAGAGCGCTCTGTGTTTCCACTGACTCTAATAACCCCGCGAGGTCCTGGCATCTTGAGCTTGAGGTATGCATAATGCGGTACCGCATTGAATCTCGCAAATGCGGTTCGCCCGAGCAGTGCATGATAACCACTGCGGAACGGGACTATATCGAAGATTAACTCTTCGCTTCGGAAGTTATCCGGAGATCCGAAGACCACTTCCAGTGTAATTGAGCCTGTGCAATGGGCCTCTACGCCTGGAATGACGCCTTTAAAGGTTGTTTTTGTGGGTTTGATCCATGAGGGATCTATACCTATTTTGCACACTGTGTCCTGATAAAGCAGGTTTAGGCTGCTGTCGCCATCCATAAGGACTCGAGTGAGGTGAAATCCATCAATGATTGGGTCCAGAACCAGTGCGGCGAATCCACCATGACGGATACTAGTGGGATGGTCCCTGCGATCGAAAGTGATCAGATAGGAGGACCATGGGTTGAACTTTGGGGCGATTGGCTCCAACGCATATACGTCCCTGAGAGCATGCTTCTGCTCCCTCTTGGGGATGTGGGTTGCGTATATCATGTTCACCGTCCGCACTTGTGGGGGAAACCTCTTCTATCCGCTGGTGTGTGGCCCCTTGTCCTTGTTTTCGGCAATTAACTTGTCAGCCTGCTTGAACACCCAACAATCCCTGTTGGTGTGATTGGCTGGCTTTTCTGGGGTGCCGTGTATTTGACACGAGAGATCGAGTATACAGTCCAAGCTGGATGGACCCGGCGTACTTTGTTTGAATGGCTTTTTCCGCTGACCGGGTTTAGAGCCTTTGAATCTGGCATTGACTGTCGTATCCTCGGTATTATCACTGTTAATGCGGCGCTTATGTTTGTTGCGACGTGACCTGCTATTGCTGTCCTTGGTATCCGAAGTACCATGGTTCTTTGATATGTTATTACTGCGAGCCAGCCAGCTGTCTTCTCCCGCACAAAAGCGGGTCATGAGTGTCGTGAGGGCTGCCATAGATTTCGGCTTTTCCTGACCAAGGTGCCGGGCTAGCCATTCATCGCGGATGTTGTGTTTGAAAGCCGCTAGGGCCTCTGCATCCGGACAGTCGATGATTTGATTTTTCTTTGTTAGGAACCGAGTCCAGAATTGCCTGGCCGATTCTTCTGGCTGCTGAATTATGTGGCTCAAGTCATTGGCATCTGGTGGCCGCACATAAGTGCCCTGAAAGTTGTCGAGGAATGCGGCTTCCAGATCTTCCCAACAGCTAATGGACTCTGCTGGCAAGCTGTTAAGCCAATGCCACGCTGGTCCCCTGAGCTTTAGTGGGAGGTATTTGATGGCGTGTAAGTCATCACCGCGGGCCATGTGGATGTGGAGGAGGAAATCCTCGATCTATACCGCGGGATCTGTTGTGCCGTTGTATGATTCAATATTTACATGTTTGAAACTTTCTAGGATTTGATGATCCATTACTTCGTCTGTGAAGCATAAGGGGTGTGCGGCGCCTTTGTATTGGGCTATATCGTGACGCAGCTCGAATGGGTCTTGCCCGCTGTGTTCGGCCCGACCGGATTTACTTCTGTATCCGGTGTGACGTTTATCGTCTCGCATAGTGGCGCGCCCTGGTGATCCGTAGATCGATCTTGCATGCTTTGCTTTGTCCTCCAATATGTCTCGCAGGTCTGGCGTATCTCCCCATGCCTTTTTATTTGAATGGCGTCGGGGTGCAGGCTGAGTTTTTGGCTGGAATGCCTCTCTATCGCGGCCACGAGGTGGCCGATCAGCCGCATCATATGCTTCTTCCTCCAGTCGGGGTAGCAACCTGCATTTTGGGTAACTCTTGGATGGATGCTTGAGTTTATATTCCTCGGTTGCGAGGACTTCAGTCCATCTGTCAGCTAGCAGATCTTGATCAGCTTGAAGCTACTGCTGCTTTTTCTTAAGGCTATTTGCCGTGGCTATAAGCCTGCGTTTGAAGCATTCTTGTTCGACGGGATCCTCTGGAATGGCGAATTCATCATCGCCGAGGCTTGCCTCGTCTTCGGAGGGGGGCATGTAATTATCATCCTTTGTGTCGGTGTCAAAACCGGCGGATCTCGGGTAGGGGGTCCCGAACTGTGCGTCTAGGCGGTTGGTAACAGGAGGCAGGGGACATGATGTTTTACCCAGGTTCGGGCCCTCTTGATGGAGGTAAAACCCTACGTCCTGCTTGATTAATATTGATGATATGGGTAGTACAAGAGTAGATCTACCACGAGATCAGAGAGGCTAAACCCTAGAAGCTAGCCTATGGTATGATTGTCTATTCGTGCTACAAACTAAAACCCTCCGGTTTATATAGACACCGGAGAGGGCTAGGGTTACACAGAGTTGGTTACAATGGTAGGAGATCTACATATCCGTATCGCCAAGATTGCCTTCCATGCCAAGGAAAGTCCCTTCCGGACGCGGGACGAAGTCTTCAATCTTGTATCTTCATAGTCCAGGAGTCCGGCCGAAGGTATAGTCCGGCTATCCGGACACCCCCTAATCCAGGACTCCCTCAGTAGCCCTTGAACCAGGCTTCAATGACGACTAGTCCGACGCGCAGATTGTCTTCAACATTGCAAGGCGGGTTCCTCCTCCAAGTACTTCATAGAAGATTTTGAACACAAAGGTAGTGTCCGGCTCTGCAAAATAAGTTTACACATATTGCCATAGAGAGAATAATATTTACACAAATCTAATCTGCTGACGTATTCCGTAGCGTGACATCACACCACGGCCAAGTCTTTATTCGAATCGTTTTACTGTCCCACGTCAGCGCGTTTAGCGAGGCGGTTTCCTTGGCACGTCTTGTTAAAGCAGAGATCGTGTCCTCTTATTCCGGGATTCTCATCAATACGGCATGGGTAACCCAACCGCGCCATTGATTATGGCGCTGGGGAGATAAGCGAGTTTTACCAGGCTGGTGGGGACGCATAGTCGCGTCCGCCCATATAAGGGGATAAGGATCCACCTTTTCATCCACGCCTTCTTCCTCCTTTGCCTATCCATTTCCGCGCACTCGAGCTCCAGCGCCCAAGTCCACACACCCCACCTCAACCTTCTCCAGCCGTGTTTGAAGCGGGAGGCAAGTGGATGGTCTCCTCCGTCACGGAGGGACACATCAAAAAAACTGAGGAAGGCCGGATACTTGTCTAACGACATTGCACACCGGCTTCCCGAAGAGGGACAGCTCATCCCCACCCCTAGGCCCCATGAGAGAGTGGTGTTCCTTCCCCATTTCCTCCGCGGACTGGGCTTCCCTCTCCACCCATTTGTCCGAGGGCTCATGTTCTACTGTGGCCTGGATTTCCAGATCTGGCCCCGAACTTTGTCCTCAACATCTCGGCGTTTATCGTCGTGTGCGAGGCTTTGTTCTGCATCCGCCCCCATTTCGGCCTGTGGCTCAAGAATTTCAATGTCAAGCCGAAGGTGGTGCGCGGCACCCAGGCGGAGTGCGGAGGCGCCATGGTGGGCGAGATGTCCAACGTCCTATGGCTCGAGGGCTCCTTCGTGGAGACCCTAAAGGGGTGGCAATCGGGGTGGTTTTACATCACCGAGCCGCGTGACCCTGAATGGGTCGCAGCCCCCGAGTTTCGATCCGGACCCCCTACGCGGCTCACCTCCTGGAAAGAGACGGGCCTGTCGTGGGGTAAAAAAGGAGAGCTGACCGGAGTCCAAACATGCGTCCAAACCCTGGTGGACAAGAAGCTCAAACTTGTCAATGTAGTCCAGGTTATGCTCATCCGCCGGATCCTCCTGTGTCAACAACGGGCTTTCAACTTGTGGGAGTTCGACCCGGCGCGGCACTGAACTCTGAGCAGGCTCTTCGACACGACGTACGAAGATGCCTAGAAGGTGCTTTTCAAGGGCGCCGAGGCCCCCGCATCCGCTACCGAGGATCGCGGATTCAGCACGCAGCGTCACGCTCGTGCGGTAAGCTGTTTTTACCTTTTACAGGGTATTAGTTTTTCATAGTTTGACTCCATGCGGGATCTAAGCTCCCTTACCTTTGACAAGATTGACAGGAGACGTCCGGACAGATCAACTGTCCGGCTCCTTTGCCCGAAGGCCAAGTGGACGCTCGCTTGGTGAAGCTGCTGGTTCCGGCACCCTATTTGGTGCTGGAGAAGAAGAACAAGAAGAAGGCCACGGGGACTCGAAAGAGTGCCCGACGCCTGGAGGTGTCGGATTCATCATCCGACGACTCCAAGACGCACTCCTCCCGTGAAGACGACGAGGAGGAAGAAGAGACCTCTCCCCCTCCAGCGGGGGAAGGGAAGAAAAGGAAGGCCGCCCCAACTGGGGAGGTCGAAGGGTCCAAGAAGGGGAAGACCCTTCCTCCAGACTACTCCACCGACGCCGACGACGGTGAAGAGGAGTGGCCGCACAGGGCCAAGCCCCTGGCAAGATCGTAAGTATTCGGACACCAGAGCAATTCATAGTGTTCCTTTCTTGCACAGCTCCTCCTTACGCCGAATATGACTATGCAGTCCGCCCAAGGCCGGGCTCGATGAGTCGTCGAGCGGCTCCCTGGATTCGTCGGATGTGAATTCCCTTTCGATGGCTACCTCCCCCCACCCTACGGACAACGCCGAGGTGGCGTCCCAACTGGTTCCAAGCCAGGAGGAGGTGGTCCTGGAGGCGCCGCAAGGCGACCTCCCAGACTCCAGGCGTAAAGGGGATAGAACCCCCAAGGGCTCCAAGTCCGGCCTTGAGCCGGACACCGCGCCGGAACCTTCGACGGTTCCAGACTCCGGTAGGCAGCCTCCTTCCAAGAGGAGCAAGCCTACCGAGGTGGTGACCTCCGTCCAACCGGAGGCACCGGACAATTTGCTGGAGGTGCTTAACGGCGCCTCCATCGACGAGGAGCACCACACTATTATGAGTGTGGTGATCCAGAAGGTTCAGTCCGCCAAGAGCGGACTGACTGAAGCCTGTGCCAGCCTTCTAACAGGCTTTGAGGTAAGTAAAGAATATGTAAAAATATTACCGCATAGACAGTAGCCCCTGATGCTCTATTCGGCGTTTGGAAAGAAAAGCCGAATAGAGGATCTAATAACATTCGCAGGAGTCTAACATAATCAAGTCAATATGCGTATGCAGGCTTTGCTGCTGGCCTCCGCCGCACTGACTGCGGAGGTGGATACGCTGAAGCAAAACCTCGTGTGGTCCGAGAATGAGCTCGGCCATGCCAAGAGGCAACTCGAGGAGAAGGAAGGTAAGTAATACCTTGCGCAAGTATATAGAGAAGATGTGGTTGCAAAAAATGACAGGATCAACGTGCTATTATAGGGGCCACGATCGAGGTGGCAACCCTTAAGAAAGCGCTGTCCGAGGCCGAAAATAGAGCGGCCGCAGAGCGCACAGAGAGAGGGAAGCAGGAGGCGCGGGTGGAGGAGGTGCAGAAAGAGCTCTAGGCTCTCGTGAAAAAACACGAGAGTTTGGAGCTTGACTCAAAGACGCAAGCGTCCGAGCTTGCGGCAGCCCTTGAAAGCGCGAAGTCTGCCAAGGCCGAAGCCCATAAAGCCCTCCAAGAAATTGAAGCAATGAAGAAGATAGCGGCGGGTAAGGCATTCATAAAGCAAGCACGTGAAAGTGAATTACTTGTTACTTACCCGAGTCCGGAGCTCTCCAGGAGCATTCGCAGATTTGCCCCGCAGTGCATCTGATGCCGCCGCCTACTACCAATCCGAGGAGGGGAGCTCGATGGAGAGGGTGTTCTGGTCTCAGTATGCTGAGGCCGGACACCTGGTGCCTTTGAGCGACCAGCTGAAGCAAATGGTCGAGCTCCACAAGGTGGTCGAACAGGCCATAAAGGGCCTCATAGTTCGGCTTTGGCCTGGAGAGGCTCTGCCTGGGAGCTACTTCGGGTTGGTGAGGCGGCTCGTGGATGCCTGTCCACGGCTTGAAGTAATCAAGCACTCCGTCTGCATCGAAGGTGCCCGTAGGGCCCTTGCCCGTGCTAAAGTGCACTGGGGCAAGATGGATGCGGAGAAGCTGGTGAAGGACGGGCCACCGCCGGGCAAGGAGCATCACGTCGCGGAAGCGTATTATGAGGGCGTCCTGGTGCCCGCCTTATAGCGGATGAATGCTCCAAAGATGTAATTTTTGAGTAAACTCGCATTTGTGATGATGTACGCTGAAAACTTGTTCATATGCGCTAAGCAACGCTTTTGAATTTAAAATATTACCTTCTGTGCGGCCGTTTATCAAATTTGAGAGATGGCGAGTCGTCGGCTTCTGCCCCCATGCCACGAGTGCTGGGGTGTTCGGGATAAACATGAGCGCTCTTTTTCCCATTCTTGGGTCCTTCGAGGGAGGCGCTCAACACAACGAACAAGGAAATCAGACTATAATGCTTGAACACTCTCACTTAGCCATAGAATTCTATAATTTTAAATTTCGGTGAAGCCCCTAGTGTTCGGAAGACCGAGTTCGGGGCGCTATCCACGCCTAGGCCGGACAAAGCTGACTCCTCGCTCTAAGCGGCATAAGTCTTTTGGGGACTCGAAAACCTCTCGAACAGCGACCAGCTCTTGCCTCATCATGACGGTCAGTTTTAGCTTTCTCTACTGAGGTGCTTAGCCCAGCTCAACTGGGGCACAATCGCAGTAGTTCTCTCCTGGTGCTACCTTAGCCGATATAATGGAACGTAAGGTACCAAAACATAGGAGCCGGGAAAACCCAACTATTGACCCAAGACATGATTCAGAGTCGATGCATATAATGCTATAAGTTCGGGGTGCCGCACTTGTGAAAGTGTTCGGACTTCTCACACCGTATTGTGGGGTACTTAAGCCCCTGGCGTATTGGCCATACCAAAGTGTACGGGTGCAACATGTCATTAATGAACATATATTCGTAAAAAAGAGTAATGCAATAATAGACGGAAGCTATGCATTGTTTATTTAAAAAAGGTCCGATCAAAGCAGAACGATATAAATAGTGCAATAAGCAAAAGATGGGACTATTTAACATGTCCTTTCCAGGGGCGAGCTGCAAAATGTTATGTGAAGCAGGTATACTGCTCGTTATAGAGACCACCTTAGAGTTCCATAGTGCGGCGTAGCTTTCTACTTCCCTGGTTGTATCGTTTGTGCGACAATTGTACTGCCGGACAAGCCTTCCGAAGAATGGAGTCCTGAAAATAAGAGAAAATTAAGAAATCGGCAGCCCCTAGTGCAGTTTAAGACGCGTTTCGGGTGTGCCGTGATGGTGCCCCTCCCCCTGTGCCCATGGTATTTCCAGAGCGTAGTTATGTACGCGCAACACTGGTTTCGCAAGTTCGCGAGGGCTGGGGTTGGGGCCGCATTGCTACGCTTGCTCGGAACGTGCCAGGCGGTCTTGTTGTAGGTTACTCCGGGCGCGCTTGACGGTGTCCAGACGTTTGATGGCCGGACTGGAGAATTGCCTTGAGAGGCTGCTTTGTACTTCCGCCGCGATAGCCGCCATATGCTCCTCCGTTCGGAGAGAGCGTTCGGTGTTTCCGTTGACCGTGATGACTCCTCGAGGGCCTGGCATCTTGAGCTTGAGGTATGCGTAGTGCGGCACTGCATTGAACTTGGCAAATGTGGTTCGCCCGAGCAGTGCATGATAGCCACTGCGGAACGGGACTATGTCGAAGATTAACTCCTCGCTTCGAAAATTATCCGGAGATCCGAAGACCACTTCAAGTGTAACTGAGCCTGTACAGTTGGCCTCTACACCCGGTATGACGCCTTTAAAGGTTGTTTTAGTGGGTTTAATCCTCGAGGGATCGATGCCCATTTTCTGCACTGTATCCTGGTAAAGCAGGTTCAGGCTGCTGTTGCCGTCCATAAGGACTCTAGTGAGGTCAAATCCGTCAATAATTGGGTCTAGAACCAATGCGGTGAATCCTCCATGACGGATGCTAGTGGGGTGGTCCCTTCGATCAAAAGTGATCGGGCAGGAAGACCATGGGTTGAACTTCGGGGCGACTGGCTCCATCGCGTATACGTCCCTTAGCGCACGCTTCCACTCCCTCTTGGGGACGTGGGTTGCGTATATCATGTTCACCGTCCGCACTTGTGGGGGAAAACCTTTCTGTCCACTGTTGTTCGGCGGCCGGGGCTCCTCCTCTATGCAGCCCCTTGTCTCTGCTTTCGGCATTTAACTTGCCTTCCTGCTTGAGCACCCAACAATCCCTGTTGGTGTGATTGGCTGGTTTTTCGGGGGTGCCATGTATCTGGCATGAGCGGTCGAGTATTCAGTCCAAACTGGACGGGCCCAGAGTATTTCTTTTGAATGGCTTTTTCCGCTGACCGGGTTTAGAGCCTCTGAATCCGGCATTAACTGCCGTATCCTCATCATTGTCGCCGTTAATGCAGCGCTTTTGCTTGTTGCGATGCGACCTGCCACTGCTGTCCTTGGTATCCGAATTACCAGGGCTCTTGGTCATGTTATTGCTGCGAGCTAGCCAGTTGTCTTCTCCCACGCAAAAGTGGGTCATAAGTGTCATGAGGGCTGCCATAGATTTCAGCTTTTCCTGTCCTAGGTGCCGTGCAAGCCACTCGTCGCGGATGTTATGCTTGAAGGGTGCTAGGGCCTCTACGTCCGGATAGTCGACAATTTGATTTTTCTTGGTTAGGAACCGTGTCCAGAATTGTCTGGCCGATTCCTCTGGCTACTGAATTATGTGGCTAAGGTCATCGGCGTCTGGTGGTCGTACATAAGTGCCCTGGAAATTGTCGAGGAATGCGGTTTCCAGGTCCTCCCAACAACCAATTGATTCTGCTGGCAAGCTGTTAAGCCAATGCCGAGCTGGTCCTTTAAGCTTGAGTGGGAGGTATTTGATGGCGTGTAGGTCATCACCGCGGGCCATGTGGATATGAAGAAGATAGTCCTTGATCCATACCGCAGGATCTGTTGTGACATTGTATGATTCGATGTTCACGGGTTTGAAACCCTCGGGGATTTGATGATCCATTACTTCATCTGTGAAGCATAGTGGGTGTGCGGCGCCTCTGTATTGGGCTATGTCACGACGCAGCTCAAACGAGCTTTGTCTACTGTGTTCGGCCCGGCCGGATTTACTGTATCCGGAGTGACGATTACCGTCTCGTGCCGTGGGGCGCCCACGCGATCCATAGATCGATCTTGTTTGCCTTGCCTTGTCCTCCAATATATCTCGCAGGTCTGGCGCATTTTCCCGTGCCTTGGTATTTTTTGAGCGGCGCCGGGGTGCGGCTTGAGTGGAGGGCCAGGAGGCCTCTCTGTCGTGGCCACGGGGTGGCCGGTCAGCCGCATCATGCGTTGGTGATGTAGGTTTAGGTGCTTCCTCCTCTAATCGGGGTAGCAACCTGCGCTTTGGGTAGCTCTTGGAGGGGCGTTCGAGTTCAAACTCTTCGGCCACAAGGACTTCAGTCCATCTGTTGGCTATCAAATCTTGATCAGCTCTAAGATGTTGCTGTTTTTTCTTGAGGCTGCTAGCCGTGGCCATTAGCCTGCGTTTGAAATGCTCATGTTCGACGGGATCCTCTGGCACGACAAATTCATCGTCGTCGAGGCTTGCCTCGTCTTCGGAGGGAGGCATATAATTATCGTCCTCGACCTCTCTGTCTGCCGCTCTCTCATGAAGGCTGGCTTCTCTATCCTCCTGTGCTGAATCTTGCTGGAGGTGGTTGTCTTCGGCACTGTCCGGGGTGTTATTATCGCCGGAATCACCGTTTTTGCTTTGGCGGGATTTAGAGCGGCGCCGCTGACGCCGGCGCTTAGGCTGCTTCTTGGAGGGGTCATCCTCCGCTGTTCCATCGCCATTGCCTTCTTTTGGGGTGTCCACCATGTATATATCATACGACGAGGTGGCTTTCCAGTGCCCTATAGGCGCTGGTTCTTGATCGTCTCCTGCATCGGCGTCCATACCGTCGATGTCTTCGGAGCCGAAGTCGAGCATGTCGGTTAAATCATCGACAGTGGCTACAAAGTGGGTGGTGGGTGGGATTTGAATTTCTTCATCATCCGCATCCCAACCTTGCTGACCATAGTCCGGCCAGGGCTCTCCTGATAAAGAGAGAGACTTTAGTGAATTCAGAATATCGCCGAAGGGCGAGTGCTGAAAGATGTCCGCGGCGGTGAACTCCATGATCGGCGCCCAATCGGGTTCGATCGGTAGGGGCGCGGAGGGCTCGGAGTTTGGAGAGGAGTCCGGCTCCTTGGAGTCACGGGCTTCGCAGAGAATAGGGCTGGTGTTCGGCTCGATCGCCGTAGAGATTGCAGCCCTGGAGGCGGTGTCCAACCACCCAACCTCGATTGGCACAGTTGGCTCCGAATTAAGGGTCGGGGCTGATGCGGGTGCGGCCTCCAGGGCACTGTTCGGCGACAGAGCTAGATCATGCCCATCATGACAGTGCGGCGTGCTCGGCTGCAGCTCAAATCCATCGAAGATCAAGTCTCCGCGAAGGTCGGCCGTGTAGCTCAAACTTCCAAATCTGACCTGATGGCCAGGGGCGTAGCTTTCGATCTGCTCCAGATGGCCAAGCGAATTGGCCCGCAGTGCAAAGCCGCCAAATACGAAGATCTGTCCGGGGAGAAAGGTCTCACCCTGGATCGCATCGCTGTTAATGATCGGAGAAGCCATCGGGCCTAAAAGTGACGACACAGAGGAACTCTCAATGAAAGCACCAATGTCGGTGTCAAAACCGGCGGATCTCGGGTAGGGGGTCCCGAACTGTGCGTCTAGGTGGATGGTAATAGGAGGCAGGGGACACGATGTTTTACCCAGGTTCGGGCCCTCTTGATGGAGGTAAAACCCTACGCCCTGCTTGATTAATATTGATGATATGGGTAGTACAAGAGTAGATCTACCACAAGATCAGAGAGGCTAAACCCTAGAAGCTAGCCTATGGTATGATTGTCTGTTCGTGCTACGGACTAAAACCCTCCGGTTTATATAGACACCGGAGAGGGCTAGGGTTACACAGAGTCGGTTACAATGGTAGGAGATCTACATATCCATATCGCCAAGCTTGCCTTCCACGCCAAGGAAAGCCCCTTCCGGACACGAGACGAAGTCTTCAATCTTGTATCTTCATAGTCCAGGAGTCCGGCCGAAGGTATAGTCCGGCTATCCGGACACCCCCTAATCCAGGACTCCCTCACTCCGCCTCTCCATCTGCCGCTCTCTCAGGAGAGCTGGCTCCTCCATCCTCCTGCTCTAAATCTTGCTGGAGGGGATTGTTGTTGTCTTTGGCACTATCCGGAGTGTTATTATCTCCTGTGCCGGTATCACCACTTTTGCTTTGGCGGGACTTAGAGCGGCGCCACTGACATCGGCGCTTGGGTTTCTTCTTGGAGGGGTCATCCTATGCTATCTCGTCGCCATTGCCTTCTTTGGGTGTATCCACCATGTATATATCATATGATGAGGTGGCTGTCCAGTGCCCTGTGGGCAGTGGTTCCTCTTCGTCTCCCGCATCGTCGTCCATACCGTCGATGTCTTCGGAGTCGAAGTCGAGCATGTCGGTTAAGTCATCGACAGTGGTTACTAAGTGGGTGGTGGGTGGGCCACGAATTTCTTCGTCGTCCGTATCCCAGTCCTGCCGGACATAGTTCGGCCAGGATCCTCCTGACAAGGAGAGAGACCTTAATGAGTTCAGTATGTCGCCAAAGGGCGAGTGCTGAAAAATATCCACGGAGGTAAACTCCATGATCGGCGCCCAATCGGATTTGATAGGAACGGGCGCAGGCGGTTCAGAGTCCGTGGCCGGAGAAGGATCCGACAGTTTAACACCACGGCTCTCGTGCAAGGTAAGGTCAATGTTTGGCTTGATCGCCGCTGAGGGTAAGGCCTCCGTGGCGGGGTCCATCCACCCGTCCATGGATGGCGCAACTGGCTCCGAATTGAGGGTCGGGGCGGCTGCCTGTGCAATCTCCTGCACACTGTCCGATGGTAGAGCTAAATCGTACTCATCGTGACCGCGTGACGCACAAGGCAGAGGCTCGAATCCATCGAAGATCAAGTCTCCACGGATATCGGCCGTGTAGTTTAAGCTTCCAAACCTGACCTGGTGGCCAGGGGCGTAACTTTCAATCTGCTCCAGATGGCCAAGCGAATTGGCCCGCAGTGCAAAGCCGATGAACATGAAGATCTGTCCGGGGAGAAAAGTTTCACCCTGGACTGCATCGCTATCGATGATAGTAGGAGCCATCAAGCCTAACGGCGACAACACAGAGGAACTCTCAAAGAAAGCACCAATGTCGGTGTCAAAACCAGCGGATCTCGGGTAGGGGGTCCCGAACTGTGCGTCTAAGGCGGATGGTAACAGGCGGCAGGGGACACAATGTTTTACCCAGGTTCGGGCCCTCTTGATGGAGGTAAAACCCTACGTCCTGCTGGATTAATATTGATGATATGGGTAGTACAAGAGTAGATCTACCACGAGATCGGAGAGGCTAAACCCTAGAAGCTAGCCTATGGTATGATTGTATGTTGTCCTACGGACTAAAACCCTCCGGTTTATATAGACACCGGAGAGGTTAGGGTTACACAAGGTCGGTTACAAAGGAGGAGATACACATATCCGTATTGCCTAGCTTGCCTTCCACGCCAAGTAGAGTCCCATCCGGACACGAGATGAAGTCTTCAATCCTGTATCTTCATAGTCTAACAGTCCGGCCAATGGAGATAGTCCGGCTGTCCGGAGACCCCCTAATCCAGGACTCCCACACTTGCCGATCATCGGGCAAGTCAACCAAAGTCCACACTTTGTTCTCATACATGGATCCCATCTCAGATTTCATGGCCTCAAACCATTTTGCGGAATCTGGGCTCATCATCACTTCCTCATAGTTCGTAGGTTCGTCCTGGTCAAGTAACATGACCTCCTATTCGGGATATAACTATTAGGTATGACCCGTCCAGGAGGGGCCGGATTATACTTATGGCGATTCATGAAGCCCAAGACAGCTCTGGAAGATGGCGGTTCAGTTAAGGGCCCAAGACCCAAAGGTGAGTCAAGGCCCATAGAGATAAACCGCCATATGTACATAACTTGCATTGTAAGGCAGGAATAGCTAGAGACCGAGCCGTACACTGTTTATGAGCCGGCCGGGATTCTATGAGCCGCCGGGTGTCAGCCTCTGTATTTAAAGGGACGACCCGACGGCGGTTCAGGGCAAGTAAGATCAGATCGAAAGCTAGGTCAAGCGGATTCGCTCCCTAGTAATCGAAACATAAGCAATACCACCTTAAACTGGATTAGGCTTTTACCTTCACCGCAAGGGGCCGAACCAGTATAACCCTCGTGTCCCTTGTCCCGTTTTAACCCCTTTAAGCTTCCTAGTTGCGATGGCTGCACGATTAAGTCCTTTCACTAGGACATCTGCCGTGACAATTCCATGACAGTTGGCGCCCACCATGGGGCCTGCGCACGGTGGATTTGAGTTCTTGAAGGGCAGCTTCGAAGGGTTCAAGGGATATGTTGTGGGCCGGATGAGCAGGAGTCATCGCGACAAGCTCTACATCGACGACACAGGCCGGGGCCTCGACGCTGGCTCAATTGAGTACGGGTACCGGCTCCCCTTCGGCGGAATCCACGTCTTCATCGGCTAGTTCGGCAAGCCGGGCCCAGAGCCGGACATCTGCACCGATATCGTCGAGATGGCTCAGCGTGTGAGACCCGCCCGGACTCAGCCCGCCATGAAGCGTGCCTTCGTGGGATGCATCCATGGAGGAGAATTTTCTGAAGGATCTGTGTCTGGTAGTGAGACGACCGTCTATTCTGATGGTGCGTCATCCACAGGTGAGACGGATTCATTGTATCAATTGCAAGACGGTGGGCTTCGGGGTTGTTCCGATGGCAGCAGTATTTCGGACCTCTTTGAGCCGCCAAGCAGGGTAGGGATCTTCATGACTAGCACGCAACCTGTTCAAAACTCTACGGCTGCGGTAGCGATAACCTCCGGGTCAGCGTCGGCCGGGGCAGGAGGCCCTGCGCGCCTGCCAGCTCAGGTACAGATGGATCTCATGGATATGATGACAACCCTGTTAACTGCTGTGGTTAAGCCGGCGGATCAGGCTCAACATGATGCTGAAGTGGCACCGTTACGTGAGGAGGTAGCACAAGCCAAGGAAAACCTAGCAACGGAGGACGTCAGGATGGCCGTAGAGCAGGCGGCTTTGGATGCTCGGGCTCAATAGATTCAATCAGAGGCTTTCCAACTTACGATGGATTTGAACGCATCAAATGAGGTCATGAGGAGAAGTCACCAGAAAGCTCAATCCCATCTTCCTCTAACTTATGATCCTAGAAATCTCTTCCGCACACCCGGTGGAGGCCCCAGCAACCCGCCGGAGGTAAAATGGGTCGCAACGCCCGGGGCAGGGACGCCGGTTCAACCACGGGTCATGGAACCTCCTCGTATGAATAATGCTCCACCTCATTATGTACCAACACCACCAGGTGATTATTCCAACCCTTTGGAAAACATGATCGCTGCGGCGACACGATTGGCGGCTCTCCCGGCGGAGGGCGACTCTCCGACGGCAATTGAAACACAAAGGGTCAGAGAACTTCTTCAGACGGCTCTGGCACAGCAGGAGACATATTCTTATAGTCGAGACAGGATTCATTCGACCCCTCGCCCAAGCCAGAGCCCGAGTTATAGTAGGCATATAGATTCAACAGCCGTTTCAAGCAACGCCTGGCGCCGTGACCAGCCGTGTGGGCATGACCCGATGCATGATGGAGCTCCTAACTTGGTTAACCAGGACAGGATTCGCCAAGAAGCTGAGCGGGCGGCTCAATAGGCAGCTGAGCAGGCGGCTCAGCGGGCGGCTTACTAGTTTTTTCCGGTTTATCTGAGGACTTCTCTTGAGGCAGGCGTGACCACGAGGACTGGAGGTGTCCCTTGCTTGGTGTCGGCTCTGCATAATGAACATTTGCCTAAGGATTTCAAGGGGCCTCGAAAGGTGCCTAATTACACGGCCGATTTATAGCCCGGGGCGTGGATTGAAAGTTATGAGATGGCCATGGAACTACTAGAGGTCAGTGATGCTGCAATGGCCAAGTACTTCACCATGATGTTGGACGGGACGGCCCGCACTTGGTTAAAGGGGCTGCCGCCTAAGTCTATCGGTTCATGGGCAGAGTTAAAGGCCCGGTTTATTCAAAACTTCAAAGACACATGCAAGCAACCCATGTCAATTGTGGATTTGACTAATTGCAAGCAAGAGGAAGGTGAGTCCACAGCCCATTGGGTTCGCCGGGTCAAAGCCATAATACATTCATCTGATAAGATGGATGCCGGCTCTGCAGTCTTAATGTTGGAGAAAAATTGCCGTTTTATGCCTCTAAAATAGAAGCTGTGGCGGCTCAAGCACGATTGTAATGACATGGGCCAGCTAATGGCGGCTCTAGTCAAGTACGCTGACTCTGATAGTTCCAAGGATCCCGAGTCTGACGATGAGAAGACAGGTAAGGGAAAAAAAGAACGGTAATGCCAAGGGTCATCAGCATAACCCGGCAAATCAAGGAGGCAATAAGAAACGTAAGGCTGATGGTAGCTCGGAATTTGTGGCTAATACCAATGCACAGGGCAACAATCAAAGACGTAAGGGGAGACCACCTCCCTGGTCCGGCGGGTTAGGTCCTACTCTCGAGCAGTTATTAAATGAGCCCTGTCCGAGGCATGGTACTCAGTAGAAATCACCCACTCACCTATGGAAGGACTGTACGATCATGGAGGCTTTCAAGCACTCTAACATGTTCAACGACAATCATGGGCCGAGCGGCGGCTCAGGTGGCGGCGGTTTTCATGGCCCGGGAGGCGGTTCAAATTCCACCTTCAAGGCTCTCAAGGAAATCAAGGTGGCTATAATCAGCAATCTGGCCAGGGAGGTCAGCAGCAGCAGCAGTCTGGATATCAGAGAAATCCAAAATAGTTGAGTAGTGGACAGTATCATGTGTTCACCACTAGCTTGTGCAAACGGGATCAGAAGCTTCATAAGAGGGCTGTGAACGCTGTTGAGCCAGCAGTTCCTCGTTATTTGAGATGGTCTGAGCAGCCTATTCTATGGAGTAGGGAAGATTACCCTCCCCGGGTTGACAATCCGGGTCACCTGGCCTTGGTGGTGGCACCTCAGGTTGGTGGATATAAATCCACTAAGGTGCTCATGGATGGAGGCAATAGCATAAACATCCTCTATTATGAGACTTTCCGTCGCATGGGGTTGACTGACAAAAATCTTAAGACGTCCAACACTGTTTTCCGTGGAGTAGTGCCTGGTAAGTCGGCATACCCAGTGGGTAAAATTGAACTGGAAGTAGCCTTTGGAGATGAGCATGATTCTAGGGCTGAAAAGTTAACTTTTGAGGTGGTCAAAATCAAGAGACCGTATCACGCCCTGTTTGGATGGCCGGCTTATGCCAAGTTCATGGCATGGCCATGTTATGTTTATTTGCAGCTCAAGATGTCGGGTCATAAGGGCACCATCACAGTGCATGGGAGTCGGAAGATAGCCTTGGAATGTGAGGAAGGCGATGCTGCTTATGCCGAATCTGTTTGTGCAACAGAGGAGTTGAAGTTCTGCAAGGATAATGTTGACCCGGCAGACATGACGTCTTTAAAGAAGCCGACCACAGAACATGAGCTAGTGCTGAAGTTTAAATCGGCTGATGACACCAAACTTGTTGTTTCATTCCAGGCGACTCGTCTAAGCAATTCAGTATCAGTGCTAATTTGGATCCCAAATAGGAAAGCATGCTCATCGAGTTCATCCGTGAGAACTTGGACATCTTTGCATGGAAACCTTCTGACATGCCAGGTGTACCGAGAGAACTCACTGAGCACACTCTCAATATTGATCCAAAATTTAAGCCGGTCAAGCAATTTCTTCGGCGGTTCAATGAGGAGAGGCGGAAAGCCATTGGTGAGGAAGTGGCCCGGCTCTTGGCAGCCGGGTTCATTATTGATTTTTTCCATCCAGAATGGTTGGCTACCCCGGTGCTCGTGCTTAAAAAGAACGGTACCTGGCGTATGTGTGTGGATTACACAAACTTAAACAAGGCTTGTCCGGCTGATCCCTTTGCTCTCCCTCGTATTGATCAAATCATTGATGCTACGACGGGTTGTGAGCGTTTGAGCTTTTTGGATGCTTATTCTGGTCAAGATGGTGGTTAAGGACCAGGAGAAGACGGCTTTTATCACTCTGTTTGGAGCCTTCTGCTATGTGTCTATGCCTTTCGGGCTTAAGAGTGCCTAGGCGACTTATCAGCGATGTGTGCAGAACTGTCTTCACAATCAGATTGGGCGCAATGTTCATGCTTATGTGGACGTCATTGTGGTGAAGTCCAGAGAAAAGGAGACCTTGATAAATGATTTGAAGGAAACCTTTGATAACCTCCAGGTCTACAAGATGATGCTTAACCCGGTCAAGTGTGTTTTTGGAGTGCCAGCGGGCAAGCTTTTGGGTTTTCTGGTTTCCAACAGAGGCATCGAGGCTAACCCGGAGAAGATCAAGGCAATCACTTCTTTGGCTAAACCGGCGTGTATTAATGATGTTCAGCATTTGGCGGGTCGTATTGCTGCTTTAAGCCGGTTAGGTGAGAAGGCCATACCACTGTATCAGATGATGAAGAAGATAGACGACTTTGTCTGGAGTGATACTGCTAACACTGCCTTTGAAGATTTGAAGAAACAGCTCGCTGAGCCGTCGGTCCTTGCTGCTCCTATTGATAAGGAGCCGTTATTGTTATATGTGGCTACTAACACATGTGCTGTCAGTGTGGCCATTGTAGTCGAGCGCAAGGAGGCTGGTAAGGAATATCCAGTTCAACGACCGGTTTACTATGTTAGTGAGGTGCTTATTGAGTCCAAGCAAAGATATCTGCACTGGCAAAAGCTCGTTTATGGGGTGTTCATGGCAAGCCGGAAGCTTAAGCAATATTTTCAGGGTCATCCCATCACTGTGGTTAGTTCTGCTCCTTTAGGAGATATCATTCAAAATAGAGAAGCCACATGACGAGTTGCCAAATGGGCCATTAAACTGGGGCGTCATGGTTTAAAGTATGTGCCACACACTGCTATCAAGTCTCAAGCACTAGTGGACTTCATCAATGATTGGACAGAGCTACAGATGCCTGAAGAGAAGCCGGACAACACATATTGGACTATTCATTTTGATGGATCCAGGCAATTGGAGGGCTCAGGGACTGGAGTTGTTTTAGCTTCCCCTCTAGCTAACAAATTTGGTTATGTGCTACGGTTGATGTTTCCCTGGACTAATAATGCAGCTGAGCATGAGGCATTGCTCCATGGTCTTCGGATGGATAAGGAGATGAGCTTAAGCCGGGTAAGGTGCTTTGGTGACTCAGATTTGGTGGCTCAACAAGTATCAGGCAAGTGGGATTCCAAGGATCCTCTCATGGCGGCTTATCGCCGTGAAGTTGATGCCATTGCTGGACACTTCAAGGGTTACCAAGTGGAGCACATTGATCACAGAAAGAATGAAGCGGCTGATGCTTTAAGCCGGCTGGGGTCTCAGCGTAAGCCGGTACCACCTAACACTTCCTTAGATGTCTTGCATAACCCTTCTGTCAAGTTGCCTACGGAGGAAGACTTGGCTGTTCCAGACTCGGAAGCACAATTGGTGGCGTATCTCCACGCCATCCTAGATTGGATAGTGTCATATTTGGCTTATATGACTCAAGGCGAGTTGCCTGAAGATGAAACCATGGCTAGACAGATAACCCGACGGTCTAAATCAATGACAATTGCCAATGGTGAGTTGCATCATCGCAGTGTCACAGGGGTGTTTCAACGTTGTGTCTCTCCTGAGGAAGGTCAAGAAATTCTTAGTGAAATCCATGAAGGAGATTGTGGCCATCAAGCCGGTTCAAAGTCCCTCGTAGCCAAAGCCTTCCGTCATGGATTTTACTTGCTGACGGCTCACGCTGATGCGGAGGATCTGGTCAGTAAATGTGATGGTTGCCAGAAATTCTCATGACGGGCACACGTGCCGGTTCAAGAATTGTGGATGATTCCAATTACTTGGCCGTTTGCAGTCTGGGGGCTCAACATGGTTGGACCTTTCAAAAGATCCAAAGATAAAAAGACACACCTTCTGGTGGCAGTTGATAAATTCACAAAGTGGGTTGAGGCAAAGCCGGTTAGTAAGTGTGATGCAGCCACGACTGTTCAATTCATGAAAAAAGTGATCTTTCATTTTGGATTTCCACACAACATTATAACTGACAATGGTACTAATCTGTCCAAGGGTGCTATGAAGGAATTCTACCAACGTGAGCATATCCGGCTTAATGTTTCATCAGTCGCTCACCCCCAATCCAATGGTCAAGCTGAAAGAGCCAATCAGGAAATCTTGAAAGGTCTCAAGCCCCGGCTTATGGTTCCTTTACAACGGACGCCGAGTTGTTGGGTGGAGGAGTTACCCTCTATGATATGGAGCATCAATACTACCCCTAACACGTCTACGGGTTATACGCCTTTCTTCATGGTTTACGGAGCAGAGGCAGTCCTACCTAGTGACATCCGTCATGACTCGCCCCGCGTGGCGGCTTACATTTAAGCTGATAACAAACAAGCCCGTCAGGATGCACTTGACCTATTAGATGAAAAGTGTGACTTAGCAGCAGCCCGCTCGGCGATTTACCAACAGGACCTGCACTGTTATCACAGCCACTGAGTTAAGTCCAGAACCTTTCAAGAAGGTGACTTGGTGCTCCGGCTCATCCAGGATCAAACTGATGGACACAAGTTATCCCCACCTTGGGGAGGACCTTTTGTAGTCAGCAAGAACTTGAACAACGGGTCGTACTACCTTATCGATGTTTGAGAGCACAAAGACTCACGTAAGTCGGAGGAAGAGACCCGCCGGCCATGGAATATCGCTCATCTTCGGCCTTACCATAATTGAGCCACTGGCTCTCATGATGTACATATTTTGATGTTGTATATATTATGATAAGTAATAAAGCAGGACCTCTGTCCTTTTCATCCTCAATAATCATATCTCTTCATCATTGTAATTTCAAAACGACCAATTGGGGGCTGATTGTGTTCAAATCCAGCTTAACCCTTTGGTTCGGCTCATGATCGTATTTGAATCTAGCCGTTAAACCATATGATCACTAGGGGGTTCCTGTTCAAACACAGGTCGTATTCGAACCAAAGAGAACATAGCTGTCGATACCCTCTTGATCGACACAATGCCAAACTCACTAGGGGGCTTCTTGATCGTATTCGAATCATAGCTTAACCCCTTTTGGGTCTGACTTTGATCGTATTCAAATCAGAGTCATTAAAAAACTCTCAAGGTCATTTGGGGGCTTCCTGTTCAAACATAGGCCGTATTCGAACCAACGAGAACATAGCTGTCGGTAACCTCTTGATCGGCGCAATGCCAAAACCATTGGGGGCTACATGATCGTATTCGAATCCTAGCTTAACCCCTTTGGTCCTGTTTGCTGATTGTATTCGAATCAGGAGCCTCCAAAATTTTCTTTTTATTTGGCTTAAGTTTTTGAAAAACAATCTTTGTTTTTATTCTGCGGCTTTTTCTAAGTATAAGTACGGTTTCAATTTAACCCAGCTTGGTTTTTGACGATAAGTCGCCAGTGTATGACAATCATCATACATGTGGAAGTGTTGGCTTTTAAAAGATTGGGTTATCACCCTTACTATACGGGTCACATGAACCGGTAGTGCAAATTCAAAATCATAGGTATCATATTGCCATTGTGTTTCAAAGCTAAAATTTATAACAGGCTTATCTGTGTCTCTTCTTTCAATATTAATGGTCGTATGTAAGACATTATGACCCACCCTGTGGTAAGACACCAATATAATTCAATATCATAGGAATGATATATTTCATGTTTGATTATTTTTAGATCCAGCTTGGTTATACAACTATGTTGGTTTCCATGGTTGTGTATTGGGCGTTATGACCTGTCCGACGATAAACTGCCAGGACAATTTTCATATGTTACATGCAGGAACAGATTCAACAGTACTGATATTATAAGGGATGTAAAGCATATCTTCACATGACGGATAAAAGTGTTGTACGCAGCACAATATGCACGATTGCATAAGCAGAACATGACGTTTTAAGCTAGCCTATTATAAGGCACTTGGAGCCCAAAAGGATAATACTGTTGTTTACTCTCGCACATAGCAGATGATAAACTGGAGCCGGTTCATGAATCTTGGCCGGGTTGACTGGATGGTTGCGACTCATCCCTTGCCGGTTCATCCTCCTCCACCGTTTGGAAATTGGTTTCGACCGATCAAAGCCATGAAGGGCGACGAACTCAGCCTCATCATCAATTAGACTAGACGGGTCAATTTCAGGGGTGAAAGTGTGCTTACGAATCGGCGGGATTAAGTCCGTCACTTTATATGAAGGAGTCGCCATCTTCTTATTTTCTTCATCAAAACCCAGCTGATACTTGGTGAGATTGGTTTCTTCAGCAATGATGGTGGCATGAGGATGAATCTCTTTCACACAGGCAACAAAGTCTTCTTGGTTAAAGGGAGTTCCGTCTTCCTTAAGGCTAGGGTACCCCCTGGCTACATCCGCCGGGTCTAACTCAGGTACCCAGGCTTTGGAGCAGCTCAAAGCAGTTACGGCTCCGGCTCTCGCACAAGAACGCTTGACTTCCTGAAACCCTGCGGGTAAGATGGACAACTTCTTCAAGACATCACTTAATAAGTTTGGTCCTTGGTTCGCTGGGGAGATAATGGCAAGATCCCGTTGAGCTCCAGTATACAATTGCTTCACAAGAGTGTAAACCGCCTTAAGCTTTATCAGACTATCTTGACTTAGATTGCTGTTCCGGGGACCTGTGAAGTTTTCCCAATGAGTTAAGTAGGCGGCTTACATTATGGTGACAAATATAGACTTTGAGTAAGTAATAAGGTGATTTACCAAAGATTGCAGTAACCATCTGAGACACACGGTTCTTTAAACTGATGAGTTCAGTGGTAACTTCTTTCAGAGCCGCCTTGGTCGTTTTAGCATGCTGCGTCAGGGCAGTCTTCTCATCGGCCCAAGCCTTTTTCTCTGCACTAAAACTGGTCTTCAGTTTTGCTGCTTTAGACACACTCAATTGGAGTTTGGATTCAGTTTTCTTTGTTTCAGTCTCCTGAGTCGACAACCGGATCTTGGCTTCAGACAATTGGGATTCCAGTTTTGCGGTTGCAGCCTGTATACAGAATAAGGTTGTTTAGTTTCATGGCGGGTTATAAAAACAAGTCCCAAGTTCTTTGCAAGCAATAACACTTGGCACTTGGGGGCTAATGTTTGTCAGCACAATTTTATTTTCAAAGGAATTAGATTCTTTCCAGAAGTCCGAAGTGCTTTGCAAGCAATAACACTTGTCACTTGGGGCAAATGTCTGTCAGCACAATTTTATTTTCAAAGGAATTGGATTTTTTCTAGAAGTCCCATGTGCTTGCAAGTAAGACCACTTGGCACTTGGGGGCTAATGCATTTTGCTGTTTTTCCTACCGAAGGTAAGCCGGATATGTTATTGATAGCCTCAGCTGGCTCATAAGGATATCTGGTCAAAGTATTTATCTCTTACATATTGGCTAATAGGACCGACTCATTCATACTGATTAAACCGGCCCTTGGGGACTACACATGCAAATTGAAAAACTATCAGCATCCGGTTTGGTTGTAAACCGGGAATCGAAAGGAGTCTAAGGCAAAAGCTTATAAGTTTATTAAAAGTCTACAGGTCATTCACTCTTATCATATTCCACAGACTTGGGGGCTGCCAGGGTACATAACTTATATAAACCGGAGAACATACCTCATATTTTTGGTGCATCTGTTTGACCATTTCAATCTCTGAATCATGGCTGGAGTGGACTTGACTAAGATAGCCAGATAGTACTTCACCAATACTCAGGTGAGCATGGTGGGAGACATCAAACCTCACTTTCTGCCTCTCCATGACTTCTTGTTTTGCGGAGTGTCTTGCCAGCTGAGGGAGTCCTGGATTAGGGGGTGTCCGGATAGCCGGACTATACCTTCGGCCGGACTCCTGGACTATGAAGATACAAGATTGAAGACTTCGTCCCGTGTCCGGCAAGGACTTTCCTTGGCGTGGAAGGCAAGCTTGGCGATACGGATATGTAGATCTCCTACCATTGTAACCGACTCCGTGTAACCCTAGCCCTCTCCGGTGTCTATATAAACCGGAGGGTTTTAGTCCATAGGAAAAATATACAATCATACCATAGGCTAGCTTCTAGGGTTTAGCCTCTCTGATCTCGTCGTAGATCTACTCTTGTACTACCCATATCATCAATATTAATCAAGCAGGACGTAGGGTTTTACCTCCATCGAGAGGGCCCGAACCTGGGTAAAAACATCGTGTCCCCAGTCTCCTGTTACCATCCGCCTAGACGCACAGTTCGGGACCCCCTACCCGAGATCCGCCGGTTTTGACAACGACATTGCTGCTTTCATTGAGAGTTCCTCTGTGTCGTCACTTTTAGGCCCGATGGCTCCTCCGATCATCAATGACAATGCGATCCAGGGTGAGACTTCTCTCCCCGGACAGATCTTCGTATTTGGCGGCATTGCACTGCAGGCCAATTCGCTTGGCCATTAGGGCAGATTTGGAAGTTTGAACTACACGGCCGACCTCCGCGGAGACTTGATCTTCGACGGATTCGAGCCGCAGCCGAGCGCACCACACTGTCACGATGGGCATGATCTAGCTTTGCCGCCAAACGGTGCCCTGGAGGCTGCACCCGCATTAGCTCTGACCCTTAATTCGGAGCCAGCTGCGCCAATCGAGGATGGGTGGTTGGACACCGCCTCGGGGGCTGCAATCTCTACGGAGATCGAGCCGAACAGCAGCCCTATTCTCTGCGAAGCCCATGACTCCAAGGAGCCGGACTCCTCTCCAGACTCCGAGCCCTCCGCGCCCCTACCGATCGAACCCGATTGGGCGCCGATCATGGAGTTCACCGCCGCGGACATCTTTCAGCACTCGCCCTTCGACGATATTCTGAATTCACTAAAGTCTCTCTCTTTATCAGGAGAGCCCTGGCCGGACTATGGTCAGCAAGGTTGGGATGCGGATGATGAAGAAATTGAAAGCCCACCCACCACCCACTTCGTAGCCACTATCGATGATTTAACCGACATGCTCGACTTCGACTCCGAAGATATCGACGGTATGGACGTCGATGCAGGAGACGATTAAGAACCAACGCCTATAGGGCACTGGAAAGCCACCTCATCATATTATATATACATGGTGGACACCCCAAAACAAGGCAATGGCGATGGAACAGCGAAGGATGACCCCTCCAAGAAGCAGCCTAAGCGCCAGCGTCAGCGGCGCCACTCTAAATCCCGCCAAAGCAAAAATGGTGATTCCAGCACGGGAGATAATAACACCCTGGACAGTGCCGAAGACAACCACCTCTAGAAAGATTCAGCACAGGAGGATGGAGAAGCCAGCCCTCATGAGAGAGCGGCAGACAGAGAGGTCGAGGACGATAATTATATTCCTCCCTCCGAAGACGAGGCAAGCCTCGACGACGACGAATTTGTCGTGCCGGAGGATCCCGTCGAACAAAAGCGTTTCAAACGCAGGCTTATGGCCACGGCGAGCAGCCTCAAGAAAAAACAGCAACAGCTTAGAGCTGATCAAGATTTGCTAGCCGACAAATGGACTGAAGTCCATGCGGACGAAGAGTATGAACTCGAACGCCCCTCCAAGAGCTACCCAAAGCGCAGGTTGCTACCCCGATTAGAGGAGGAAGCACCTAAACCTACATCATCAGCGCATGATGCAGCCGACCGGCCACCCCGTGGCCACGACAGAGAGGCCTCTCGGCCCTCCACTCAAGCTGCACCCCGGCGCCGCTTAAAAAAATACCAAGGAATGGGAAAACGCGCCAGACCTACGAGATATATTGGAAGACAAGGCAAGGCAAACAAGATCGATCTATGGATCGCGTGGGCGCCTCACGGCACGAGACGGTACTCGTCACGCCGGATACAGTAAATCCGGACGGTCCGAACACAGTAGACAAAGCTCGTTTTAGCGGCGTCGTGATATAGCCCAATACAGAGGCGCCACACACCCACTATGCTTCATAGATGAAGTAATGGATCATCAAATCCCCGAGGGTTTCAAACCCGTGAACATCTTATCATACGATGGCACAACAGATCCTGTGGTATGGATCGAGGACTATCTCCTTCATATCCACATGGCCCGTGGTGATGACCTACACGCCATCAAATACCTCCCACTCAAGCTTAAAGGACCAACTCGGCATTGGCTTAACAGCTTGCCAGCATAATCAATTGGTTGTTGGGAGGACCTGGAAACCGCATTCCTCGACAATTTCCAAGGCACTTATGTGCGACCACCAGACGCCGATGACCTTAGCCACATAATTCAGCAGCCAGATGAATCGGCCAGACAATTCTGGACACGGTTCCTAACCAAGAAAAATCAAATCGTCGACTGTCCGGACACAGAGGCCCTAGCAGCCTTCAAGCATAACATCCGCGACGAGTGGCTTGCACGGCACCTAGGACAGGAAAAGCCGAAATCAATGGCAGCCCTCACCACACTTATGACCCGCTTTTGCGCGGGAGAAGACAGCTGGCTAGCTTGCAGCAATAACATGACTAAGAGCCCTGGTAATTCAGATACCAAGGACAGCAGTGGCAGGTCGCGTCGCAACAACCAAAAGCGCCGCATTAACGGCGACAATACTGAGGATACGGTAGTTAATGCCGGATTCAGAGGCTCTAAACCCGGTCAGCAGAAAAAGCCATTCAAAAGAAATACTCCGGGCCTGTCCAGTTTGGACTGAATACTCGACCGCTCATGCTAGATACATGGCACCCCCGGAAAACCAGCCAATCACACCAACATGGATTGTTGGGTGTTCAAGCAGGCAGGCAAGTTAAATGTCGAAAGCAGAGAAAAGGGGCTGCATAGCGACGACGAGGAGGAGCCCCGGCCACCGAACAACAGTGGACAGAAAGGTTTTCCCCCACAAGTGCGGACGGTGAACATGATATACGCAACCCACGTCCCCAAGAGGGAGCGAAAGCGTGCGCTAAGGGACGTATACGCGATGGAGCCACTTGCCCCAAAGTTCAACCCATTGTCTTCCTGCCCGATCACTTTTGATCAAAGGGACCACCCCACTAGCATCCGTCATGGAGGATTCACCGCATTGGTTCTAGACCCAATTATTGATGGATTTCACCTCACTAGAATCCTTATGGACGGCGGCAGCAGCCTGAACCTGCTTTACCAGGATACAGTGCGGAAAATGGGCATCGATCCCTTGAGGATTAAACCCACTAAAACGACCTTTAAAGGCGTCATAGCAGGTGTAGAGGCCAACTGTACAGGCTCAGTTACACTTGAAGTGGTCTTCGGATCTCCGGATAATTTCCGAAGCGAGGAGTTAATCTTCGACATAGTCCCGTTCCACAGTGGCTATCACGCACTGCTCGGGCGAACCGCATTTGCCAAGTTCAATGTGGCGCTGCACTACGCATACCTCAAGCTCAAGATGCCAGGCCCTCGAGGAGTCATCACGGCCAATGGAAACACCGAATGCTCTCTCCGAACGGAGGAGCATACGGCGGCTATCGCAGCGGAAGTACAAAGCAGCCTCTCAAGGTAATTCTCCAGTCCGGCCATTAAACGTCTGGACACCGTCAAGCGCGCCCGGAGTAACCTACAACAAGCCGCCTGGCACGTTCCGAGCAAGCGTAGCAATGCGGCCCCAACCCCAGCCCTCGCAAACTTGCGAAACCAGTGTTGCGCATACATAACTACGCTCTAGAAATACCATGGGCAAAGGGGGAGGGGCACCATCACGGCACGCCCGAAACACGGTTTAAACCGCACTAGGGGCTGCCGACTTCTTCATTTTCTCTTACTTTCAGGATTCCACTCTTCGGAAGGCCTGTCCGGCAGTACAATCGCCGCACAAATGATACAACAACCAGGGGAGCAGAAAGCTACGCCGTACTATGGAACTCTAAGGTGGTCTCTATAACGAGCAGTATACCTGTTTCACATACCATTCCGCAGCCCGCCCTGGAAAGGACATGTTAAATAGTCCCATCTTTTGCTTATTGCACTATTTGTATCGTTCTGCTTTGATCGCAGCCTTTTTAAATAGACAATGCATAGCTTCCGTCTATTATTGCATTACTCTTTTTTACGAACATATGTTCATTAATGACATGTTGCACCCGTACACTTAGGTACGGCCAATACGACAGGGGCTTAAGTACCCCACAATACGATGTGAGAAGCCCGAACACTTTCACAAGTGCGGCACCCCGAACTTATAGCATTATATGCATCGGCTCCGAATCATGTCTTGGGTCAATAGTTGGGTTTGCCCGGCTCCTATGTTTTGGTACCTTACATTCCGTTATATCGGCTAAGGTAGCACTAGGAGAACTACTACGATTGTGCCCCTGTTGAGCTGGGCTAAGCACCTCAGTAGAGAAAGCTAAAACTGGCCGTCATGATGAGGCGAGAGCTGGTCGCTGTTCGAGAGGTTTTCGAGTCCCTAAAGACTTATGCCGCTTAGAGTGAGGAGTCGGCTTTGTCCGGCCTAGGCGTGGATAGCGCCCCGAACTCGGTCTTCCGAACACTAGGGGCTTCGCCGAAATTTAAAATTATAGAATTCTATGGCTAAGTGGGAGTGTTCAAGCATTATAGTCCGATTGCGTTGTCGTTGTGTTGAGCGCCTCCCTCGAAGGACCCAAGAATGGGAAAAGGAGCGCTCATGTTTATCCCGAACACCCCAGAACTCGTGGCATGGGGGCAGAAGCCGACGACTCGCCATCTCTCAAATTTGATGAACGGACGCACAGAAGGCAATATTTTAAACTCAAAAGCGTTGCTTACCGCATATGAACAAGTTTTCAACGTACAGGATCACAAATGCGAGTTTACTCAAAAATTACATCTTTGGAGCATTCATCCGCTATAAGGCGGGCACCCTTCAGGACACCCTCATAATACGCTTCCGGGATGCGATGCTCCTTGCCCGGCGGTGGCCCGTCCTTCACCAGCTTCTCCGCATCCATCTTGCCCCAGTGCACTTTAGCACGGGCAAGGGCCCTACGGGCACCTTCCATGCAGACGGAGTGCTTGATTACTTCAAGACATGGACAGGCATCCACCAGCCGCCTCACCAGCCCGAAGTAGCTCCCAGGCAGAGCCTCTCCAAGCCAAAGCCGAACTATGAGGCTCTTTATGGCCTGTTCGGCCACCTTGTGGAGCTCGACCATTTGCTTCAGCTGGTCGCTCAAAGGCACCAGGTGTCCGGCCTCAGCATACTGAGACTAGAACACCTTCTCCGTCGAGCTCCCCTCCTCGGATCGGTAGTAGGCGGCGGCATCAGACGCACTGCGGGGCAAATCTGTGAATGCTCCTGGAGAGCTCCGGACTCGGGTAAGTAACAAGTAATTCACTTACACGTGCTTGCTTTGCATAATGAATGCTTTACCCGCCGCTATCTTGTTCATCGCTTCAATTTCTTGGAGGGCTTTCTGGGCTTCGGCCTTGGCAGACTTCGCGCTTTCGAGGGCTGCCGCAAGCTCGGACGCTTGCGTCTTTGAGTCAAGCTCCAAACTCTCGTGTTTTTTCACGAGAGCCTGGAGCTCTTTCTGCACCTCCTCCTCCCGCGCCTCCTGCTTCCCTCTCTCTGTGCGCTCCACGGCCGCTCTGTTTTCGGCCTCGGACAGCGCTTTCTTAAGGGTTGCCACCTCGGTCGTGGCCCCTATAATAGCACGTTGATCCTGTCATTTTTTGCAACCACATCTTCTCTATATACTTGCGCAAGGTATTACTTACATTCCTTCTCCTCGAGTTGCCTCTTGGCATGGCCGAGCTCATTCTCGGACCGCGTGAGGTTTTGCTTCAGCGTATCCACCTCCGCAATCAGTGCGGCGGAGGCCAGCAGTGAAGCCTGCATACGCATATTAACTTGATTATGTTAGACTCCTGCGAATGTTATTAAATCCTCTATTCGGCTTTTCCTTCCGAACGCCGAACAGAGCATCAGGGGCTACTGTCTATGCGGTAATGTTTTTACATATTCTTTACTTACCTCAAAGCCTGTTAGAAGGATGGCACAGGCTTCACTCAGTCCGCTCTTGGCGGACCGAACCTTCTGGATCACCGCACTCATAATAGTGCGGTGCTCCTCGTCGATGGAGGCGCCGTTAAGAACCTCCAGCAAATCGTCCGGTGCCTCCGGTTGGACGGAGGTCGCCGGCTCGGTAGGCTTGCTCCTCTTGGAAGGAGGCTGCCTACCGGAGTCCAGAACCATTGAAGGTTCCGGCGCAGTGTCCGACTCAAGGCCGGACTTGGAGCCCTTGGGGGTTCTATCCCCTTTACGCTTGGAGTCCGGGAGGTCACCTTGCAGCGCCTCCAGGACCACCTCCTCCTGGCTTGGAACCTGTTGGGACGCCACCTCGGCGTCGTCCGTAGGGTGGGGGGAGGTAGCCATCGGAAGCGAATTCACGTTCGACGAATCCAGGGAACCACTCGACGACACATCGAGCCGGTCTTTGGGTGGACTGCATAAACATGTTCGACGTAAGGAAAAGCTGTGCAATGGAGGAATACTATGAATCACTCTGGTATCCGGATACTTACGATTTCGCCAGGGGCTTGGCCCTGAGAGGCCACTCCTCTTTGCCATCGTCGGTGTTGGTGGAGTAGTCCGGAGGATGGGTTTTCCCATTCTTGGACCCTTCGGCCTCCCCAGTTGGGGCGGCCTTCCTTTTCTTCCCTCCCCCCGCTGGAGGGGGATAGTTCTCTTCCTCCTCCTCCTCGTCTTCACGGGAGGAGTGCATCTTGGAGTCGTTGGATGATGAATCTGACACCTCCAGGCACCGGGCACTCTTTCGAGTCCCAGTGGCCTTCTTCTTGGCCTTCTTCTACGGCACCACATAGGGTGCCGGAACCAGTAGCTTCGCCAAGCGAGCGTCCGCTGGGCCTTCGGGCAAAGGAGCCGGACAGTTGATCTATCTGGACGTCTCCTGCCAATTCTGTCAAAGGTAAGGGTGCTTAGATCCCGCATGGAGTCAAACTATGAAAAACCAATACCCTGTAAAAGGTAAAATCAGCTTACCGCACTAGCGTGACGCTGCGTGCTGAATCCGCGATCCTCGGTAGCGGATGCGGGGGCCTCGGCGCCCTTGAAAAGCACCTTCCAGGCATCTTCGTACATCGTGTCGAAGAGCCTGCTTAGAGTTCGGTGCTGCGCCGGGTCAAACTCCCACAGGTTGAAAGCCCGTCGTTGACACGGGAGGATCCGGCGGATGAGCATAACCTGGACTACGTTGACAAGTTTGAGCTTCTCGTCCACCAGGGTTTGGACGCATGTTTGGAGTCCGGTCAGCTCTCCTTTTTTACCCCATGATAGACCCGTCTCTTTCCAGGAGGTGAGCCGCGTAGGTGGTCCGGATCGGAACTCGGGGGCTGCGACCCATTCAGGGTCGCGCGGCTCGGTGATGTAAAACCACCCTGATTGCCACCCCTTTAGGGTCTCCATGAAGGATCCCTCGAGCCATAGGACGTTGGGCATCTTTCCCACCATGGCGCCTCCGCACTCCGCCTGGGTGCCACACACCACCTTCGGCTTGACATTGAAAGTCTTGAGCCATAGGCCGAAATGGGGGCGGATGCAGAGGAAAGCCTCGCACACGACGATAAACGCCGAGATGTTGAGGACAAAGTTTGGGGCCAGATCGTGGAAATCTAGGCCATAGTAGAACATGAGCCCCCGGACAAATGGGTGGAGAGGGAAGCCCAGTCCGTAGAGGAAATGGGGGAGGAACACCACCCTCTCATGGGGCCTAGGGGTGGGGATGAGCTGCCCCTCTTCGGGAAGCCGGTGCGCAATGTCATTAGACAAGTATCCAGCCTTCCTCAGTTTTTTGATGTGTCCCTCCGTGACGGAGGAGACCATCCACTTGCCTCCCGCTCCGGACATGGCTGGAGAAGGTTGAGGTGGGGTGTGCGGACTTGGGCGCTGGAGCTCGAGTGCACGGAAATGGATAGGCAAAGGAGGAAGAAGGCGTGCATGAGAAGGTGGATCCTTATCCCCTTATATGGGCGGACGCGACTATGCGTCCCCACCAGCTTGGTAAAACTTGCTTATCTCCCAAGCATCGTAATCAATGGCGCAGTTGGGTTACCCACGCCCGTATTGATGAGAATCCTAGAATAAGGGGACACGATCTCTGCTTTGACAAGACGTGCCAAGGAAACCGCCTCGCTAAACGCGCTGAGGTGGGACAATAAAACGATTCGAATGAATGCTTGGCCATGGTGTGATGTCACGCTATGGAATACGTCAGCAGATTAGATTTGTGAAATATTATTCTCTCTATGGCAATATGTGGAAACTTATTTTGCTGAGCCGGACACTACATTTGCGTTCAAAATCTTCTATGAAGTACTTGGAGGAGGAACCCGCCCTGCAATGCCGAAAACAATCTGCGCGCCGGACTCATCGTCATTGAAGCCTGGTTCAGGGGCTACTGAGGGAGTCCTGGATTAGGGGGTGTCCGGATAGCCGGACTATACCTTCGGCCGGACTCCTAGACTATGAAGATACAAGATTGAAGGCTTCGTCCCGTGTCCGGAAAGGACTTCTTGGCGTGGAAGGCAAGCTTGGCGATACGGATATGTAGATCTCCTACCATTGTAACCGACTCTATGTAACCCTAGCCCTCTTCGATGTCTATATAAACCGGAGGGTTTTAGTCCGTAGGAAAAATATACAATCATACCATAGGCTAGCTTCTAGGGTTTAGCCTCTCTGATCTCGTGGTAGATCTACTCTTGTACTACCCATATCATCAATATTAATCAAGCAGGAAGTAGGGTTTTACCTCCATCGAGAGGGCCCGAACCTGGGTAAAAACATCGTGTCCCCGGTCTCCGGTTACCATCCGCCTAGACGCATAGTTCTGGACCCCCTACCTGAGATCCGCCGGTTTTGACGCCGACACCAGCACAGTCGGATTACCCAGTTCAATGAATCTGGTGCCAGTGATTAAAACATCATTGCCGTAAGTCTCTGGCGGGTTAGCTGAGCTTGACGGTTCAGTAGTGGATGGATTAAGAACGGTTTCGTCAACAGACGGCTCAGGAAGATCCGATTGAACGTTGATAGAAGGGTCTTCCGGTGCTTCAGTTTGTTCCGGGGCAAGAGTCGGCTGCGCCGGTTCAGCGGCTTTTGGATCCTCAGCCGGTTTTGCCACCTTTGCTTTCTTGGGCTTTGCTTGACCACTAAGAAGAATTTTATGAGTCAGTATAACGATACGGGCATAAAGGTGCAGAAGAAGGATAATTATCTTTACCTGGGGGCGGTCTTAAAAACCGGCAGCTGAGTTTGTGAAGAATCACCAGAGGAGGAACGAGCAATCTCCTACAAAAGTGGAATTATAATTGAGTGACTTATAAAAGTGACTCGTTCATCAGAATTAAGGTTTAAAAGAACCTCATTTTGGTGTTCCCGAGGGGTTCTCGGTAAGCCGGAGGGTAAATCATCATCTCCACTTGTCCGAGTCTGACAGCGGCTCTCATGTTGCTGTTGTTTCGAAAGAAAATGTGGATCCAGATAAGCCAAGGGGTGTGAAAATCTTACTTTCCGGGTAACTCGCCGAAGTTTCTGCCTTGGTAAAGGTTCTGAGTCGGAGGAAATAATAGTTACCTCTTCTTCAACTACCTGGCTGTCCCCCGTGTCCTCCTGGTAATAGTCAGTGTCAATAAGGTTGTTAAAAAGCAGGCCAAGAGAGTCAAGGGCTACCTCTGACTCAGAGGTGTCATCTAGCTTGAGTAAGTCAGAAGCAGTTGTTTTCTTCTTAGAATTTCTGGCGGTTTTCTTGGCGGCGATTGCAGCAGCTCTAGCTTTTTTGGCAGCCTCATGATCATATTTGGCCTTCCAAAAGTCAGATTTAGCCTGTAGAAAAATAATGTGTTGAAACTCATGCAAATACTTAACTGCTGAGGAAAAAGGAGTCGAGAAGATTTACCCCTGGTGCCGGGTTAAGCTTGCAGAAAGGATTCAACCCTACTATGCTGCAGTCTTCATACGTGCTGTTGACGAGGGTGGACGCCATTTCAACAATGGCTTCTTCGGTCAGACGTAGGGAGCTATGACGTAATGGATCGTCTGTTCCTCCGGTATAGTTGCACATCAAGTCGGACCGGCGGCTCATAGGGATGATCCGCCATGCGATCCACCAACGGATCAAGTCAACTCTAGTTAACCCGTTTCCCAGCAAGGCTTGAACTTTTTGATTGTTGGGACACGTTTCTTGCGTTCAGCGGCAGAAAGTTTATCAGGGAGTAAATATTTAGCGTTAAGATGCCCAGCATGATAACCCGGCATTGGCTTTTCATCAGTCCGTGATGTGTCTTTGCAATAGAACCAGGTTTGGTTCTAGTCCTTGGGATGGCTTGGCAAGACTATTAGAGGAAAGACAACATCCCGTATGCGCTGAATCAAAATCCCGCCAAGTTCCAAGCTGGGACCGTTGGTGTACTTATTCTAGCGGTTCAAATAGAAGTATTCTCTGAAGAGTTCAACAGTCGGTTCTTCTTGAAGATAAACCTCGCAGAAAACTTGGAAGTTACAGGTGTTTGATATGGAATTGGGTCCAATGTCTTGTGGATGAAGCTTGCAAAAATGCAGAACATCTCTAAAGAATTTTGAGCTGGGTGGCGAAAAGCCCTGGTTCATATGATTAGTGAAGACGATGATTTCACTATCCTTTGGCTGAGGTCTCTCTTCGGCCGGGTCAGGGGCGCGGTAATACATGACACTCTTCTCTGGTAAGTATCCGATAGTGACAAAATCTTTTAGAGTATCCTCAGTGACTGTGGAAGGGACCCAGTTGCAAGTTGTCATCGTCTTCGGTGGCATGGCGAAAAGACAATCTAAAAGGAAGTAATTTGCCGGCTCAAATTAATTGGTGGAATTACAAGCTAATGATTGCAGTACAGATGTATAATGGCGGCTTAAATAAGGGCTAATGGTATATGAAGGAAAAATAAGCTGGCATGGTAAGCCGCCATGACTAAAGATATTCAAGAATTGCCAGCAACGAAAAATTGGCTAAGTACTGAGATAAACAAGTTTCACAGGCTGCAGCTATTATTTTGGATCAAACGATGTTCAGGAAAAGAAAAATAAATCTAAAACCTAAAAATCAGTACAGATGAGTTCATGAGCTTGCACAAGATTTTTCTTCTAGGAAAGGGGATCTACTGATATCAAAAGTGGAAATAAAACAACTACCGCATTGGTCTAACGCCGTTTTTAGATCAAAGAAGCTCGCGGTACAGCCTGGAAGATGAACTACGATGAACAACGAAGAACACAAAGAATCTCGCAAACCCTAATGCGGATCTAAGGTATGAGAAGGTAGAAACTTACAGCTGTAGATCTGCTGCGGAGGGTCGCCGCCGTTATCTGGATCGACTCAGATTGATGCAGCAGCCGAGGTTGAGGAAGACGAGGTGCTCTACAGCGGCGGTGGAGCTCGAGCGGCAGAAGGGTTGCGAGAGAAAGAAGGAAGAAGGAGAAAAATGGGAGATGGCTTTCGGATCCAATTTATAAGGAGACAGGGAACAGGGAGGGGCGAAATACGAGGAGGCCAAAAATATGGTCATCCAGCTACCAGGACGCCTTGATTCTCGGGATGATCATTAAAATAAAGATCTGTTGAGATATGTTAGATGAAGTGTGAAGTAATGGCAGATAACGTCATGGTGGGTTATCACAAATCCTGGAGATGACATCATGGCAGATTACAAATTTTCGCACAATAAAGAGCAGAAGATTTCCTATAAGTGTTGAAGATTGACATGAACTAGTTCAAATCAATCTGGGGCCTAATGTTGGGGATATAACTATTAGGTATGACCCGCCCAGGAGGGGCCGGGTTATACCTATGGCGATTCATGAAGCCCAAGACATCTCTGAAAGATGGCGGTTTAGTTAAGGGCCCAAGACCCCAAGGTGACTCAAGGCCCGTAGAGATAAACCGCCATATGTACATGAAAGCCCAAGTGCTCCCTGGGTGATTTTGGTAATTAATGTCAACATATCTCTTGTTGGACTAATGCTTTCATCTAGTATGTTTCAGATAAATCCAACAGTGGAGTGGCATGGACTAGAGGATGTGGGACCCCTTCAAGATGATGAAGACAAAAGATTGGCTCAAGCTCAAAGCACAAGACTCTACATTTTACTTTTAGCGATCCAAGATCACATTGAGTCCATAGGAAAGCCAATACTATTAAAAGGGGGTGAGGTGTTTCTTAATTAGTTGCTTGCTCAAAATGCTTAGTGATATGCTCCAAAAACCCTCAACTACTTTCCCATATCCACATATGTCCCAAACTAAAAGTCAAACTCGGCCCCACCAAAACTTTCTATCCGGCGCCACCGAGTTCTCTTGACATAGCCACTGCCAAAAACCCTAATCAATTCGGTCTCACCGATGGGATCTCGGTCTCACCGAGATGGGCTTGCAAACTCTCTATTGCCTAGTGCATTAATTTCGGTCTCACCGAAATATGAAATCGGTCCCACTGAGTTTGCTTGGCCAACTCTCTGTTTTGCTTATTACCAAAATTAGTCCCACCGAGTTTGTGTAATCGGTCCAACCGAGATAAGGCTTTACCCTAACCCTATCACATCGGTCCCACCGAGTTGATCATATCGGTCCCACCGAAATGCCTAACAGTCACATTATGAACCAAATCGGTCCGACCGAGTTTTATGATTCGGTCCCACTGAGTTTGGTGATTTGTGTGTAACGGTTAGATTTTGTGTGGAGGCTATATATACCCGTCCACACACTCTTCATTCGTGGAGAGAGCCATCAGAACATGCCTACACTTCCAACATACATTTTCTGAGAGAGAACCACCTACACTTGTGTTGAGGTCAAGATATTCCATTCCAACCACATAAATCTTGATCTCTAGCCTTCCTCAAGTTGCTTTCCACTCAAATCATCTTTCTACCAAATCAAATCCTATGAGAGAGAGAGTTGAGTGTTGAGGAGACTATCACTTGAAGCACAAGAGCAAGGAGTTCATCATCAACACACCATCTATTACCTTTTGGAGAGTGGTGTCTCCTAGATTGGTTAGGTGTCACTTGGGAGCCTTTGTCAAGACTGTGGAGTTGAACCAAGGAGTTTGTACGGGCAAGGAGATCGCCTACTTGGTGAAGATCTACCCTAGTGAGGCAAGTCCTTCGTGGGCGATGGCCATGGTGGGATAGACAAGGTTGCTTCTTCATGGACCCTTCGTGAGTGGAGCCCTCCGTGGACTCGCGTAACCGTTACCCTTCATGGGTTGAAGTCTCCATAGGGTGGATGTACGATAGCACCACCTATCGGAACCACGCCAAAAATCTTCGTGTCTCCAATTGCGTTTGCACACTCCAATCCCATCCCTTTACATTCTTGCAACTTGCATGATTTACTTTCTGTTGCTCATATACTCTTGTCATGCTTGCTTGTTATGTATTGTGAATGTTTAAACTTGTGCCAAAACTCCACTTCAACTTAAAGAATTTAAAAACTACAACTTTTCTTGCTAAGAGTCTATTCACCGCCCCTCTAGACACCTCTTCTCGATCCTTTCAGTACATAACTTGCATTGCAAGGCAGGAATAGCTAGAGACCGAGTCGGACACTGTTTATGAGCCGACCGAGATTCTATGAGCCGCCGGGTGTCAGCCTTTGTATATAAAGGGACGACCCGGTGGCGGTTCAGGGCAAGTAAGATCAGATCGAAAGCTAGGTCAAGCGGATTCGCTCCCTAGTAATCGAAACATAAGCAATACCACCTTAAACTGGATTAGGCTTTTACCTTCACCCTAAGGGGCCGAACCAGTATAACCCTCGTGTCCTTTGTCCCGTTTTAACCCTTTTAAGCTTCCTAGTTGCGATGGCTCCATGATTAAGTCCTTTCACTAGGACATCTGCTGTGACAATTCCACGACATCTCCAGAATAGGATTACCGTACCACTCTGGTGCGGATCTTACTCTGGTTGACCTACAAGGTTTGGTAGTAACTTGATCAGAAGTTTCATGATCATCATCATTAGCTTCCTCACTTAGTGGTGTAGGAATCACTGGAACTGATTTTAGTGATGAACTACTTTCCAATAAGGTAGCAGGTACAATTACCTCATCAAGTTCTACTTTCCTCCCACTCACTTCTTTCGAGAGAAACTCCTTCTCTAGAAAGGATCCACTCTTAGCAACGAATATCTTGCCTTCAGATCTGTGATATAAGGTGTACCCAACAGTCTCCTTTGGGTATCCTATGAAGATACATTTCTCTGATTTAGGTTCGAGCTTATCAGGTCGAAGCTTCTTCACATAAGCATCGCAACCCCAAACTTTAAGAAACGACAACTTGGGTTTCTTGCCAAACCACGGTTCATAAGGTGTCGTCTCAACGGATTTAGATGGTGCCCTATTTAACATGAATGCAGCCTCTGTAAAGCATAACCCCAAAATGATAGCAGTAAATTAGTAAGAGACATCATAGATCGCACCATACCTAGTAAAGTACGATTACGATGTTCGGACACAGCATAATGCTATGGTGTTCCGGGTGGCGTGAGTTGTGAAACTATTCCGCATTGTTTCAAATGAAGACCAAACTCGTAACTCAAATATTCTCCTCCATGATCAGATCATAGAAACTTTATTTTCTTGTTACGATGATTTTCCACTTCACTCTGAAATTCTTTGAACTTTTCAAATGTTTCAGACTTATGTTTCATTAAGTAGATATACCCATATCTTCTTAAATCATCTGTGAAGGTGAGAAAATAACGATATCCGCCGCGAGCCTCAATGTTCATTGGACCACATACATCAGTATGTATGATTTCCAATAACTCGGTTGCTCGCTCCATTGTTCCAGAGAACAGAGTTTTAGTCATCTTGCCCATGAGGCATGGTTTGCAAGTACTAAGTGATTCATAATCATGTGATTCATAATCAGTGATTCCAGAAGTTCATCAGAATGGAGTTTCTTCATGCGCTTTACACCAATATGACCCAAATGGCAGTTCCACAAATAAGTTGCACTATCATTATCAACTCTGCAGCTTTTGGCTTCAATTCTATGAACATGTGTATCACTACTATCAAGATTTAGTAAAAATAGACCACTCATAAAGGGTGCATGACCATAAAAGATATTACTCATATAAATAGAATAACCATTATTCTCTGATTTAAATGAATAACCGTCTCGCATCAAACAAGATCCAGATATAATGTTCATGCTCAACGCTGGCACCAAATAACAATTATTTAGGTCTAAAATTAATCCTGAAGGTAGATGTAGAGGTAGCGTGCCGACGGTGATCACATCGACTTTGGAACCATTTCCCACAAGTATCGTGACCTCGTCCTTAGCCAATCTTCGCTTAATCCATAGCCCCCCTGTTTCGAGTTGCAAATGTTAGCAACTGAACCAGTATCAAATACCCAACACTACTGCGAGCATTAGTAAGGTACACATCAATAACATGTATATCAAATATACATTTCACTTTGCCATCCTTCTTCTCCGCCAAATACTTGGGGCAGTTCCTCTTCCAGTGACCAGTCCCTTTGCAGTAGAAGCACTCAGTCTCACACATAGGTCGAGACTTGGGTTTTTTCACTTGAGAAGCAACTGGCTTGCTGTTCTTCTTGAAGTTCCCCTTCTTCCCTTTACCTCTTTCTTGAAATTGGTGGTCTTGTTGACCATCAACACTTGATGATCCTTCTTGATTTCTACCTCCGTAGCCTTTAGCATTGCGAAGAGCTCAGGAATCGTCTTATCCATCCCTTGCATATTATAGTTCATCACGAAGCTCTTGTAGCTTGGTGGCAGTGATTGAAGAACTCTGTCAATGACACTATCATCAGGAAGATTAACTCCCAGCTGACTCAAGTGGTTGTGGTACCCAAACATTTTGAGTATATGTTCACTGACAGAACTATTCTCCTCCATTTTGCAGCTGTAGAACTTATTGGAGACTTCATATCTCTCAATCCGAGCATTTGCTTGAAATATTAACTTCAACTCCTGGAACATCTCATATGCTCCATGACATTCAAAACGTCGTTGAAGTCCCGGTTCTAAGCTGAAAAGCATGGCACACTGAACCAGCAAGTAGTCATCAACTTTGTTTTGCCAGGTGTTCACAACATCTGGCGTTGCTCCTGCAGCGGGTTTGTCACCTAGCGGTGCTTCCAGGACATAATTCTACTGTGCAGCAATGAGGATAATCCTCAAGTTATGGACCCAGTCCGTGTAGTTGCTACCATCATCTTTCAACTTAGCTTTCTCTAGGAACGCATTAAAATTCAACGGAACAACAACACAGGCCATCTATCTACAACAACATAGACATGCAAAATACTATCAGGTACTAAGTTCATGATAAATGAAAGTTCAATTAATCAAATTACTTAAGAACTCCCACTTAGATAGTTATCTCTCTAATCTTCTAAGTGATCACGTGATCCATATCAACTAAACCATGTCCAATCATCACGTGAGATGGAGTAGTTTTCAATGGTGAACATCACTATGTTCAATTAATCAAATTACTTAAGAACTCCCACTTAGATAGATATCTCTCTAATCTTCTAAGTGATCACGTGATCCATATCAACTAAACCATGTCCGATCATCATGTGAGCTGGAGTAGTTTTCAATGGTGATTCATGCTCGACCTATCGGTCTCAGTGTTCCGAGGCCATATCTGCATATGCTAGGCTCGTCAAGTTTAACCTGAGTATTTTGCATGTGCAAAACTGGCTTGCACCTATTGTATGTGAACGTAGAGCTTATCACACCCGATCATCACGTGGTGTCTCGGCACGACGAACTATAGCAACGGTGCATACTCAGGGAGAACAGTTATACCTTGAAAATTAGTGAGAGATCATCTTATAATGCAACCATCGAACTAAGCAAAATAAGATGCATAAAGGATAAACATCACATGCAATCAATAAAAGTGATATGATATGGCCATCATCATCTTGTGCCTTTGATCTTCATCTCCAAAGCACTGTCATGATCACCATTGTCACCGGCTTGTGACACCTTGATCTCCATCGAAGCATCGTTTGTCATCTTGCCAACTATTGCTTCTATGACTATCGCTACCGCTTAGTGATAAAGTAAAGCAATTACATGGCGATTGCATTTCATACAATAAAGTGACAACCATATGGCTCCTGCCAGTTGCCGATAACTTTATTACAAAACATGATCATCTCATAGAATAAAATTTAGCATCATGTCTTGACCATATCACATCACAACATGCCCTACAAAAACATGTTAGACGTCCTCTACTTTGTTGTTGCAAGTTTTATGTGGCTGCTATGGCTGAGCAAGAACCGTTCTTACCTACGCATCAAAAACCACAATGCGGTATAGTGATTTCTTTTTGATCTTCAGAAAGAACCCTGTTTATTTAATCCGATTCAACTAAAGTTGCAGAAACTAACACCCACCAGCCAACTATGTGTGAAGCACGTCGGTAGAACCAGTCTCGCGTAAGCGTACGCGTAATGTCGGTCTGGGCCGCTTCATCCAACAATACCGCCGAATCAAGAATCAACTAGTGACGGCAAGCAATATGCATATACCCACGCCCACAACTCCTTTGTGTTCTACTCGTGCATATAACATCTACACATAGACCTGGCTCTGATATCACTGTTGGGGAATGCAGTCATTTCAAAAAAATTCCTACGCGCATGCAAGATCTATCATGGTGATGCATAGCAATGAGAGGGAAAGAGTGTTGTCCACTTATCCTCGTAGACCGTAAGAGGAAGCGTTATGACAACACGGTTGATGTAGTTGTACGTCTTCACGATCCGCCGGATCCTAGTACCGAAAGTACGACAGCTCCGTGATCTGCACACGTTCGGCTCGGTGACGTCCCACGAACTCTCGATCCAGCTGAGTGTCAAGGGAGAGCTTTGTCAGCACGACAGCGTGATGACGGTGATGATGAAGCTACCGGCACAGGGCTTCGCCCAAGCACTACGATGATATGACCGAGGTGGATTATGGTGGAGGGGGCACCGCACACGGCTAAGAGATCAATGCTCAACTTGTGTGTCTATGGGGTGCCCCCTCCCCCATATATAAAGGAGTGGAGGAGGGGGAGAGGGTCGGCCTCCTAGGTGCGCCTAATGGGGGAGTCCTACTCCCAGTGGGAGTAGGATTCCCCCTTCCCTAGTTGGAGTAGGAGAGGGAAGGAAGGGGGAGAGGAAGAGAAGGAAGGGGGTGTCGGCCCCCCTCCCAATTCGGATTGGGCTTGGGGGCACTCCCCCACCTTGGCCGCCTCCTCCTCCTTTCCACTATGGCTCCTTAAAGCCCATTGACTCCCCGGGGGATCCAGTAAGCCCCCGATACTCCGGTATATGCCCGAACTCTCTCGAAACCTTTCTGATGTCCAAACATAGTCATCCAATATATCGATCTTTATGTCTCGACCAGTTCATGACTCCTCGTCATGTCCATGATCACATCCGGGACTCTGAATTACCTTCGGTACATCAAAACACATAAACTCATAGTACCGGTCGTCACCGAACGTTAAGCGTGTGGACCCTATGGGTTCGAGAACTATGTAGACATGACCGAGACACGTCTTCGGTCAATAACCAATAGCGGAACCTGGATGTTCATATTGGCTCCCACATATTCTACAAAGATCTTTAGCGGTTAAACCGCATAACAACATATGTTGTTCCCTTTGTCGTCAGTATGTTACTTGCCCGATATTTGATCATCTGTATATCAATACCTAGTTCAATATCGTTACTGGCAAGTCTCTTTTCTCGTTCCGTAATGCATCATCCCATAACTAACTCATTAGTCACATTGATTTCAAGGCTTATAGTGATGTGCATTACCGAGAGGGCCCAGAGATACCTCTCCAATACTTGGAGTGATAAATCCTAATCTCGATCTATGCCAACTCAACAAACACCATCGGAGACACCTGTAGAGCATCTTTATAGTCACCCAGTTACGTTGTGACGTTTGATCGCACACTAAGTGTTCCTCCAGTATTCGGGAGTTGCATGATCTCATAGTCATAGGAACATGTATAAGTTATGGAGAAAGCAATATCAACAAACTAAACGATCATCATTCTAAGCTAACGGATGGGTCAAGTCAATCACATCATGCTCTAATGATGTGATCCCGTTAATCAAGTGACAACTTAGGTCTATGGTTAGGAAACATAACCATCATTGATTCAACGAGCTAGTCTAGTAGAGGCATACTAGTGACTCTCTGTTTGTCTATGTATTCACACATGTACTAAGTTTCCGATTAATAAAATTCTAGCATGAATAATAAACATTTATCATGACATAAGGAAATATAAATAACAACTTTATTATTGCCTCTAAGGCATATTTCCTCCACTCTCTCTCTCTCACTTACATGTAGGGCCAATCTAGAAAAGGACTATTCTAACTTGATAGTAGGCCCACTGTTATTGGATTATTAATATTTTCTGCACATTTAGTTTTAATTAACTATTTATTAGGCCAACAGTGACCGACGACGACCACTTGCCACGGCGGTGGCATGCCAGGAAGCTGCAAGAAGGATGGATGAGGGAAGCAGGCGATAGCCCTGGATCTACCGCATCCAGGGATGTTTTCTTCGGACCATATGGTCGCCGGAGCGAGCGGCGGCGACCATTCCTGCGGCGGCTTTGGGTGGAGCAAGCGAGACAGCTACCATGCGAGGGGGAGAGGAGAAAGCTCTGTGACATTAACAAGCTCACTAGGAGCATGATGACAACGACGATGGGGCTTGGGGAAGACCTGAGCGAGGACTTCAACCATGGTGGCCATGGCAGAGCTTAGAGCTCACGGGGAAGATGACCCGATGTCATGGGGCTTGCTATGGAGGACGCCGGCATATTCTGCTATACACCATGATGCCCGGGTATTTGCTGGGATCCGCTAGCGTGCTTCATCGGCATCAAATCGACGATGGCGGTCTGAGGCCGATGGTGAGGCAGATGCGTCTTGGCGGTTGGTCCTTGACTTCTCTTGTCAAATTCGTCGGCTAGGGTGGCGATGTCATGTTGTAAGATCATCCTAGCGAGGTAGCGACGCCTGGGGTTCTCGTTGGCCACATGCTGGACTGACGATGGGAATATGGCGGCCTCCAGTGGGCATGCGGGAGAGGGCTAGAGGAGGGAAGAGAGAAAAAGGGCGAGCGATGGAGAGAGAATGAGGGCGAGAGGCTTGTGGGGTCAGGGAAGACTAGCAACCGAGGCAGCGCCCATTCTAACACCCTCGCCAGAGTTGAGAGAGAGAGTGGTCCTCGGCCCATCGTTGGTCAGGGAGAGAGATGTGTGTGTGTGTGAAATAGCTTGTCCTTTTCCCTTTTTCTTTTTTGCTTTTTTCTAGTTGGGTCCACCTGTAAGTGTGTGTGTGTGAGAGGGGTGAGAGAAATGGTTTTTTTGTTTTATTCTTTGAGAGTGGGCCCCCCGTAAGTGACACAAGGCGACAGGGGCAAAAATGTCAAATAAACGTTCAAATAGCGATCAAACGGCTTTGACTGGACGGTAACGACACGGAAGGGCATTTCTATAAGGACAATTAACGATAGAGGGGCCAATTTGAGCATGCTTCGAAATTAGGAGCAAATCTAAGTATTGGGTTCGAGTTAGGGACACAAATGTAAAAGACCCATATCTTATGTAGAGCTTCCATATCAGTCACTATAGGAAATCCTAGAACTACTTCCAGTGTTTATTTCTTTGACCTGATGATGAAGAATCTATAATCTCCTCGAGTTGCATTGTCCTCCCACTCACTCTATTGTAGAAAAAAATCATCAAATTTTACAGCACTCTATGGCAAAACATGTTACCTCGGTGTGGTGGTAGAGGAATATTGAACTATTTGGGATAACCTACAAAGTGGCACTTACCTGACTTGGGAAATAAATTCGTAATCATTTTACTTATGACTTGTATTACCAAATGTTAAGAAAAGATGCAATGGTTTTGGCATACCGTTACTTATCTTATATGGTTTTGGCATACCATTCCATATCGTATACGGTGTTAACCTTGAAGATAGATAAGATAAATCCACTACTTGCAACAAAACTTATTGGACTACACACATCATTATGCATGTTTCCAATTTTTTTGTTGCTCATTCTTGATGGCCTGTGAAAGGTATTTTAGTCTAATTCACTATTTGGACAAAAGTTGCAAGTGTCATATGATTCATAATCAGATGACTTCAAAATCCATCACTATGGAATTTCGCCATGTTGGTTTCTCCAAAGTGACTAAATCCAGTGCCACACACATGTGGTATTCTTTTAGTCTTGTGACAATTACTGTCGGTGTTATGGATGTTCATTTTTATCGTCAATGTTCATAGCAGACATCCTGTTCACAATAGGAGTATGACCTTTTGTTCATAACATCGAACAACTATTGTTCTCTCATGAACAACCTCCTTGCAACTTCTATGCAATGGGCTAGAGTGTACAAAACTCGAAAATGTATTATGGCAATAAATACAAAATGAATACACTGATGGGAACTGCTGTAACTTCTACAAAATTTCCATCAAAAATTATAACCTTATTATTTGTTTGGTCATTTAGGTCGTTGTAGTCTTGCATCAGTTTGCAATAACATGCAATCGAGTCAATATCCTTGTGATGAAATTCTAACCACAATACTGAAGAATTAGTGATTAATAATCACAATTCCAAAGAACTACAGTTACATGGCCAACTTTCTCTACATCTTATAACTGTTATGACATTCATACCTAAGCTAGACATTCGAGTCTTCTTTCCTTTTGCCTTTTTACTTCCAATATTTCTCCTACTCATAGAAGAAGCATCCAACTTTAAGAGTGGCGTGAGTCCTGAGCTTCCCTAGTCACCTAAGTCTTATTATATCTTTCGGATTTGTTCTTTCTCTTTAAATTTTCACCATAAACTCATGAATAGTGTTCTTTCGGATCCTATGTATTTTCGTCTTTAAACGTAGTTGAACTCTTCACCAGAACTTGCCAACAAACACTTCTTTACATATCACATATCTTTGAGGCTTTGTTTGTTTCTAAAATACAATTTTAGTTGCAACAACATCACACGACTATCCCAAACATTTTGATGTTCGGATTTCTTGGAAGCAGTTAGACCGTAATAGGATTCTAGCCTTTTGGATCAAAGGTCGCGAGTCTCATCATCCATGACATATGTGGGAGAGTATTGAAAGCACGCAATAGGACAAAATCCTTCTCGGCAGTCTAGTGGACAATCCTCTCGTTACATTAACCAATCGTAAAGATTCAACCAGATAATAATAAAAACAACTAATCAATTTCAAGGGGAATGATGCATCTACGAGCCATTATTCTACAACTATAATGCAAACCACACATAAACAATGTTCATAATTAATTCCAATCGTGATTAAACTTAATTAATTCATAATTGTGCTCCCACTCAAACCAATATCTCTCATAATTGATTTTAAGTGATTCAAGACCCATATCTAATTCACCACCATTGTGGACATCACTGATGACGTGAACTTCAATCGGTAGGCCAACTTGCATGCTTCTTTCGATGCTTTGTGCTCTGAGCTCAGGACGATACTGCTAGAACTTCAAGACAACTGAGTGTTTCCGCCATGAGGTCTGACCTTCACTTGCCTTACACATCACGATTCGTTCGTACACATATGGACATGACGTACCCCGAAAAGATACATGTTATTGATGATTGCTACACTGGAAGAGCACTAACAACTTGCTATTTTCAATGAGAGCCCGCCCTAATAAAAACGGCTACTTAGCAATCAAAAGGGTGCAATAAAAAAGGGATAAACATCTCAAGCAATTCATAATAGCATGATATGGTATAGCCCTTGGAGCAGGAATGTCTCCATGATCAGCAAGGTCTTCATGGAAGTACTTTGAAGTACTGCCATGAGAAACACCTTGGTCTCATGTGCCTAGTGAAGCCTCCTTGCGTAGGTGTCCTTTGTACCAAGTCCCTCGCTCCCATTGATAAAACTAAAATAACACGGTTGACACACATGTCATTAAAGTGACAATCCCTTGGCTCCAGTCATCATGCCGTACTGTGACATGGAGGTCCCTTAACGTTACATCATATAACCATCTCATACATAAACTCATTATGATGATGAAAATATACCACATCACATGCATCTTGCAAAACCAAGTTAGACATCCTCTAATCGGGTTGGCAAATTTTAACTATGTGGCTTCTAGGGTTTCCAGAGAACTCTAGCTACCTACGTCCACCATTAAGGCAACAATTCTAGTTGCTCGATTAACTTTGCGGGGTGTGTCAGGGAAGAGAACTAACTAAAATCTCTAGCCCCAAAGTAAACTTTGTCAATAAGCATGACCCCGTGAAGATCAAACATCTTCATTGCCCTCTCATGCTTGCGATAGTTCACTATTCTTAACTATGATGAAGCCCAAAGAATTGTTAGCAGATCATTGACATCCAGAGTCGATTGCTTGTCGGAACTTTGTAAAAAGCTACATCATGCCGCCAATGAACTGAACCGAAGCAACACTTGAGGGAAGTAAACAAGATCATCAAGCCCTCACATTCACATGTGATCTAGATTGAAACCTGCATCTAGTCATGAACCACTCATGATGCCACTGTTGGGAAACATATTACAAAAAAATTGTCATACGATCAAAGAAGAACACTATGAAGATGCATAAACGGTTTAGATCGGATCTTTACCAACTCTGAGTTACAGCGGAATAAGATTCGGTGTAGATCATACTTGAAGTCCCTCGAACCATTCACGAACGATCCCTCGAACCGAAGACTAAAGCACGACCTCTCCACAATTCGCAAGCGTACGGTCTTCATGATCCGACAGCACTTCGCCATTTATAGCTAATCGATGTCAGAGAATTAGAGGGAGAAGATTAGAACCACACTGAGCCTCTAATTATGAGGACTAGAGAAGATTGGATCTAGCTATAATTGGATCAACTAGAATTAGAGGAAGCTCCAAAATTTGTGTCTTCCAAGGGCCAAATCCTTAAGTATATATATGTTGAAGGAGAGGGAGGGGCACTGATACGTCTTCAACGTATCTACTTTTCCTAACACTTTTCCTCTTGTTTTGGACTCTAATTTGCATGATTTGAATGAAACTAACCCCGGACTAATGTTGTTTTCAGCAGAACTACCATGGTGTTGTTTTTATGCAGAAATAAAAGTTCTCGGAATGGAACAAAACTTTGCGAGGATTTTTTATACAATAAATAAGAATTTCTGGAGCCAAGATCCACCGGAGGGGGCACCTGGGTGGGCACAACCCACCAGGGCGCGCCCCCTCCTAGCGTGCCCAGGTGGGTTTTCCCCAACTGGTGGCCCCGCAGACCCTGAAACCGATGCTATAAAATCCTATTTTTCTAGAAAAAAATTAGCAAGAAAGAATTATCACGATCCACAAGACGAAGCCGCCATCACCTCCTGTTCTTCATCGGGAAGCCAGATCTGGAGTCCATTTGGGGCTCCGGAGAGGGGGATCTTCATTCTTTGTCATCACCAACCCTTCTCCATCGCTAATTCCACGATGCTCCCCACCGAGAGTGAGTAATTCCTCCGTAGGCTCGTTGGTCGGTGAGGAGTTGGATGAGATTCATCATGTAATCGAGTTAGTTTTGTTAGGGCCTGATCCCTAGTATCCACTATGTTCTAATATTGTTGTTGCTATGACTTTGCCATGCTTAATGCTTGTCACTTTGGGCCTGGGTGCCATGATTTCAGATCTGAACCGTATATGTTATTGATTGCTCCCTGGCTATAGCGCCAGAAAGCTCCCGTGTGCTAGGACTACGTCGGTATTTCCCAAAAGAGGAAGGGATGATGTAGCACATCGAATGTAGGTATTTCCCTCAGTGATGAAACCAAGGTTATCGTACCAGTAGGAGAACCAAGCAACATAATGTAAACATCATCTGCACACAAATAACAACACCTCGCAACCTGACGTGTTAAAGGGGTTGTCAATCCCTTTCGGGTAACGATACCAGAAATTTGTAGTAGATTGAAATAATAGATCGTAAATAAAATAAAGTGCAGCAAAGTATATTTGTATTTTTTGTTTAATAGATCTGAATAAAAATGCAAAGGAAAAGTAGATTGCAAGCAAATAAATGAGAAAGAAGACCCGGGGGCCGTAGGTTTCACTAGTGGCTTATCTCGAGTGTCGGGGGACTAATCCACGAACACCTATGGGACCGGCGGACCGAGTCCCTTTCGGTTCGGCAGGGGCGAGGGTCGCATGAAGAGCGGATCGAGGCGAAGCACACGAGCAGTTTACCCAGGTTCGGGCCGCACGGATGCGTAAAACCCTACTCCTGCTTTGTGGTTTGTATTGAGTTCTTGCTCGGGAGCGCGGAGTGCTACAGTACACACCAGCAGCTAACGAGACCGAGCGTGAGTGTTCTCTCCCTCCGGAACCCCTTCTACGTTGCGCATGGGCCTCCTTTTATATGCTCAAGGGGTCACCGACAGGTGGCAACGTAGACAAGGGTAAAAATGGAAAGGTGCTGCGGTTGGTACAGCTACCTGCTACAGTTTATCATACCTAACCCTGACGGCAGGGGACAAGGGCATTAAATGCCCGTCTGCGTCGCCTAAATAGTGCAAAAGGGACCGTCAGGGATGCCACCGCTCGCCACGATGGCGATCTTGTCAGCGCCGCTTGCCACCGCGCACCACTGGCTGCACAGCCTCCCGCCACGTACGCCTGGAAGGGTCCCAGAGCTGGAGCGCGGGCACGGGGTGGTGGCTTGCCGCGGCAAGCGCCTTGCCGCGGTCGTTGTCTTGTCGCGTCCGGGAGCTTGTCGCTCACCGGGCCTTGCCGGGACGCGTGGCGCGTCACGGCAAGTTCCTTGAGGTGCCTTGGTTGGCCTTCCCGGCAAGCTCCTCTTGCCGGGGTCTTGTCTCCTTGCTTGAGATGCCTTGGTTGGCCTTCCCGGCAAGCTCCTCTTGCCGGGGTCTTGTCTCTTTGGCTTGGATACTTTGTCCTTGAATGGCTCCAAAGGAACCACGGAGGATGTTGGCGGTCACCCGGCAAGCCTTGCCGTGGGATGCTGCGACTGCCCGTGCACAAGTTCGGGATACTAGGGTACCCCTACTCTAGTACACCGACAGGAGCCCCCGGGACTGGGCCATACACGGTGCCGAGCGCTGTTGGGCCAGGCCCCAAAACAGGGCACGGGCACGCACGGCCTAGGTTACGCCGTATCTCTCCCCGTATCCACCGCGCCCTCCCTGAACGGCACGCGTTGAATGCGGCGTCGTGGGAGAGATCGTGGGGGTTTCTTTATTCGGAAAGGCGGAACGTCCGCCCCCTCCCTCTTTATAAGTAGGGGAAACAGGGGTAGTTCGCCCATTCGCCGGTTGCTGCTTCAATCTCGGAAATCTCCGCTGCTCCCTCATCTTCTTAAAGCCGAAAGAGAGCAGCGCTCCGCCTTCCATCGCCACCAGCACCACCAACGCCGTCGACCTCCTCCACCACTTCCGCCATGGCTCCAAGAGCCGACAAGGGGAAGGTTGTGAAGTCGACTGAGGCGTAGAGGCTTGCGGCGCTGCGAAAGGAGCGGGCAGTCTTTCCCCCCAAGCTCGCCGTGAGGGAGCTGAGGGAGAACTACTACCTCTTCTGGTCGACGGAGACGCGAGCGCATCCGCGCACGAAGGTACTTCCAGCCGCCGCTTGGCAGACGGCTCCAAACAGATATCCTTTCTTCGCCTTGTTCTTCTACTACGGGCTCTGCCCGCCCTTCTCTGAGTTCTTCTGCGACATTATGAACACCTACGGGTTCCACCTCCTTGATTTCACCCCCAATGCCGTTCTGACCATGGCAGTTTTCGCACATCTCTGCGAAAACTTCGTCGGAGTCCATCCCAATGTAGCCCTTTTTCGCCACTTCTTTATGCCCCGAGTAGAGAGAGGAGAGCCTTTATCCGGCGGAATCGCCTGGATCTCGAGGGCCGGCAAGAAGGACACTTATCTGGAGGGAGAGTTCCACGGCAAGTGGGAGGAATAGAGAGCAGACTGGTGCTGGATTGATGAGGAGAACCCGCAGCCGTTTACCGCCCGGCGCCAAACCCCAGTAGCACGCGGCAGCGATTGGAGTGACGTGGCCCCAGAAGACGATAGGCTGAAGATTGCCGTCACCCGGATCCTACGCCTCAGGCTTGCCGGGCTCACTATAGGCGCTGTTGGCGCAGATTTTCTTCGTCGCCGCATCGCCCCCCTGCAGGAACGAGGGAGACCCGCCTGGGAATTAAAGAATGAGGCGGACATCATGAGGCTGCGTCCGGGCCTCAACTTCAGCTTCACTGTTCTGGAGCTTAACGCGATGCTCCAGGAGCTGTTCAAGTATGACCCTCAACATCCCGAAGTGTTCAGGTTGCCGGGGGGTGTCGTTCCGCTGTGCAACAACTCCGCGCTCGACCGCATCCGTGCAATGATGCCGCTGTGCGATTCGCATGGAATTGTCCCAACTTGGCAAGAGCCTACAGACGACGTCGTGCAGGAGTTCTTTGATGGCTTGGTAGAAGTGCCGGTCCGCTCCGACGAAAAGGATAGCCTTACCCGCGACACCACCGATGCGGAGATGACACGCATCGCCAATAGGCTGGAAGAGGCGGCGGCAGCCGCTGCCGCGGGCGAATTTGGTGGAGGAGGCAGATGCAGCAGAGGCGGGAAGCCGTGCCGAGCGAGAGGAGCCCGTCGGCGAGAAAGAGCTTGCCGGGCATGGCGTTGGGTCGAGTGGGCCCGCCAAGGATACGAGCGGCTCGCTGGAGATCAACTCCTCTTCCTCCTCATCTCCAGGCAGCTCGCCGCAAGCAGAGCCTCCATCTCCACCAAGAAGGCGTCTCCGCAAGGCCGGGGACGTAGCGGGACGGCAGGCGAGTCAACAGTCGCCGCGCCGCGCGACACGCTCCACCGCGGCAAGCACTGTTGCCGCGGGAGCACCTCACGCTGCTGCGGCAACTGGAGCGGGGTCCACCCAGACCACCGCTTCTGCTCCTTCCGCTTCTCACGCCGCGGCGACAGCCGGGGCGGGGTCGTCTCAGACCACCACCACTGTTCCCGCCAAGCGGCCAAGGGAAACTTCTCCTCCGCCTCCTCGCGCCGGACGTGAGCCGGACTTCGACTTCTCCGTGTTCAGCTCCGACGAGGAAGAAGAAGAGTAAGATTCTCTTGTTGTACTTGTAGTTCTTCAATTCTTGCTGTTTGTCTTGTATCTCATTTGCTTTACTCTGAATTTATTCCTTTTTAGGACTCTGGCCCAGAGAGCAGCGAAGAGAGCCAAGGTCCCAGTCATTGTCATCGAGGACGAGCCCACGGCGACAGCAGGGGGTGCGTCCAAGACAACCTTGCCGGACCCGGCAACTGTTCTCCAGAGCAGCCCCCAGCGTAAGTATATGGTTCACTTTCCGCTGTCGGGCGTGCATGGATACTCTTTCTTCGCTGACATCTGACTGTTGGTTTGTGTAGGAGCAGAGCAGCCCCACCAGGAGCGCCCGGAGGCCGCCCCCGAAATGCCAAGGAAGAGTCCTCCGGCAAGGGAGAGTTCTCCGGCAAGGGAGAAGTCTCCGGCAAGGGAGAGTTCTCCGGCAAGGGACAGCACCAGCGGCCCTCCGGCGGCGGAGACCACGACTGCAGAACCCGGTATAGGTAATCCTCTTGCTTCAGAACTTCCCTTGGGTTCTTCTTCTTTTGATCTTCTCTTTCTTTTTTTGGACATTTGCTTGACTCTTCTCCCTTTTCCGGCAGTCAGACCCATCTGCTGCGGAGCCGATGGAGACCGAGGTTGCCGCCAACGACGCCGCTGCCACCGAAGAAGCAGCCGGTGCTGACGATCCCGCCGGCGCAGAGGCCGCCAAAGCTGCCGCCGCAGAAGCAGGCGGGGGGTTTGGCGATCGCACTGACGGCCCTGAGGCTGCAGGAGCGCCAGGCGCTATGCCGACCGCCGATCCCTCTGCTGCTGCCGCTGCGTCAGGCTCTGAAGAGCCCCAGCCAGGCGTCTACTTGAAGGCCGGCGATGGCGTCTTCATCAACCTCCCCTGGGCGTCAAGCTCCAGGGCGCCGGTCGAGGGAGAGAGCTTCGACGGAGAGGTGCACGCCTCCGCTGGGCTGACGCTGGTTGACGCGCCGAGCAGCAACAGTAGCGAGCCTGAGGAGGAGCGACTGCTGCGGAAGCTGGTGTCGCTCTACCGCGCGCAGCAAGCCAAGCTAGAATCCCGCGAGGCGCTTGTCGCGAAGGTGGGAGCGGACATCGAGAAGCGCGCGGAGGAGCTCCGGGGTCTCAACCAGGAAACTCTCCGGTCCCTGGCAGAGGAGCGGGAGCAACTCGCCCAAGAGCGGAAGGCCTACTTCCTCGAAAAGGCCGAAGTTGAAGATCAACAGCGGCTTGCCGCTGAGAAGCTGTCTGCGCAGGAGGGCGAGCTGGCGCAGCGGAAAGTTAACCTTGACGCCCACGAGGAGGAGCTTGCCGCGCGCGAGCGAACATTCGGCGGAGCCCTCAAGCAAGCGGAGGATGCTGTCGCAGCCGCCGGGGCTGCCAAGAAGGAGCTGGAGACGAAGGTGTCGCAGCTGGAGGCGAAGGTGGCGCAGTTGGAGGCCGATCTCAAGGCGAGTGGTGAAGAGCTTGCCGCCACCAAGGACTCCAACGCAGATCTTGAGTTGAAGCTGACCACTTTGACCAAGATGCTGGACGGCGCCAGGGAGCAGGAGGTGGCCTTGAAGGAGGTGATCAAGGCCGACAAGGCACTGCTGGCGAGTGCTGCCGCCGCCCAGAATGCTTTTAAGGAGAATGTGGAGCACTGGACGGAGAGTCTCGTGAGTGCTGCCGCAGATATCGACAGGGAGCTGGCGCAGCTGGGGGTGGAGGATCTCGGGTATCCCTCTGATGAGAACCTCCAACCCAGCGCCAAGCTCACCTTGTTCTTCAAAGGCGTGGCGACGGCCCTCCAGCGGCTCCGGGAGAAGATCCCAAAGCAGCTGGCCGACGAGTCGCGCAAGATCTGCGCGGGAGCTCTTCAAAAGGTGTTGGTGAAGGTGGCCTTCCGCAACCCGGGCCTCAACCTCACCAACGTCCTCAAGACCCTGCCGCCGGATGCTGATCTGGAGACGCTCAAGACCCTTGTCGCACCCATTGTGGACAAGGTGAGCGGGATCAAGAGGATTGAGGGCGATCGCGTAGACTAGGCCGCCCGTTTTCTTCTTTTCTTGTCACTGCTGGTCATGTCATGAGAACAATCTGTTAGAGCCGCGACAAGCTATCTTGTAATATAACTCTATTCCGGGTAATGATTGCAATGTTATTCCCTTTCCTTGATTCCTCCCTTTGTATGTTTTTGCCCTACGCTTTTAGAGAACTTGTCGGTGCAGGCACCTTAGCCGCGAGCGCTGAGTGCGGGACGTCAACAGCCTGCTGGCGGTGCCGCTACCGACAAGAAACCTTGTCGCAACTAGTCGTAGCTCACTTAAGTTGTTGAGCGGACTCGAAACAAAGTAAGGGCGCAACTAGCTACGAGTTGGTTCCTCCGCGCACAGGTTTTCCATACAAAGTGCGGTCATTCAAGGGAGATAACTTAAAAATTTTAAAAATCTGATTGCTCAAACTTTGGCAACTTAGCTTTTCTGTTGTTTGCTTCCCGGTAAGGCGAAACTTTCTTGAACGACGCCTGGTCCATACCATTATCTTCTCCTTCCCCCCGGCAAACTTGTGGGCGAGGGAACCTTCCTTTCCTTGAGAAAAAAGAAAGAGGAGAAAATAAAGATATGGAGCCTTACGGCTCGTTATTGCTTATCGGTGAGTAGGTGCTGCACAAAGTGTCAGATCACATATGCAAAAAATAGAAAGCATGAAATTGACAAGATGTGCGGAGCACATGAGCTTTACTTATGCACGGGGTTTGCGCCCGGCTTTGTACAAAGGATTACATGCAACAGCGGCAAGACTTGTACAAAAGGTGGTTGCCGGAACAGGTTCCGGCAACCGCGCCTTACGGGTAAAACTTTCGAAGATGCTCAATGTTCCAGGAATTGCTCACCGGAATGCTATCTTCGGTCTCAAGGCGGACAGCGCCAGGCCTAGTGACTTGTTTCACCCGGTAAGGGCCTTCCCACTTCGGCGTCAACTTGTTGGAATTCTTGGCAGACTGAACGCGCCGAAGAACAAGGTCGCCTTCCTCGAGACTTCTGGCGTTAACTTTGCGGCTATGGTAGCAGCGCAAAGCTTGCTGGTAGCGAGCAGCTCGCACAGCAGCCTGAAGACGGTCTTCCTTAAGGAGTAGCGCGTCATCTTGTCGTAGCTGCTCTTGCTCAAGCTCATCATAAGCGAGCACTCGAGGTGACCCGTATACGAGTTCCGTGGGGAGAACTGCCTTTGCTCCATAGACTAGAGCGAAAGGTGTCTGGCCAGTGGCTCAATTTGGCGTCGTCCTGGCCACCGGTAGCTCCTCGATCCAGTTTCTTCCGCACTTGTGCAGCCTGTCGAAAGTCCTGGTCTTGAGCCCATGCAGCACTTCAGCATTTGCCCTCTCCGCTTGACCGTTGCTTCTCGGGTGAGCAACAGAAGCGAAGCAGACCTTGGCGCCAAGATCTTGGACGTACTGCATGAAGGTGCAGATCGTGAATTGCATACCATTATCGGTGATTATCCCTGTTAGGGATCCCGAAGCAGTAAACAATCAACCTGAAGAACTTGACTGCTGACTGTGCTGTCACCTTCCTCACCGGTTCCACTTCCGGCCACTTTCTGAACTTGTCGATTGCAACGTACAAGTACTCAAAGCCCCCGACTGCTCGGGGAAAGGGGCCGAGGATGTCGAGCCCCCAGACCGAAAATGGCCAGGATAAAGGGATCGTCTAGAGAGCTTGAGCTGGTTGGTGTATCTGCTTGGAATGGAACTGGCACGCTTCACACTTGGTTACTTGTGAAGTTGCATCCTGGAGGGCTGTCGGGCAAAAGAAACCTTGCCGGAATGCTTTGCCGGCAAGTGCTCTTGCGCCAATGTGGTGACCACATATGCCTCCATGTATCTCTGCCAACAGCTTTTGTCCGTCTTCCCGGTGAATACACTTCAATTTCACACTGTTGAGTCTTCTTCTGTACAGTGTGTTGTCGACAAACTGGTACATACTTGACTGCCGGGCTACTCTTTCCGCTTCTTCTTGCTCTTCGGGAAGTTCTCCTGTCTGAAGGAAACGGACAATCTGCTGTGCCCATGCTGGAGCTTGTGGCTCGACAACAAGGACTAAAGGCAAATCTGCTGCTGCAAGAACATCAGCTTCTACGGCGAGAACCTGCGGCTCTGCCGGAGCTTGACGTTCCCCGGCAAGCTTGCCGGAGCAAAACTTGTCGGGAGCTTCTGCTTCAACGGAACAAACCCTAGGGCTTGCCGGAGCAGACTGCTCCTCAGCGCTCTTGGCGTTGATCTTGGGGACCTTCTTGGTGGCGGCTTCGGGAAGCTCTGCCGGAAAATATTCACCAGAAATCAACTTCCTCTTCTTGCTCTGTCCAGTTGATGGTGTTACAGACGGTTGAGTCAGCTTGAGCACAAAGATCCCTGGTTCCACAGGTAACTTAAGTGCGGCGCACTTTGATAGGCCATCGGCAATAGCGTTCTGAGCTCTTGGAACATGCTCCATCTGTAGGCCGTCAAAGTGCTCTTCTAGCTTTCTCACTTCGTCGACGTAGGCTTCCATCAACGGACTCTGATAGCTCTTGTTCACTTGGCGAACAACAAGCTGCGAGTCACCCCTGACAATGAGCTTCTTGATCCCAAGGTCTGCCGCGATCCTGAGACCGGCAAGCAAGCCTTCATACTCTGCAGTATTGTTTGTTGCTTGCTCCTTGGGAAAGTGCATCTGGACTACGTACTTGAGGTGCTCTCCGGTGGGTGCGACAAGCAGCACGCCAGCGCCGGCGCCTTGCAGCGAAAAGGCACCATCAAAGTACATCAGCCACTCTTTGCTTGCTTCATCGATGGGGATGCTCATTTCTGGAATTTCTTCATCTGGTGTTGGCGTCCATTCTGCTATGAATTCTGCCAATGCTCTGCTTTGGATAGTTGAAGTACTCTCAAACTTAAGGCCAAAGCTTGACAATTCCAGTGCCCACTCAACAATCCTGCCTGTCGCTTCTGGATTCTGTAGTATCCTCTTCAGCGGGAAGCGAGTGACAACTGTGATCTCGTGTGCTTGGAAGTAATGGCGCAGCTTTCTCGAGGCCATGAGAAGGCGGAAAAGCAATTTCTGCATGCCAGAGTACCTTGACCTAGCCCCCTGCAGAAGGGAACTGACAAAGTAAACTGGGCGCTGTACCATTCTCTTCTGTATCTCCTCGCGCGTCTGCGCAGATCCATCCTTGTCGGGACCAGAGCTTGTCGGGGAAGCCCCCTGCTTGCCGCTGGATGCGCCTGCCGTGGTTGCTGGCTCGTGATCTGCCTCCCTCTCTGCTACTAACGCAGCACTAACCACTTGGTTGGTTGCCGCTATATACAGCAGCAACTTCTCTTGTGGCTTAGGTGCGACAAGTGTTGGAGCGGAGGACAGGTATCTCTTCAGGTCTTGCAGCGCAGCCTCCGCCTCCGGAGTCCATTTCATTGGACTTGCCTTTTTCAATATTTTGAAAAATGGCAGGGTGCGCTCAGCAGACCTAGAGATAAACCTGCTGAGAGCAGCCACGCAACCGGCAAGTCTTTGTACATCCTTGACGCGCTTTGGTGCTTCAATCTGCTCAATGGCCTTGATCTTGTCGGGATTGGCTTCGATTCCCCGCTGAGACACGAAGAACCCAAGAAGCTTGCCGGAGGGGACTCCAAACACACACTTCTCGGGGTTGAGCTTGAGGCTGATCTTGCGCAGATTTGCAAATGTCTCGTCTAAATCTTGAATCAGAGTTGCCCTGTCCTTGCTCTTGACCACTATGTCATCCATGTAGGCTTCCACATTTCTGTGTATTTGTGGCTCAAGAGCGACATGGACTACTCTTGCAAATGTTGAACCAGCATTTTTTCAACCGAAAGGCATCCGTATGAAACAGTACGTGCCACATGGAGTGATGAATGCGGTCTTCTCCTCATCCTCTTCTGCCATGAAGATCTGATGGTATCCTGAGTACGCGTCAAGAAATGAAAGAAAGTCACATCCGGCCGTGGAGTCAACAATCTGGTCAATGCGTGGCAAAGGAAACGGGTCTTTGGGACAAGCTTTGTTAACATCGGTAAAGTCGATACAAAGTCTCCATTTCCCGTTCGCCTTGCGCACGACTACAGGATTGGCCAACCACGTAGGATGGAGCACTCCTCTGACAAGGCCTGCTGCTTCCAACTTCTTGATCTCTTCTGCGATGAATTCTTGGCGCTCCACTGCTTGCTTCCTGACCTTCTGCTTGACGGGCCGCGCATGAGGACAAACGGCAAGATGGTGCTCAATTACTTTCCTGGGAACACAGGGGATGTCAGACGGTTGCCACGCAAACACGTCGACGTTCGCCCGCAGGAAAGCAATGAGCGCGCTTTCCTATTTAGGGTCGAGAGTGGCACTGATGGTGAAGATACCACCAGTGCTGTCCTCCTTGGCGGACACCTTCTTGGTCTCTGGCGGAGCTGCCATTGTCTTCTTACACTTGCCGGTGGAGCTCGATGGTGCGTCCTCGACGGCAGCGCAGCACTCCAAAGAGGTGCGCTTGCCGGAGTGGGCATCAGAACTCTTGCCGGACTTGGTCTTCTTCTTCCCCCCGGGAGCTTCAACGGCAGGTGACTTGCGATCTGTTGCGGCTGCCGCTTCTCGGTAGATCTTGTCAGCACAGATAAGAGCATCCTTCTTGTCGCCAGGGACAGAGATGACACTTATCGAGCCTGGCATCTTCAGCATGTTGTATGCGTAATGAGAGGCTGCCATGAACTTGGCGAGTGCTGCACGGCCGAGTATCCCATTGTAAGGCAATGGAAAATCGGCAACGTCAAAAGTGACCCTCTCAGTCCTGAAGTTCACCTCGCTGCCAAATGTTACTGGCAACGTGACCTTCCCCTTTGGCTTGCTCCTTCCCGGGTTTATTCCTTGGAATGTGCCGGTCTCTTCAAGCTCGCTGTCAGGGATCTGGAGTTTCTGGAGTACAGCGGAGGAGATCAGGTTCAAGCCGGCCCCGCCGTCAACTAGCATCTTAGTGACCTTGAGGTTGCGGATAGTTGGTGAAACCAACATCGGCAAGCACCCGACCGCAGTTGTGCGATCAGGGTGGTCCTCAATATCAAAGATGATAGGCGTGCTGGACCATTTCAGAAGCTTGCGTGACTCGACAGGTGGTTCCGCCGCATTGACTTCCCGCACCCATTGTTTGAGTTGGCGGTGCGAAGTATGCAGAGAAGCACCGTCGTCAACGCACAAGACCTCTGTGGCTTTTTGGAACTCCTGCTCACTGGTCTCGACATCATCCATGTCTTCGTTGTCGTCGTCATCTTCATCCTTGTCGCGGCCGCGGGGAGGTCTGTCTCCTTGCCGCTGCTTGGCCTTGCCGCGGCGTCCTCCCCGGCCGGCGCGCTTCTTGCCGGATTCTCCAGCGCCACCTTGGGCCCTCTCCTTGTCGCATCGCTCGTATTCAGCCTTTTGCTGCTAGACAAGCTGCTCGACCTTCTTGCAGCTCTGGAGGTCATGGCCCTTGGTGCGGTGGATCTTGCAGTATTGCTTGTCGGTGCCGTCCTGCTTGTCGGTGACCGCCACAACCTGGCAGTTGGTGCATGCGGCAATCTCCTTGCCGGAGCTACCAGCTTTGGCTTTCTTGGCGCCACCTTCATTGCCGGACTGCTCAACGACTAGCACATCTTTGCCTTTCTTCTTCCTGTTGTTCCGCCGCCGGTTTTTCTTTGCCGGGGCAGCATCCTCGCTGTCAGATCCTCCTGCTCTTGTATTCTCTCCGGGGAGTTTCCTCTCTTCCTCAGCACGTGCACACTTGTCGGCCAGGGCATACAGCTCACTGACGTCTCTGATCCTACACATCGCCATCTCCTCCTGCATCCTGCGGTTACGCACGTTCTGATGGAACGCGCTGATGACCGCGGCAGGGTGGATATCTGGGATGTTGTGCTGTACACGGCTGAATCTCTGAATGTACTTGCGCAGGGGCTCTCCTTCCTTCTGGGCGAGGAGATGAAGGTCACTCTCTTGGCCATGAGGTTTGTGGCCGCCTGTAAAGGCGCCGACAAACTGATGGCATAGGTCTGCCCAGGAGGATATGGAGTTGTCCGGCAAGTGCATGAGCCAGGACCTGACGTTGGGCTTGAGCACCAGCGGGAAGTAGTTGGCAAGGATCTTGTCGTCCCGCCCCCCGGCAGCCTGCACTGCGATGGTGTAGATGCTGAGGAACTCCGACGGATGCGACTTGCCCTCGTACTTCTCTGGTACGTCTGGCTCGAAATTCTTCGTGCTGGGCCACTGGACTTGCCGCAGCTCACAAGTAAACGCAGGGCAACCTATCGCGTACGGCAAGTCGCCTGGTTCCCCTGGCGCATGCATGTCGACAAAGGGCCTAACACGCTGGTCCGATTGACGTCGCGCTTCTTTTCGGTGCTCGATGCGAGTACGAGCGTCTTCTTGCTGTCATTCGTGAAGAACTTGGCGCTGATCGCGACGAGCTCGTGGATCTGATGACGCGGTGGAGTCGCTGTCAAGGTGGATCCGGCGAGTCGGCGATCTTGGCCTTCGGGGCGGAGAGTGCACACTGGTTGCACCCCCACCGGTCTTGTCGCCACCGGCTCGTGTCTGGCTGACTTGCCGCGGCTGTGACGTGCTCGGCTGCCGTTGAGTGTCGCCGTTGGCGAAGCCGATGAGACTCTGAATGGTGGCCCTTCAGTCGTCGATCTTGTCCGCCATTGGAGGGTAGTCCAGGAGCAGTTGAGCTCACGCCAAAGCTTCTGCTACAGTGGCGGGTGGCGGTGGCGAACGGTGCGAGGAGCGGGATATGCTCGGACTTCTAACTATGTTAGAAGGAGCAGTATCCCGTCCAGGCGACCGTGCCTCGCTCGTGCCAGCATGTTGGCGTGCATGCTGGTCTTGAGCACTCTGAGATCCACCAGCTCGATCTTGGTCCAGCAAACGCATGGTACCGTGAGTACCATAACGCTGCCGGTCCCGCGCCTCCTGAGATGGGCGCGGTGCATGTACGGACGCCGAGGTCTTGGAGTGCGCCCGGTCGTTGTGGGAGCCGGCTACGCTGCCGATGAGCAGCGCAACCTTGTCCTTGGACCTGGCAGCACCGTGAGCTCCCTCGTCGACGCCCATTCTTCCGCCGGCGTCTGCCCCATCAGCCGTCTGCTCCGGTGGTGGTGGGTTCGGCGCGGACGGAGCAGCCGCCTCTGAAGCCTTCTTCTTCGGCGGCATATCGATGAAGATGATGAAGATCTAGCTCGCGTGAACGCCGGATCTGGTTCACACAACCTCGACGCCCCCTACCTGGCGCGCCAAAGATGTCGGGGGACTAATCCACGAACACCTATGGGACCGGCGGACCGAGTCCCTTTCGGTTCGGCAGGGGCGAGGGTCGCACGAAGAGCGGATCGAGGCGAAGCACACGAGCAGTTTACCCAGGTTCGGGCCACACGGATGCGTAAAACCCTACTCCTGCTTTGTGGTTTGTATTGAGTTCTTGCTCGGGAGCGCGGAGTGCTACAGTACACACCAGCAGCTAACGAGACCGAGCATGAGTGTTCTCTCCCTCCGGAACCCCTTCTACGTTGCGCATGAGCCTCCTTTTATATGCTCAAGGGGTCACCGACAGGTGGCAACGTAGACAAGGGTAAAAATGGAAAGGTGCTGCGGTTGGTACAACTACCTGCTATAGTTTATCATACCTAACCCTGACGGCAGGGGACAAGGGCATTAAATGCCCGTCTGCGTCGCCTAAATAGTGCAAAAGGGACCGTCAGGGACGCCACAGCTCGCCACGATGGCGATCTTGTCAGCGCCGCTTGCCACCGCGCACCGCTGGCTGCACATCCTCCCGCCACGTACGCCTGGAAGGGTCCTAGAGCGACACGTTGGTGGATGTGTTGGAGCGCGGGCACGGGGTGGTGGCTTGCCGCGGCAAGCGCCTTGCCAGGGTCGTTGTCTTGTCGCGTCCGGGAGCTTGTCGCTCACCGGGCCTTGCCGGGACGCGTGGCGCGTCGCGGCAAGTTCCTTGAGATGCCTTGGTTGGCCTTCCCGGCAAGCTCCTCTTACCGAGGTCTTGTCTCCTTGCTTGAGATGCCTTGGTTGGCCTTCCCGGCAAGCTCCTCTTGCCGGGGTCTTGTCTCCTTGGCTTGGATACTTTGTCCTTGAATGGCTCCAAAGGAACCACGGAGGATGTTGGCGGTCACCCGGCAAGCCTTGCCGCGGGATGCTGCGACTGCCCGTGCACAAGTTCGGGATACTAGGGTACCCCTACTCTAGTACACCGACATCGAGAAAGATAGCAAATGGTGGGTAAACAAATTACTGTTGGGCAATTGATAGAACCTCAAATAATTATGACGATATCTTGGCAATGATCATTACATAGGCATCACGTCCAAGATTAGTAGACCGACTCCTGCCTGCATGTACTACTATTACTCCACACATTGACCGCTATCCAGCATGCATATAGTGTATTAAGTTCATGGAAAAACGGAGTAATGCAATAAGAACGATGACATGATGTAGACAAGATCTGTTTATCTATTGCATAGATATAGATCCCATCTTTTTATCCTTAGTAGCAACGATACATACGTGTTGTTTCCCTTTCTATCACTGGGACCAAGCACCGTAAGATCGAACCCACTACCAGGCACCTCTTCCCATTGCAAGATAAATAGATCAAGTTGGCCAAAAAAATTCCAGAGAAGAAATACGAGGCTATAAGAGATCATGCATATAAGAGATCAAAGAAACTCAAATAACTTTCATGGATATAAAAAGATATGACTGATCCTAACCTCAAAGTTCATCAGATCCCAGCAAACACACCACAAAAAGAGTTACATCATATGAATCTCCAAGAGACCATTGTATTGAGAATTCAGCGAGAGAGAGAAAGCCATCTAGCTACTAACTACCAACCCGAAGGTCTACAAAGAACTACTCACGCATCATCGGAGAGGCACCAATGGAGATGGTGTCTAGATTGGATCTGGTGGTTCTGGACTCTGCGGTGGCTGGATGAATATTTCATCGATGCATCTAGGGTTATGGTATTTTTATGGTATTTATAGAGCAAAGAGGCGGTCTAGGGGGCACCCGAGGTGGGCACAACCCACCAGGGCGCGTCTGGGCCTCCTGGCGCGCCTTGGTGGGTTGTCCCCTCCTCGGGACTCCTCTTAGGTGCAACCAGGGCCCAACATGTTCCTTTTGGTGGCATTTGGACTCAGTCTGTTATTGATTTTCTGTGATGTAAAAAATACGGAAAAAATAGGAACTGCCACTTGGCACTATGTCAATAGGTTAGTACCAAAAAATGATATAAAATGATTATAAAACATCCAAGATTGATAATAAAATAGCATGGAACAATCAAAAATTATAGATACATTGGAGACGTGTCAGCTATCAACATTATATCCATGTTCTAGATCCGATTTTGCAAGTTATAGTCACCTACTATGTGTTATGATCCGGTAACCCCGGAGTGACAATAGTCGGGACCACTCCCGGTGATGACCGTAGTTTGAGGAGTTCATGTATTCACCGAGTGTTAATCCTTTGTTCCGGTTCTCTATTAAAAGGAGGCCTTAATATCCCTTAGTTTCCAATAGGACCCTGCTGCCACGGGAGGGTAGGACAAAAGATGTCATGCAAGTTCTTTCCATAAGCATGTATGACTATTTACAGAATACATGCCTACATTATATTGATGAACTGGAGCTAGTGCCATATCACCCTAGGTTACAATTGTCTCATGATGAATATCATCCAACAAGTCACCGATCTAATGCCTACGAATTTATCTTATATTGATCTTGCAAAGTTACTACTAATGTTGTTACTATTGCACTTGTTACATAACTACTGCTATCACTGTTATTGTTACTGTTACTGTTGTCACTATTATCAAAACTACCATATTACTTTGCTACTGATCACTTCACTATAGATAATTAATCTCCAGGTGTGGTTGAAATGACAACTCAGCTGCTAATACCTTCAAATATTCTTTGGCTCCCCTTGTGTCGAATCTATAAATTTGGGTTGAATACTCTACCCTCGAAAACTGTTGTGATCCCCTATACTTGTGGGTTATGAAGGAAATATGCCCTAGAGGCAATAATAAAGTTGTTATTTATATTTCCTTATATCATGATAAACGTTTATTATTCATGCTAGAATTGTATTAACCGGAAACTTAGTACACGTGTGAATACATAGACAAACAAAGTGTCAATAGTTTGCCTCTACTTGACTAGCTCGTTGAATCAATGATGGTTATGTTTCCTAACCATAGACATGAGTTGTCATTTGATTAACGGGACCACATCATCAGAGAATGATGTGATTGACTTGACCCATCCGTTAGCTTAGCACGATGATCGTTTAGTTTGTTGCTATTGCTTTCTCCATAACTTATACATGTTCCTATGACTATGAGATCATGCAAGTCCTGAATACCGAAGGAACACTTTGTGTGCTAACAAACATCACAACGTAACTGGGTGATTATAAAGGTGCTCTACAGGTGTCTCCGATGGTGTTTGTTGAGCTGGCATAGATCGAGATTAGGATTTGTCACTCCGACTGTTGGAAAGGTATCTCTGGGCCCACTTGGTAATGCACATCAATATAAGCCTTGCAAGCAATGTAGCTAATGAGTTAGTTATGGGATGTAGCATTAAGAAACGAGCAAAGAGACTTGCCGGGAACGAGATTGAACTAGGTATTGAGATACCGACGATCGAATCTCGGGCAAGTAACATACCGATGACAAAGGGAACACGTATATCGTTATGTGGTTTGACCGATAAAGATCTTCTTAGAATATGTGGGAGCCAATATGAACCTCCAGGTTCCGCTATTGGTTATTGACCAGAGACATGTCGCGGTCATGTCTACATAGTTCTTGAACCCGTAGGGTCCGCACGCTTAACGTTTGGTGACGATCGGTATTATGAGTTTATGTGTTTTGATGAACCGAATGTTGTTCGGAGTCCCGGATGTGATCACGGGCACGACGAGGAGTCTTGAAATGGTCGAGACATAAAGATCGATATATTGGAATCCTATGTTTGGACAACGGAAAGGTTCCGAGTGAGTTCGGGCATATACCGGAGTACCGGGGAGTTACCGGAACCCCCCGGGGAGTATATGGGCCCTAATGGGCTTTAGTGGAGAGAGAGAGAGGCAGCCAGAGCAGGCCGCGCGCTCCCTTTCCCTCTAGTCCGAATTGGACTAGGAAGGGGGGCGGCGCCCCCCTTTCCTTCCTCCCTCTCTCCCCCTTCCTTCTCTCCTAGTCCAAGTAGGGAAGGGGGGATCCTACTCCCGGAGGGAGTAGGACTACTCCAGGGCGCACCATAGAGGGCCGGCCCTCCCCCCTCCTCCACTCCTTTATATATGGGGGAGGGGGGCACCCCATAGACACACAAGTTCATTGATCCGAGCCAGGTTTATGCGTAGATGTTATATGCATGAGTATAACACAAAGGAGTTGTGGCCGTGGGTATATACATATTGCTTGCCGTCACTAGTTGATTCTTTATTCGGCGGTATTGTTGGATGAAACAGTCCAGACCGACATGACGCGTATGCTTACGCGAGGCTGGTTCTACCGACGTGCTTCGCACACAGGTGACTGGTGGGTGTCAGTTTCTCCAACTTTAGTTGAATCGGATTCAATGAACAGGGTTCTTTCTGAAGATCAAAAAGCAATCACTATACCACGTTGTGGTTTTTGATGCATAGGTAAGAACGGTTCTTGCTCAGCCCACAGCAGCCACGTAAAACTTGCAACAACAAAGTAAAGGATGTCTAACTTGTTTTTGCAGGGCATGTTGTGATGTGATATGGTCAAGACATGATGCTAAATTTTATTGTATGAGATGATCATGTTTTGTAACACAGTTATCGGCAACTGCAGGAGCCATATAGTTGTCGCTTTATTGTATGAAATGCAATCACCATTTAATTGCTTTACTTTATCACTAAGCGGTAGCGATAGTCGTAGAAGCAACAATCGGCGAGATGACAACTATGCTTCGATGGAGATCAAGGTGTCAAGCCGGTGATGATGGTGATCATGACGGTGCTTTGGAGATGGAGATCAAAGGCACAAGATGATGATGGCCACATAATATCACTTATATTGATTACATGTGATGTTTATCCTTTATGCATATTATTTTGCTTCGTTTGATGGTAGCATTATAAGATGATCTATCACTAAATTTCAAGGTATAAGTGTTCTCCCTGAGTATGCACCGTTGTTACAGTTCGTCGTGCCGAGACACCACGTGATGATCGGGTGTGATAAGCTCTACGTTCACATACAACGGGTGCAAGCCAATTTTGCACACGCGGAATACTCGGGTTAAACTTGATGGGCCTAGAATATGCAAATATGGCCTCATAACACTAAGACCGAAAGGTCGAGCGTGAATCATATAGTAGATACGATCAACATAGTGATGTTCACCATTGAAAACTACTCCATCTCACGTGATGATCGGACATGGTTTAGTTGATATGGATCACATGATCACTTAGAAGATTAGAGAGATGTCTATCTAAGGGGGAGTTCTTAAGTAATTTGATTAATTGAACTTTAATTTATCATGAACTTAGTACCTGATAGTATTTTGCATGTCTATGTTGTTGTAGATAGATGGCCTGTGATGTTGTTCCGTTGAATTTTAATGTGTTCCTAGAGAAAGCTAAGTTGAAAGATGATGGTAGCAACTACACGGACTAGGTCCGTAACTTGAGGATTATCCTCATTGCTGCACAGAAGAATTACGTCCTGGAAGCACCGCTAGGTGACAAACCCACTGCAGGAGCAACGCCAGATGTTGTGAACACCTAGCAGAGAAAAGCTGATGACTACTCGATAGTTCAGTGTGCCATGCTTTACGGCTTAGAACCGGGACTTCAACGACGTTTTGAATGTCATGGAGCATATGAGATGTTCCAGGAGTTGAAGTTAATATTTCAAGCAAATGTCCGGATTGAGAGATATGAAGTCTCTAATAAGTTCTACAACTGCAAGATGGAGGAGAATAGTTCTGTCAGTGAACATATACTGAGAATGTCTGGGTACCACAACCACCTGACTCAACTGGGAGTTAATCTTCCTGATGATAGTGTCATTGACACGGTTCTTCAATCACTGCCACCAAGCTACAAGAGCTTCGTGATGAACTATCATATGCAAAGGATGGATAAGATGATTCCTGAGCTCTTCGCAATGCTAAAGGCTGCGTAGGTAGAAATCAAGAAGGAGCATCAAGTGTTGATGGTCAACAAGACCACCAGTTTCAATAAAAAGGGTAAAGGGGAGAAGGGGAACTTCAAGAAGAACAGCAAGCCAGTTGCTGCTCAAGTGAAAAAACCCAAGTCTCGACCTAAGTGTGAGACTGAGTGCTTCTACTGCAAAGGGACTGGTCACTGGAAGAGGAACTGCCCCAAGTATTTGGCGGAGAAGAAGGATGGCAAAGTGAAAGGTATATTTGATATACATGTTATTGATGTGTACCTTACTAATGCTCGCAGTAGTGTTGGGTATTTGATACTGGTTCAGTTGCTAACATTTGCAACTCGAAACAGGGGGGCTACGGATTAAGCGAAGATTGGCTAAGGACGAGGTCACGATACTTGTGGGAAATGGTTCCAAAGTCGATGTGATCGCCGTCGGCACGCTACCTCTACATCTACCTTCAGGATTAATTTTAGACCTAAATAATTGTTATTTGGTGCCAGCGTTGAGCATGAACATTATATCTGGATCTTGTTTGATGCGAGACGGTTATTCATTTAAATCAGAGAATAATTGTTATTCTATTTATATGAGTAATATCTTTTATGGTCATGCACCCTTGATGAGTGGTCTATTTTTACTAAAACTTGATAGTAGTGATACACATGTTCATAATATTGAAGCCAAAAGATGCAAAGTTGATAATGATAGCGCAACTTATTTGTGGCACTACTGTTTGGGTCATATTGGTGTAAAGCGCATGAAGAAAGTCCATTCTGACGGACTTCTAGAATCACTTGATTATGAATCACTTGGTACTTGCGAACAATGCAGCGAGCAACAGAGTTATTGGAAATCATACATACCGATGTATATGGTCCAATGATACTGAATTTCTGAATAGCATGAAAGGATACTTGAATAAGAATTTTTCAATTAAAGACCTCGGTGAAGCTGCTTATATATTAGGCATCAAGATCTATAGAGATAGATCAAGACGCTTAATTGGAATTTCACAAAGAACATACCTTGATAAAGTTTTCAAGAAGTTCAAAATGGATCAGGCAAAGAAAGGGTTCTTGCCTATATTACAAGGTGTGGAGTTGAGTCAAACTCAATGCCCGAGCACTTCAGAAGATAGAGAGAAAATGAAAGGTGTTCCCTATGCTTTCAGCCATAGGCTCTATCATGTATGCAATGTTGTGTACAAGGCCTGATGTGTGCCTTGCTATCAGTTTAGCAAGGAGGTACCAAAGTAATCCATGAGTGGATCATGATACGTCTCCAACGTATCTATAATTTTTGATTGTTCCATGATATTATATTATCTGTTTTGGATGTTAATGGGCTTATTTATACACTTTTATATTTTTTTGGGACTAACCTACTAACCCAAGGCCCAGTGCAAATTGATGTTTTTTTGCCTATTTCAATGTTTCGGAGAAAAGGAATATCAAACGGAATCCAACCGGAGTGAAACCTTCGGGAGAGTTATTTTTGAAACAAATGTGATCCAGGGGACTTGGAGTAGACGTCAAGAAATCAACGAGGAGGCCACGAGGTAGGGAGGCGCGCCCCCACCCTCGTGGGCCCCTCGTAGCTCCACCGACCTACTTCTTCCTCCTATATATGCCCATATACCCCGAAAACATCTAGGAGCACCACAAAACCCTATTTCCACCGCTGCAACCTTCTGTACCCAAGAGATCCCATCTTGGGGCCTTTTCCAGAGCTCCGACGGAGGGGGAATCGATCATGGAGGGCTTCGACATCAACACCATGGCCTCTCCGATGATGTGTAAGTAGTTTACCACAGACCTTCGGGTCCATAGTTATTAGCTAGATGGCTTCTTCTCTCTCTTAGGATCTCAATACAATGTTCTCCTCGATCTTCTTAGAGATCTATTTGATGTAACTCTTTTTGAGGTGTGTTTGTCGAGATCTGATGAATTGTGGGTTTATGATCAAGTTTATCTATGAACAATATTTGATTCTTCTCTGAAATCTTTTATGTATGATTGGTTATCTTTGCTAGTCTCTTCGAATTATCAATTTGGTTTGGCCTACTAGATTGATCTTTCTTGCAATGGGAGAAGTGCTTAGCTTTGGGTTCAATCTTGCGGTGTCCTTTCCCAATGACAGCAGGGGCAGCAAGGCACGTATTGTATTGTTGCCATCGAGGATAAAAAAGATGGGGTTTATATCATATTGCTTGAGTTTATCCCTCTACATCATGTCATCTTGCCTAATGCATTACTCTGTTCTTACGAACTTAATACTCTAGATGCATGCTGGATAGCGGTCGATATGTGGAGTAATAGTAGTAGATGCAGAATCGTTTCGGTCTACTTGTCGCGGACGTGATGCCTATATACATGATCATGCCTAGGTATTCTCATAATTATTCACTTTTCTATCAATTGCTCGACAGTAATTTGTTCACCCACTGTAATACTTATGATATCTTGAGAGAAGCCACTAGTGAAACCTATGGCCTCCGGGTCTATCTTTTATCGTATAAGTTTCCAATCTATTTTATTTTGCAATCTTTATTTTCAATCTATATCATAGAAATACCAAAAATATTTATCTTATTATTATTATCTCTATCAGATCTCACTCTTGTAAGTGACCATGAAGGGATTGATAACCCCTTTATCGCGTTGGTTGTGAGGTTCTTATTTGTTTGTGTAGGTACGAGGGACTTGCGTGTAGTCTCCTACTGGATTGATACCTTGGTTCTCAATAACTAAGGGAAATACTTACGCTACTTTGCTGCTCACCCTTTCCTCTTCAAGGGAAAACCAACGCAATGCTCAAGAGGTAGTGTCGTGGAATTATCACGGCAAATATCCTAGTGTGAGGACTTAGTCGTGAGGCTAACGCATCTATGTGGTAGCTTGAGAGGGGTTGATCGGAATCGAGAGACGCAACACAAGACAAGGGTTTAGACAGCTTCGGGCCCCGGGAAACATCATACGGTAACAACTCTACATGTTGTTTGTGGCTAGGTCTCATTATGCTCACGAGGGAGTCGACATAACTCCGGCTCTCCTAGTTGTGTCTAGACTTAATGATTATTTAACTTCCCCCTCTTGGGGTGCCCTGCCCCTCCTTATATAAGTTAAAGGGGCAGGTTACATGTAGAGTCCAACTCGGACTTAAGACTTAAATATTCCGACTTCTCTTCATGGGCTTCTCTCCATGGGCTTCTCACCATGGGCTTCTTAACGTCTTGGGCTTCTTAACTGCTGGCTTAACTGTCTGGCTTAACTGTGTGCTTAACTGTCTGGCTTAAACATTCTGCCGGCTTAAAGTAAATAACATGCCGGCTTACAATCTACCAGCTTAACATCTGGCTTAAACAATATGCCAGCTTACAGTAAACAATCTGCCATCTTACCAATGAAATACCAAGTCCCAGCCGGGTCATATCTCCAGCGGGGTCATACCACGGGGTATATCCCCGACATTAGCCCCCAGTTTAATTTGGATTTATCCATGTTAAACTGATCCTGTAAACAAAACACAAGAATAATTTTAACAGGTTATGCTCCGGGTTAAATATTCTTGTAAGCCGACACCTGAACATCCTTAAGTCCTTGTCATTTCCTTCTTCTAGAAAATTCGGGTCAATAAGCCAACTTCATAATCAATTTGCTGACGTTGGTTTCTCATAGAGAAAGACTCTGAAGAATAATTCATTTGAGTCAGCTCCCAATGCTTAAAAATATTGGTCTTTGAAATACTCATGTGACCTTCAACCGGCTTTAAAGATGAAAAACCTGGCGAGTTATAATTGTTATCAACGTCTGGTCAAAACTTTGATAATTTTGAAGATTTCTCTCCATCATACCCATATTACCTGTAGCCCCCAAGTCTTAAGCAGAGCAAAGTGATGACCTAAAATTTGCTTCAACATAAATATTACCACTTTGAAGAAATCCATGTTGTTCATATCAATCACTAGTTAGAACTGAATATTCCACATATATAGCCCCCAAGTGTCGGGTTGTCATGCTTGCAGCAACCTGAGATATGGTGTGATCTATGATGTCTCTTACCGATCTACCATTTTCATTTTGAGGTTATGCGTTAGAGACAGCTGCATTCACTTTAGATAGGACACCATCTAAGTCCGTTGAGACGACGTCGTAAGAATATGGTTTGGCAAGAAACCAAAGTTGTCGTTTCTTAATGTTTGGGGCTGCGATGCTTAAGGCTTCAGCCGGAGAAGCTCAAACCCAAAGCGGACAAACACATCTTCATAGGATACCCAAGGGTGACAGTTGGGTATACCTTCTGTCTCAGATCCGAGGGCAAATTGTTTGTCGCTAAGAACGGGTCCTTTCTCAAGAAGGAGTTTCTCTCGAAAGAATTGAGTGGGAGGAAGATAGAACTTGATGAGGTTGTCGAACCTTTACTTCAACCAGAGAGTGACGCAACACAGAAAGATGTTTTCTGTGGCGCCTACGTCTGTTGAATAGGAAGTTAATGATAGTGATCATGAAGCTTCAGATCAAGTTGCTATCAAACCTCGTAGGTCGACAAGGATATGTACTACTCCTAAGTGGTACAGTAATCCTGTCTTAGATATCATGTTGTTAGACAACAATGAACCTACGAGCTATGGAGAAGCGATGGTGGGCCCGTATTCCGACAAATGGTTAGAAGCCATGAAATCTGAGATAGGATCCATATATCAGAACAAAGTATGGACTTTGGTGGACTTGCCCGATGATCGGCAAGCCATTGAGATAAATGGGTCTTTAAGAAGAAGACGGACGTGGGCGGTAATGTTATCGTCTATGAATCTCGACTTGTGGGAAAGAGTCTTTTCACAAGTTCAAGGAGTTGACTATGATGAGAATTTCTCACCCGTAGCGATGCTTAAGTCCGTCGGAATCATGTTAGCATTAGCTGTATTTTTCGATTATGAAATCTTACAGATGGATGTCAAAACAAGTTTTCTTACCAGTTTTCGTAAGAAAAGTTGTATGTGGTACAATAAAAGGTTTTGATGATCCTAAGGATGCTAAAAGTTATGCTGGCTCCAGCAATCCTTCTATGGACTAGAGCAAGCATCTCGGAATCGGAATATATGTTTTGATGGAGTGATCAAAGCTTTTAGGTTTATACAATGTTTGCTAGAAACTTGTATTTACAAGAAAGTGAGTGGGAGCACTACAACATTTCTGATAAGTATATGTGGATGACATATTGCTGATTCGAAATAATGTAGAATTTCTGGAAAGCATAAACGGTTGTTTGAAGAGTGTTTTTCAAAGGAAGACCTGGATAAAGTTGCTTACAAATTGGGCATCAAGATCTATAGAGATAGATCAAGACGCCTAATGATACTTTCAAAGAACGCACACCTTGACATGTTTTTGAAGGAGTTCAAAATATATCAGTCAAAGGGGTTCTTACCTGAGTTGTAAGGTGTGAAGTTGAGTAAGACTCAAAGCTTGACCACGGCAGAAGAAAGAGGAAGGACGAAGGTCGTCCCCTATGCTCTTGTCATAGGCTCTATATGGTATGCCATGCTGAGTACCGCACCTAATGTGTGCCTTGCCACATGTCTGGCAAGAGGTCACAAAGGTGATCTAGGACTGGATCACCAGATAGCGGTCAAAATTATCCTTAGAAGAATAAGGAAATGTTTCTCGGTTATGGAGGTGATAAAGAGTTCGACGTAAAGAGTTATGTCGATGCAAGCTTAACACCTATCCGGATAGCTCTGAGTAGAGATATCGGATACGTATAATGGAGCAACAATTTGGAATAGCTCCAAGTGGAACGTGGTAGCAGCATCTACGATATGACATAAAGTTTTGCGAAATACATAGGGATCTGAATATGGCAAGACCCGTTGACTACAACCTCTCTCACAAGCATAACATGATCAAACCCAGAACTCATTGAGTATTAATCGCATAGTGATGTGAACTAGATTATTGAGTCCAGTAAACTCTTTGGGTGTTGGTCACATGGCGATGTGACCTTTGAGTGTTAATCACATGGCGATGTGAACTAGATTATTGACTCTAGTGCAAGTGGGAGACTGTTGGAAATATGCCCTAGAGGCAATAATAAATTAGTTATTATTATATTATATTTCATTGTTCATGATAATCGTTTATTATCCATGCTAGAATTGTATTGATAGGAAACTCAGATACATGTGTGGATACATAGACAACACCATGTCCCTAGTAAGCCTCTAGTTGACTAGCTCGTTGATCAATAGATGGTTGCGGTTTCCTGACCATGGACATTGGATGTCGTTGATAACGGGATCACATCATTAGGAGAATGATGTGATGGACAAGACCCAATCCTAAGCCTAGCACAAAGATCGTGCAGTTCGTATGCTAAAGCTTTTCTAATGTCAAGTATCATTTCCTTGGACCATGAGATTGTGCAACTCTCGGATACCGTAGGAGTGCTTTGGGTGTGCCAAACGTCACAACGTAACTGGGTGTCTATAAAGGTACACTACAGGTATCTCCGTAAGTGTCTGTTGGATTGGCACGAATCGAGACTGGGATTTGTCACTCCGTGTAAACGGAGAGGTATCTCTGGGCCCACTCGGTAGGACATCATCATAATGTGCACAATGTGACCAAGGAGTTGATCATGGGATGATGTGTTACGGAACGAGTAAAGAGACTTGCCGGTAACGAGATTGAACAAGGTATCGGGATACCGACGATCGAATCTCGGGCAAGTGCAATACTGCTGGACAAAGGGAATTGTATACGGGATTGATTGAATCCTCGACATCGTGGTTCACCCGACGAGATCATCGTGGAACATGTGGGAGCCAACATGGGTATCCAGATCCCGCTGTTGGTTATTGGCCGGAGAGTTGTCTCGGTCATGTCTGCATGGTTCCCGAACCCGTAGGGTCTACACACTTAAGGTTCGGTGACGCTAGAGTTGTTATGGGAAATAGTATGTGGTTACCGAAGGTTGTTCGGAGTCCCGGGTGAGATCCCGGACATGATGAGCTCCGGAATGGTCCGGAGGTGAAGATCGGTATATTGGACGAAGGGTATTGGAGTCCGGAATTGTTCCGGGGGTACCAGGTGATGACCAACGTGTCCGAAAGGGGTTTCGGAGGCCCCGGCAAGCGTTGGGGGGCCTTATGGGCAAAGGGGAGAGGGCACATCAGCCCACTAAGGGTCTGAGCGCCCCTCCCACCCCATCTCACGTAACCAGGAGAGGTGGGGGCACCACCCCTAGGGCAGCCGCCCCTCCCGGCTTGGGGGGCAAGTTTCCTAGGGGGTGGGGGCGCCCAAACCCATCTAGGGTTTCCCCTGTGGCCGTCGCCCCTCCCCTAGGGAACCCTAGGGAGCCTCCCCCTCCTCCTTTCCCCCTATATATAGTGAGGGAGAGAGAGGGCAGCCGCACCCTTCCCCTGGCGCAGCCCTCTTCCTCCTCCAACACCTCATCCTCCTCCGTAGTGCTTGGCGAAGCCCTGCCGGAGAACCACGAGCTCCATCACCACCACGCCGTCGTGCTGTCGGAGTTTTCCCTCAACTTCTCCTCTCACCTTGCTGGATCAAGAAGGAGGAGACGTCTCCCAACCGTACATGTGTTGAACGCGGAGGTGCCGTCCGTTCGGTGCTAGGATCATCGGTGATTTGGATCACGACGAGTACGACTCCATCAACCCCGTTCACTTGAACGCTTCCGCTTAGCGATCTACAAGGGTATGTAGATGCAATCTCCTTCCCCTCGTTGCTAGATTACTCCATAGATTGATCTTGGTGATGCGTAGAAAATTTTGAATTTCTGCTACGATCCCCAACACACAGGGCACCGTGAGATCCCATCTTGGGGCCTTTTCCGGCGCTCCACCGGAGGGGGCATTGATCACGAAGGGCTTCTACATCAACACCATAGCCTCTCCGATGATGCGTGAGTAGTTTACCTCAGACCTTCGGGTCCATAGTTATTAGCTAGATGGCTTCTTCTCTCTCTTTGGATCTCAATACAAAGTTCTCCTCGATTCTCTTGGAGATCTATTCGATGTAATCTTCTTTTGCAGTGTGTTTGTCGAGATCCGATGAATTGTGGGTTTATGATCAAGACTATCCATGAACAATATTTGAATCTTCTCTGAATTATTTTATGTATGATTGGTTATCTTTGCAAGTCTCTTCGAATTATCAGTTTGGTTTGGCCTACTAGATTGATCTTTCTTGCAATGGGAGAAGTGTTTAGCTTTGGGTTCAATCTTGCGGTGCTCGATCCCAGTGAGAGTAGGGGAAACGACATGTATTGTATTGTTGCCATCGAGGATAAAAAGATGGGGTTTATATCATATTGCATGAGTTTATCCCTCTACATCATGTCATCTTGCTTAAAGCGTTAGTCCATTCTTATGAACTTAATACTCTAGATGCATGCTGGATAGCGGTCGATGTGTGGAGTAATAGTAGTAGATGCAGGCAGGAGTCGGTCTACTTGTCACGGACGTGATGCCTATATACATGATCATACATAGATATTCTCATAACTATGCTCAATTCTATCAATTGCTCGACGGTAATTTGTTCACCCACCGTAATACTTATGCTATCTTGAGAGAAGCCAGTAGTGAAACCTATGGCCCCCGGGGCTATTTTCCATCATACAAGTTTCCAATCTATTTTATTTTGCAATCTTTACTTTCAATTTATATCATAAAAATACCAAAAATATTTATCTTATTATTATTATCTCTATCGGATCTCACTCTTGCAAGTGGCCGTGAAGGGATTGACAACCCATTTATCGCGTTGGTTCTTATTTGTTTGTGTAGGTACGAGGTGAGTCGTGTGTGGTCTCCTACTGGATTGGTACCTTGGTTCTCAAAAACTGAGGGAAATAATTACGCTGCTTTGCTGCATCACCCTTTCCTCTTCAAGGGAAAACCAACACATGCTCAAGAGGTAGCAGCGGTTCTCGAATTAAGGTCGGCGCGGGCGGAGGCGGCTTGCAACAGAGGCAAGGCCGGTCGATGAGGCGTTGGCAGCAACATCATGATGGGTAGCTCGCAATCCGGGTCAAAAATAGTGGCAATGAATTTTCTCAGGGTTGATCCGGAGCCCAAGTGGCTAGACGAAAAATACATAGCAACCAATCCAGGTTAAAACGGCAACTTGACTTATAGTAAGAGCACCAGCTCCCTCAGAGTTTTAGAATCCTTCGGCTTAAGCGACTCGAAATCCACTGAAAAATTGTAGGATGGCGGCAGCTAACCGGCCGTAACCCTAATTTTTCCTTGAACGTTAAATCTCATAGACTTTCAATATCTGTGAAAGATCCCTCCAAGAACTCAACTCCAGCATGCGCAAGCCCCACGGTGGGCGCCAACTGTCGTGGAATTGTCACAGCAGATATCCTAGTGTGAGGACTTAGTCGTGAGGCCAGCGCATCAATGTGGTAGCTTGAGAGGGGTTGATCAGAATCGAGATACGTAACACAAGACAAGGGTTTAGACAGCTTTGGGCCCCGGGAAACATCATCCGGTAACAACCCTGCATGCTGTTTGTGGCTAGGTCTCATTATGCTCATGAGGGAGTCGCAGTAACTACGCTCTCCTAGTTGTGTCTAGACTTAATGATTATTCAACTTCCCCCTCTTGGGGTGCCCTGCCCCTCCTTATATAAGTTAAAGGGGCAGGTTACATGTAGAGTCCAACTCGGACTTAAGACTTAACTATTCTGGCTTCTCTTCACGGGCTTCTATCCATGGGCTTCTCACCATGGGCTTCTTAATGTCTTGGGCTTCTTAACTGCTGGCTTAACTGTCTGGCTTAACTATCTGGCTTAAACATTCTGCCGACTTACAGTAAATAATCTTCCAGCTTACAATCTGCCAGCTTAACATCTGGCTTAAACAATATGCCGTCTTACATTAAAAATATGCCAGCTTACCAATGAAATACCAAGTCCCAGCCGGGTCATATCTTCGGCCGGGTCATACCGCGGGGTATATCCCCGACAGGTAGCAAGAAGGATTTCTGGCGCCGTTGCCGGGGAGATTGCTACCTCTTGAGCACTGCGTTGGTTTTCCTTTGAAGAGGAATGGGTTATGCAGCAAAGTAGCATAAGTATTTCCCTCAGTTTTTGAGAACCAAGGTATCAATCCAGTAGGAGACTACACGCAAATCCCTCGTACCTGCACAAAAAAATAAGAACCTCGCAAACAACGCGATAAAGGGGTTGTCAATCCCTTCACGGTCACTTACGAGAGTGAGATCTGATAGATATAATAATAAGATAAATATTTTTGGTATTTTTATGATAAAGGGGTTGTCAATCCCACTTTTACCTATTTTAGCATTAAGATCTTAAAACTCCGAATCATTGGGAAGCCTTTTACTAAAGTTGACTCATCTCTGATCCCATCATTATCAAGATTCATATTGCAAAACAAAGATTTAATAGGGGACACGTCAATAACTTTTAGATCTTCATCCTTATTATCATGAAGTTCTTCCGGTTTGGCGGCCATCTTATTAAGTAAGGTGGCCTGGTTATCCGAAATTTGGGCTATTAAGTTTTCAAGATGAGCGAACTGATATTTCAGACCATAAAATTCTTTAGACATATCATCGAGCTCTTTATTCATGTACCCCATAAATTTTTTTTGTTCTTTAAGCTCGTTTCTGAAGAAATTATTATGCTCAAACTGCAAGGACATAAAACTTCTAGCGTTGTTTTCAATTTCTTCCAACCTTCTAAGGTGAGGATCAAAACTTTTTGTTAAGGCCATCGCGACAAACAATCCAACACACAAGCACACAAGAAGCAAGCGAAAAGAGACGAACTAGAAAAGAGAAGGGGAACGGAATGGAAAAAGAGGGCGAGTAAAACGGCAAGGGTGAAGTGGGGGAGAAGAAAACGAGAGGCAAATGGCAAATAATGTAATGCAAGGGATAAGAGTTTGTGATGGGTACTTGGTATTCCTAGTACATTATTTGCCATTTGCCTCTCATTTTCCTCTCCCCCACTTCACCCTTGCCGTTTTACTCGCCCTCTTTTCCGCTCGCCTCTTTTCCGTTCGCCTCTTTTTCGCTCGCTTCTTGTGTGCTTGTGTGTTGGATTGTTTGTCACGATGGCTCAAGATAATACTAAATTGTGTGATTTTTCCAATACCAACAATAATGATTTTATTAGCACTCCGATTGCTCCACTTACCGACGCTGAATCTTGTCATGAAAGATCCGTTTTCTGGCCTTCCTAGTGAAGATGTCGCTACCCATCTAAGCAGCTTTGTTGATTTGTGTGATATGCAAAAGAAGAAAGATGTGGATAATGATATTGTTAAATTGAAGCTATTCCCATTTTCGCTCAGAGATCATGCTAAAACTTGGTTTTCCTCTTTGCCTAAAAATAGTATTGACTCTTGGAATAAGTGCAAAGATGCTTTTATCTCTAAGTATTTTCCTCCTGCTAAGATCATCTCTCTTAGAAATGATATTGTGAACTTTAAGCAACTAGATCATGAGCATGTTGCACAATCTTGGGAGATGATGAAATTAATGATTCGCAATTGCCCTACTCATGGTTTGAATTTATCGATCATCATACAAAATTTGTATGCTGTATTGAATTTTGCTTCTAGAAATCTTTTAGATTCGGCCGTGGGAGGCACTTTTTTGGAAATCACTTTAGGAGAAGCTACCAAACTCCTAGATAATATTATGGTTAATTATTCTCAATGGCACACCGAAAGATCTACTAGTAAAAAAGTTCATGCTATAGAAGAAATTAAAGTTTTGAGTGGAAAGATGGATGAACTTATGAAATTGTTTGCTAATAAGAGTGTTTCTTCTGATCCTAATGATATGCCTTTGTCTACCCTGATTGAGAATAATAATGAATCTATGGATGTTAATTTTGTTGGTAGGAACAATTTTGGTAACAACGCGTATAGAGGAAACTTCAATCCTAGGCCGTATCCTAGTAATTCCTCTAATAATTATGGTAATTCCTACAACAATTCTTATGGAAATAATAACAAGATGCCCTCTGATTTTGAATCTAGTATTAAAGAATTTATTAGTTCGAAAAGAGTTTCAATGCTTTGATTGAAGAAAAATTGTCTAAGATTGATGAGTTGGCTAGGAACGTGGATAGAATTTCTCTTGATGCTGATTCTTTGAAACTTAGATCTATTCCACCTAAGCATGATATCAATGAGTATCTCAAAGCCATGAGAATTTCCATTGATGAGTGCAAAGAAAGAACCGCTAGGATGCGTGCTAAAAAGGATTGCTTTATAAAAGCGTGTTCTTCTAGTTTTGATGTAATAAGGATGAAGATCTAAAAGTGATTGATGTGTCTCCTGTTAAATCTTTGTTTTGCAATATGAATCTTGATAATGATGGGACTGGAGATGAGTCAACTTTAGTTAAAATGCGTCCCAATGATTCGGAGTTTTTAGATCTTGATGCAAAAATTGGTAAAAGTGGGATTGGAGAGGTCAAAACTTTACATAGCAATGAACCCACTATTTTGGATTTCAAGGAATTTAATTATGATAATTGCTCTTTGATAGATTGTATTTCCTTGTTACAATCCATGCTAAATTCTCCGCATGCTTATAGTCAAAATAAAGCTTTTACCAAACATATCGTTGATGCTTTGATGCAATCTTATGAAGAAACGCTTGAATTAGAAGTTTCTATCCCTAGAAACTCCATGATGAGTGGGAACCTACTATTAAAATTAAAATTAAAGATCATGAATGCTTTGCTTTTTGTGATTTGGGTGCTAGCGTTTCCACGATTCCAAAAACTTTGTGTGATGTGTTAGGTTTCCGTGAATTTGATGATTGTTCTTTAAATTTACATCTCGCGGATTACACTATTAAGAAACCTATGGGGAGAATTAATGATGTTCTTATTGTTGCAAATAGGAATTATGTGACCATAGATTTCATTGTTCTTGACATTGATTGCAATCCTACATGTCCTATTATTCTTGGTAGACCTTTCCTTAGAACGATTGGTGCAATTATTGATATGAAAGAAGGGAATATTAGATTCCAATTTCCGTTAAGGAAAGGCATGGAACACTTTCCTAGAAATTAAATTAAATTACCTAATGAATATATTATGAGATCCACCTATGAATTGCATACCAAAGATGATAATACCTAGATCTATTCTTGCTTTTATACCTAGCTAGGGGCGTTAAACTATAGTGCTTGTTGGGAGGCAATCCAATTTTATTTTTGTTTCTTGCTTTTTGGTTTTGTTTAGTAATAAATAATTCATCTAGCCTCTATTTAGATGTGGTTTTATGCTTTTAGTTAGTGTTTGTGCCAAGTAGAACCTTTGGAAGACTTGGGGGAGTTTTAGTGATCTTGCTGTAAAAAACAGAAACTTTAGTGCTCACGAGATTTGCTGCCATTTTTTACTGGAGAGTGAGATTAGGTTGATTAATTTTGCAGATGATTAATAGACATATTCCTCACTTACTCCAGTTTATTTCAGAATTTTTGGGGTTACATAAGTATTCTAAACCTACAGATTACTACAGACTGTTCTGTTTTTGACAGATTCTGTTTTTCATGTGTTGTTTGCTTATTTTGATGAATCTATGGCTAGTATCGGAGTATATGAACCATACAGAAGTTGGAATACAGTAGGTTCAACACCAATATAAATAAAGAATGAGTTCATTACAGTACCTTAAGTGGTGGTTTGTTTTCTTATACTAACGGAGCTTATGAGATTTTCTGTTGAGTTTTGTGTTGTGAAGTTTTCAAGTTTTGGGTAAAGATTTGATGGATTATGGAATAAGGAGTGGCAAGAGCCTAAGCTTGGGGATGCCCAAGGCACCCCAGGGTAAAATTCAAGGACAACCAAAAGCCTAAGCTTGGGGATGCCCCGGAAGGCATCCCCTCTTTCGTCTTCTTCCATCGGTAACTTTACTTGAGGCTATATTTTTATTCACCACATGATATGTGTTTTGCTTGGAGCGTCTTGTATGATCTGAGTCTTTGATCTTTAGTTTACCACAATCATCCTTGCTGTACATACCTTTTGGGAGATACACACATGAATTGGAATTTATTAGAATACTCTATGTGCTTCCCTTATATTTTTTGAGCTAGATAATTTTGCTCTAGTGCTTCACTTATATCTTTTAGAGCACGGTGGTGGTCTTATTTTATAGAAATTATTGATCTCTCATGCTTCACTTATATTATTTTGAGAGTCCTTTAGAATAGCATGGTAATTTGATTTGGTTATAAAATTGGTCCTTATGATAGGCATCCAAGATTGGTATAATAAAAACTTGCATAAAAAGTGTGTTGAATACTATGCGAAGTTGGATGCTTGATAATTGTTTTGTGATATAAAGATGGTGATATTAGAGTTGTGCTAGTTGAGTAGTTGTGAATTTGAGAAATACTTGTGTTGAAGATTGCAAGTCTCGTAGCATGCACGTTGTGTAACAAATTTAAAACATGAGGTGTTCTTTGATTGTCTTCCTTATAAATGGCGGTCGGGGACAAGCAGTGGTCTTTTCCTACCAATCTATCCCCCTAGGAGCATGCGCGTAGTGCTTGGTTTTTGATGACTTGTAGATTTTTGCAATAAGTATGTGAGTTCTCTATGACTAATGCTGAGTCCATGGATTATACGCACTCTCACCCTTCCATCATTGCTAGCCTCTTCGGTACCGTGCATTACCCTTTCTCACCTTGAGAGTTGGTGCAAACTTTGCCAGTGCATCCAAACCCCGTGATATGATATGCTCTGTCACACATAAACCTCCTTATATCTTCCTCAAAACAGCCACCATACCTACCTAGTATGGTATTTCCATAGCCATTCCGAGATATATTGCCATGCAACTTTTCATCGTTTCATTTATGACATGCTTCATCATTGTCATATTGCTTTGCATGATCATGTAGTTGACATCATATTTGTGGCAAAGCCACCATGCATAATTTATCATACATGTCACTCTTGATTCATTGCCCTTCCTGGTACACCGCCGGAGGCATTCATATAGAGTCATATTTTGTTCTAGTATCGAGTTGTAATCATTGAGTTGTAAATAAATAGAAGTGTGATGCTCATCATTAATAGAGCATTGTCCCAAAAAAGAAAGGCCAAGAAAGCCCCAAAAAAGGAAATGAAAAAAAAAGAGAAAAGAAATAAAAAGGGACAATGCTACTATCCTCTTTTTCCACACTTGTGCCTTAAAGTAGCACCATGATCTTTATGATAGAGAGTCTCTTGTTTTGTCACTTTCATATACTGGTGGGAATTTTTCATTATAGAACTTGGCTTGTATATTCCAACAATGGGCTTCCTCAAATGCCCTAGGTCTTCGTGAGCAAGCAAGTTGGATGCACACCCACTTAGTTTCTTTTGTTGAGCTTTCATACATTTATAGCTCTAGTGCATCCGCCGCATGGCAATCCCTACTCCTTGTATTGACATCAATTGATGGGCATCTCCCTAGCCCGTTGATTAGCCGCGTCAATGTGAGACTTTATCCTTTTTTTGTCTTCTCCACATAACCCCCATCATATTATTCTATTCCACCCATAGTGCTATATCCATGGCTCACGCTCATGTATTGCGTGAAAGTTGAAAAAAGTTTGAGATTACTAAAGTATGAAACAATTGCTTGGCTTGTCATCGGGGTTGTGCATGATGAGAGCATTCTTGTGTGACAAAAATGGAGCATGACCAAACTATATGATTTTGTAGGGATGAACTTTTTTTCCATGTTATTTTGAGAAGACATGATTGCTTAGTTAGTATGCTTGAAGTATTATTGTTTTTTCAATATTAAACTTTTGTCTTGAATCTTTTGGATCTGAATATTCATGCCACAATAAAGAAAATTACATTGAGAATTATGCTAGGTAGCATTCCACATCAAAAATTCTGTTTTTATCATTTACCTACTCGAGGACGAGCGGGAATTAAGCTTGGGGATGCTTGATACGACTCCAACGTATCTATAATTTTTTATTATTCCATGCTATTATATTATATGTTTTGGATGTTAATGGGCTTATTTATACACTTTTATATTATTTTTGGGACTAACCTACTAACCCAAGGCCTAGTGCAAATTGTTGTTTTTCGCCTATTTCAGTGTTTCGCAGAAAAGGAATATCAAACGGAGTCCAAACGGAATGAAACCTTTATTTTTGGAACAAACGTGATCCAGGGGACTTGGAGTAGACGTCAAGAAATCAACAAGGAGGCCACGAGGCAGGGAGGCGTGTCTGCCCCCCTGGGCGCGCCCCCACCCTCGTGGGCCCCTCGTAGCTCCACCGACCTACTTCTTCCTCCTATATATGTCCATATACCCCGAAAACATCTAGGAGCACCACGAAACCCTATTTCCACCGCCGCAACCTGTTGGAAATATGCCCTAGAGGCAATAATAAATTAGTTATTATTATATTTCCTTGTTCATGATAATCGTTTATTATCCATGCTAGAATTGTATTGATAGGAAACTCAGATACATGTGTGGATACATAGACAACACCATGTCCCTAGTAAGCCTCTAGTTGACTAGCTCGTTGATCAATAGATGGTTGCGGTTTCCTGACCATGGACATTGGATGTCGTTGATAACGGGATCACATCATCAGGAGAATGATGTGATGGACAAGACCCAATCCTAAGCCTAGCACAAAGATCGTGTAGTTCGTATGCTAAAGCTTTTCTAAATGTCAAGTATCATTTCCTTAGACCATGAGATTGTGCAACTCCCGGATACCGTAGGAATACTTTGGGTGTGCCAAACGTCACAACGTAACTGGGTGGCTATAAAGGTACACTACAGGTATCTCCGAAAGTGTCTGTTGGGTTGGCACGAATCGAGACTGGGATTTGTCACTCCGTGTAAACGGAGAGGTATCTCTGGGCCCACTCGGTAGGACATCATCATAATTGCACAATGTGACCAAGGAGTTGATCGCAGGATGATGTGTTATGGAACGAGTAAAGAGACTTGCCAGTAACGAGATTGAACAAGGTATCGGGATACCGACGATCGAATCTCGGGCAAGTATCGTACCGCTAGACAAAGGGAATTGTATACGGGATTGATTAAGTCCTTGACATTGTGGTTCATCTGATGAGATCATCATGGAACATGTGGGAGCCAACATGGGTATCCAGATCCGCTGTTGGTTATTGACCGGAGAGGTGTCTCGGTCATGTCTGCATGTTTCCCGGGTCTACACACTTAAGGTTCGATGACGCTAGGGTTATAAAGGAAGTTTGTATGTGGTTACCGAATGTTGTTCGGAGTCTCGGATGAGATCCCGGACGTCACGAGGAGTTCCGGAATGGACCGGAGGTAAAGATTTATATATGGGAAGTCCTGTTTTGGTCGCCGGAAAAGTTTCGGGGTTTATGGTAACGTACCGGGACCACCGGGAGGGTCCCGGGGGTCCACCAAGTGGGGCCACCAGCCCCGGAGAGCTGCATGGGCCAAGTGTGGGAGGGGTCCAGCCCCAGGTGGGCTGGTGCGCCCCCCCCCCCCCACACCAAGGCCCAAGGCGCAAGGGAGAGTGGAAGGGGGCAAACCCTAGGCTCAGATGGGCCTAAGGCCCACCTAGTGGTGCGCCTCCCTCTCTCCCCCCCTTGGCCGCCCCCCTAGATGGGATCTAGGGCTGGCCGCCACCCCTAGGGGTGGAAACCTAGATGGGGGTGCAGCCCCTCCCCTTCCCCTATATATACTTGAGGTTTTGGGCTGTCAGAGACATGGATTCAATCTCCTTCTTGGCGCAGCCCTACCGCTCTCCCTCCTCGTCTCTTGCGGTGCTTGGCGAAGCCCTGCTGGAGTCCCGTGCTCCTCCACCACCACCACGCCATCATGCTGCTGCTGGATGGAGTCTTCCTCAACCTCTCCCTCTCTCCTTGCTGGATCAAGGCATGGGAGACGTCGTCGGGCTGTATGTGTGTTGAACACGGAGGTGCCATCCGTTCGGCACTAGGATCATCGGTGATTTGGATCACGACGAGTACGACTCCATCAACCCCGTTCACTTGAACGCTTCCGCTTAGCGATCTACAAGGGTATGTAGATGCACTCTCCTTCCCCTCGTTGCTGGTTTCTCCATAGATAGATCTTGGTGACACGTAGGAAAATTTTGAATTTCTGCTATGTTCCCCAACACAACCTTCTGTACCCAAGAGATCCCATCTTGGGGCCTTTTCCAGAGCTCCACCGGAGGGGGAATCGATCACGGAGGGCTTCTACATCAACACCATAGCCTCTCCGATGATGTGTGAGTAGTTTACCACAGACCTTCGGGGCCATGGTTATTAGCTAGATGGCTTCTTCTCTCTCTTTGGATCTCAATACAATGTTCTCTCGATCTTCTTGGAGATCTATTTGATGTAACTCTTTTTGTGGTGTGTTTGTCGAGATCCGATGAATTGTGGGTTTATGGTCAAGTTTATATATGAACAATATTTGATTCTTCTCTGAAATCTTTTATGTATGATTGGTTAACTTTGCAAGTCTCTTCGAATTATCAGTTTGGTTTGGCCTACTAGATTGATCTTTCTTGCAATGGGAGAAGTGCTTAGCTTTGGGTTCAATCTTGCGGTGTCCTTTCCCAGTGACAGCAGGGGAAGCAAGGCACGTATTGTATTGTTGCCATCGAGGATAAAAAGATGGGGTTTATATCATATTGCTTGAGTTTATCCCTCTACATCATGTCATCTTGCCTCATGCATTACTCTGTTCTTGAACTTAATACTCCAGATGCATGCTGGATAGCGGTCGATGTGTGGAGTAATAGTAGTAGATGCAGAATTGTTTCGGTCTACTTGTCGCGGACGTGATGCCTATATACATGATCATGCCTAGATATTCTCATAATTATTCACTTTTATATCAATTGCTCGACAGTAATTTGTTCACCCACCGTAATACTTATGCTATCTTGAGAGAAGCCACTAGTGAAACCTATGGCCCCCGGGTCTATCTTTTATCATATAAGTTTCCAATCTATTTTATTTTGCAATCTTTACTTTCAATCTATATCATAAAATACCAAAAATATTTATCTTATTATTATTATCTCTATCAGATCTCACTCTCGTAAGTGACCGTGAAGGGATTGACAACCCCTTTATCGCGTTGGTTGCGAGGTTCTTATTTGTTTGTGTAGGTACGAGGGACTTGCGTGTAGTCTCCTACTGGATTGATACCTTGGTTCTCAAAAACTGAGGGAAATACTTATGCTACTTTGCTGCATCACCCTTTCCTCTTCAAGGGAAAACTAATGCAGTGCTCAAGAGGTGGCAGATCACTGGACAGCGGTCAAGAATATCCTGAAATACTTGAAAAGGACTAAGGATAAGTTTCTCGTATATGGAGGTGACAAAGAGCTCATCGTAAACGGTTACGTCGATGCAAGCTTTGACACTGATCCGGATGACTCTAAGTCACAAACCGGATATGTGTTTTTATTAATTGGTGGAGCTGTCAGTTGGTGCAGTTCCAAGCAGAGCACCGTGGCGGGATCTACGTGTGAAGCGGAATACATAGCTGCTTCGGAAGCAGCAAATGAAGGAGTTTGGATGAAGGAGTTCATATCGATCTAGGTGCTATACCTAGTGCATCGGGTCCAATGAAAATCTTTTGTGACAATACTGGTGCAATTGCCTTGGCAAAGGAATCCAGATTTCACAAGAGAACCAAGCACATCAAGAGACACTTCAATTCCATCTGCGATCAAGTCAAGGAGGGAGACATAGAGATTTGCAAGATACATACGGAACTAAATGTTGCAGACCCGTTGACTAAGCCTCTCTCACGAGCAAAACATGATCAGTACCAAGACTCCATGGGTGTTAGAATCACTACAATGTAATCTAGATTATTGACTCTAGTGCAAGTGGGAGACTGAAGGAAATATGCCCTAGAGGCAATAATAAAGTTGTTATTTATGTTTCCTTATATCATGATAAATGTTTATTATTCATGCTAGAATTGTATTAACCAGAAACTTAGTACATGTGTGAATACATAGACAAACAGAGTGTCACTAGTTTGCCTCTACATGACTAGCTCGTTGAATCAATGATGGTTATGTTTCCTAACCATAGACATGAGTTGTCATTTGATTAAGAGGATCACATCATTAGAGAATGATGTGATTGACTTGACCCATCCGTTAGCTTAGCACGATGATCGTTTAGTTTGTTGCTATTGCTTTCTCCATAACTTATACATGTTCCTATGACTATGAGATCATGCAACTCCTGAATACCGGAGGAACACTTTGTGTGCTACCAAACGTCACAACGTAACTGGGTGATTATAAAGGTGCTCTACAGGTGTCTCCGATGGTGTTTGTTGAATTGGCATAGATCGAGATTAGGATTTGTCACTCTGATTGTCGGAGAGGTATCTCTGGGCCCTCTCGGTAATGCACATCAATATAAGCCTTGCAAACAATGTAGCTAATGAGTTAGTTACGGGATGTAGCATTACGGATGGAGTAAAGAGACTTGCCAGTAATGAGATTGAACTAGGTATTGAGATACCGATGATCAAATCTCGGGCAAGTAACATACCGATGACAAAGGGAACAACGTATATCGTTATGCGGTTTGACCAATAAAGATCTTCATAGAATATGTGGGAGCCAATATGAACATCCAGGTTCCGGTATTGGTTATTGACCGAAGACATGTCTCGGTCATGTCTACATAGTTCTCGAACCCGTAGGGTCCACACGCTTAATGTTCGGTGACAATCGGTATTATGAGTTTATGTGTTTTGATGAACCGAAGGTTGTTCAGAGTCCCGGATGTGATCACGGGCATGACGAGGAGTCTCGAAATGGTTGAGACATAAAGATCGATATATTGGAAGCCTATGTTTGGACATCGGAAAGGTTCCGAGTGAGTTCGGGCATATACCAGAGTACCCGGGAGTTACCGGAACCCCCCGAGGAGTATATGGGCCCTAATGGGCTTTAGTGGAGGGAGAGAGAAAGAGAGGCAGCCAGGGCAGGCAGCGCGCCCCCTCCCGCTCTGGCCCAAATTGGACTAGGAAGGGGGGCAGCGCCCCCCTTTCCTTCCTCCCTCTCTCCCCCTTCCTTCTCTCCTAGTCCAACTAGGGAAGGGGGGAATCCTACTCCCAGAGGGAGTAGGACTCCTCCAGGGCGCGCCATAGAGGGCCGGCCCTCCCCCCTCCTCCACTCCTTTATATACGGGGGAGGGGGCACCCCATAGACACACAAGTTGATCATTGATCTTTTAGCCATGTGCGGTGCCCCCTCCACCATAATCCACCTCGGTCATATTGTAGCGGTGCTTAGGTGAACCCCTGTTCCGGTAGCATCATCATCACCATCATCACGCCGTCGTGCTGACGAAGCTCTCCCTCGACACACTGCTGGATCATGAGTTCATGGGACGTCACCGAGCCAAACGTGTGCAGATCGCGGAGGCGCCGTAACTTTGGTACTAGGATCGGTCGATCATGAAGACACACGACTACATCAACCGCGTTGTCGTAATGCTTCCGCTTACGGTCTACGAGGGTACGTGGACAACACTCTCCCCTCTCATTGCTATGCGTCACCATGATCTTGCGTGTGTGTAGGATTTTTTTTGAAATTACTGCGTTCTCCAACAGGTTATCAGGCACCACAAGGGAGAAGGCAACCTCCCCCATTAGTTGGCCAAGAGGAGGGGGAGTTCCCCTCCAATTAGGCTTCCCCTAGCTGTCCCAACAAGCTAGGGGGTTCCCCAAGTGTTATTGGGCCCTAGTTCCCAATAACTCTCCAGCACTTGGCCTTTTTAGTATTTTCTTTGGCCCATTGATATTTAAATAATTATAAAATCCTCATAATAATTATTAGAGCCATTCATTTCTACTTTAACATCTCCAAAAACATTTTCCACCTATATATCAATGATACGTCTCCAACGTATCTATAATTTTTTATTGTTCCATGCTATTATATTATCAATCTTGGATGTTTTATATGCATTTATATGCTATTTTATATGATTTTTGGGACTAACCTATTAACCTAGAGCCCAGTGCCAGTTTCTGTTTTTTTCCTTGTTTTTGAGTATAGCAGGAAAGGAATATCAAACGGAGTCCAATTGACCTAAAAAATTTATGGAGATCATTTTTGGACCAGAAGAAGCCCACGGAGCATCAGAGATGGACCAGAAGAGTCCCGAGGCCACCACGAGGGTGGGGGCGCGCCCCCCTGTCTCGTGGCCGCCTCGTGGACCCCCTGACTTGTTCCCGATGCCAACGCCTCTTATATATCCCCAAACTTCCAGAAAATAACCTAGATTGGGAGTTCCGCCGCCACAAGCCTCTGTAGCCACCAAAAACCAATCAGGACCCTGTTCCGGCACCCAGCCGAAGGGGGGGAATCCCTCACCGGTGGCCATCTTCATCATCCCAGCGCTCTCCATGACGAGGAGGGAGTAGTTCACCCTCGGGGCTGAGGGTATGTACCGGTAGCTATGTGTTTGATCTCTCTCTCGCTCTCGTGTTCTTGATTCGGCATGATCTTGATGTATCACGAGCTTTTCTATTATAGTTGCATCTTATGATGTTTCTCCCCCTCTACTATCTTGTAATGGATCGAGTTTTCCCTTTGAAGTTATCTTATCGGATTGAGTCTTTAAGGATTTGAGAACACTTGATGTATGTCTTGCATGTGCTTATCTGTGGTGACAATGGGATATTCACGTGATCCACTTGACATATGTTTTGGTGATCAACTTGCGAGTTCCGTGACCTCGTGAACTTATGCATAGGGGTTGGCACACGTTTTCATCTTGACTCTCCGATAGAAACTTTGGGGCACTCTTTGAAGTTCTTTGTGTTGGTTGAATAGATGAATCTGAGATTGTGTGATGCATATCGTATAATCATACCCACGAATACTCGAGGTGACATTGGAGTATCTAGGTGACATTAGGGTTTTGGTTGATTTGTGTCTTAAGGTGTTATTCTAGTACGAAGTCTAGGATAGATCGAACGGAAAGAATAGCTTCGTGTTATTTTACTATGGACTCTTTAACAGATCGATCAGAAAAAATAACTTTGAGGTGGTTTCGTACCCTACAATAATCTCTTCGTTTGTTCTCCGCTATTAGTGACATTGGAGTGACTCTTTGTTGCATGTTGAGGGATTTTTATATGATCCAATTATGTTATTATTGTTGAGAGAACTTGCACTAGTGAAAGTATGAACCCTAGGCCTTGTTTCAACGCATTGCAATACCGTTTTCGTTCACTTTTATCATTAGTTACCTTGCTGTTTTTATATTTTTCATATTACAAAAACCTACATCTACCATCCATATTGCACTTGTATCACCATCTCTTCGCCGAACTAGTGCACCTATACAATTTACCATTGTATTGGGTGTGTTGGGGACACAAGAGACTCTTTGTTATTTGGTTGCAGGGTTGTTTGAGAGAGACCATCTTCATCCTACGCCTCCCACGGATTGATAAACTTAGGTCATCCACTTGAGGGAAATTTGCTACTGTCCTACAAACCTCTGCACTTGGAGGCCCAACAATGTCTACAAGAAGAAGGTTGTGTAGTAGACATCAATCAATTCCCGGTATTACCTGATAAACCCCAAAACTCTTCCGGTAACCCCCGAATGCTTCTGGTTCCTCTAAAAAATATTTCTAATATTAATGAAACTATTTCATAAATATTTTCTCATAACTCTTGCCCCACTAACACTCAACAGATCGTGATTCCATTAAGCTTGTGATCCTGTAGGTTCGGTAAAACATGGACATGAACAAAACCCCTTTCGTTCAATGATCAATAGCAGAACCGAGGATAACCATATGAATCCTATGAGTACATGAATAACACTCAAGTTAACCTTTGGTTATCACGTGATATTCCCTTTGCTTCGTGATACTTCACATAACCCGCGGCGAGATATATCGGTATCCTCTTGAGTCATTCTCATGCTCACAATACCAGTCTCCTCGTTACCGGTTTTGTTCTTCTTTCTCATTGACACGTTCTGACATCCCTGTGACATAGTCACATGTGTCTGGCCAGACAGTGATGGATGCCTTCACAACAAGAGGGACCTAAGAATATCTCTCCATCGTCAAACTTTCCAATGAACCTGTAAGTTTTCATTATGATCACCATGTTACTGATGACGTTTGAGCAATCCCAAAGTCCATGGTATGGTAATAAATTACTACGATACTCTCATGGTCTAAGGAACTAAGGCATACATCAACTCTATGTGTTATAACAATTAACTTGTGATGATTGTATCTCAAAGTATAACGAAGAAGTTTTGGTCGATTCAATATGATCGTTCTTCCAACATCACATTCTCAAAGTTATTTCAGGACTATCATTACACTTAAGGATATCATAAGATCCAGAAAACATGATGACAAATAATACTTGAGCTAGTCTTAGAGGCGAGACTAAGAATCGGGTTTTACCATTTATCATTCCACACATGCATATGAGTTTTTCATTGAATCGCATATTCCAGGATCATAGCAGTTATAGCATAGAATATAAACTCTTAATTATAAACATGGAAATATAATAATACAATATTATTGCCTCTAGCGAATACCTCCAACACACACAACTTGGAAGCTCCTGGAAAACACGGTCCATCTAGGATACCCCACAAACCCGAGTAAAAACATTCGCAAAGGATATCGTGGGGAATCGACGAACACAAGTTTTGCTTTGGTCAATTAGTAGACCAGGATCTCATCTTGCTCTCCCTGAAAGTGTGGGTGAAATGGATGGCTGCTAGGGAGGGAGACCTTAAGCTTTGAAGCATTAAAACAATGGTGGAAGGAGGAATGTAATTGTCCCCTTCCTCATAGGTAAGAAGAGGTTTATTTATAGGTTCCCCAAAATATGCCCATTATGATAGTCGGGCACAAGTCAGACTCTCTGTCCAGTGTCCCACTCATGCCCGAGCATATACAAAGAATTTCGTATAAGGTCGGACGTTTGACATAAGCCAAAATATTTGACCTCTATCCAGAGGGCAAAACATAAGTGAGACATCAGGTCAGACTATCCCACCTAGTGTTCGACCCTTGTCAGTAGCAAACAACAAGGTGAATTTGAGTTTCTTTCTCACATGGGATGTGAGTGGTATTTGGCTTATCATGTTTGTTGATTCGTAATCATGCAACATATTTTCTCTAGTGCTTTCTCATAAATAATTATGTTCATCGATGTACTCGGTCTATATTAGTGGGAATATCTTGTCAGATATCAACCATATCGGTCGATATTTAGGTCTATATCAGATGTTATGTGTGAAAATGATATTTTTTGTTTATATCAGTAGAGACCCAAAACTGATATATCAACCTAGATTTAAAAGCTTGTGTTGGATAGTTGGTGGATGTACTCGAACGAGTATCCGATTGCCGTCGATGCCCTTTGTGGCCTCTCTGGTGGTGCCATAGGAGCCCTCTCCCTCTGAGCTATACGCGTCGGTGCTCTATGTTGTCGCACCCTGGTAGCCCTCACCTCCACTACCTCCTCCTCTTCTTCAGTGACCTCACTCAGGCTCGGATACATCTCTCTTCCTAGGGTTCTTGCGATGTGCGGTGGTGGATAGGGTAAATATGATTGTGGCTATGAACTGCTTGGGAGAGGATTATATTGACAAAGGGTAGGTTGGGACATGGTGGGTTTTGTACATTTAGAGTAAAAGGCCCATTGTAAGCCCCATTTGCCAATTTATGTGGCCATTCTAAGTAAACAAAGCATCAGGCTGTGATAACAATATCCATACATATCGATTAAACTTACGCATCATAAGATTAGACTAAAACCCATCAAAAGATGATACATGGCAGTCTTAATTGATTACTCAGAGATGATTTTAACCTAAGACATGCAGTTCATAACTTAAGCAACCAGTTCATAACTAAAGCAACCTACTCATTATAGATAACTTGGCAATTCTAACATCATAGCATAACTTAGCACTTCTAACATCATACTACCCCAAATATACACCTCTCAACCCCAGGTTCATAGGAAAATTATTTATATAGGTCTAATATATTACTTAACCACCAGATGTAATCTTCCTTCGTCTAGTAGAGACTTGATCTTCGGGAGCTTCTCCTTGCCCCCAAACCCTTCTTTCAACAGGTCAGCAATGTCATACTCAAGCTATTTCTTCTCCTCTTTGAGTAGATTCATGTCCTCCTTGGTCTCATCCATGGCCTTCCTGGTGTTCTGGATGATATTTGCTTGAGATTAAAGGATGCACCTTTGCTCCCTGCCTAGCTTCAGTTTCTCTAACTATACCTGCATCTTTGCATGTTGCTCTAGCTCTTCTTCAAAAATGCATCATCCATTTCCTTCTGGCTAGTGTACTTCATATCATGCCCTTGCCTACCATCTTGCCAATCATAGAGCTTGGCAACATCATCCACAAGCTGGATGTATTGATTGTCGAGCTGATTATTCTCCTTCTTGAGCTTGGTGATCTCTCTGTCATGAGCCTCCTTGTCAAACACCCTGTCAGCATTTTGATCATGAAACATGTCCCACAACCTAGTTAAGCACTTATACAGTATGACAGGCCAAGGCCCAGCAACCCACTCCACTACTCCATAGTTTACACCTCCTTGCAAAAGCAAAGTAGATAGTACAACACAATTTACCTCCGTACTATTTAAGAATTTATGACATAGATAACTAATTTACTACAGTGCTCACTACTTTTCTAACATCAAACGATAGTGCACACGAACAAACTACATACAGACCAGTGACCATTTCATGAGCTACTATTAATTGTAAAGCCGTAAAGGGTGCCTCAATTGGCAATTTGACAAACACAATACACATCAATGACCATTTCATTAGCCAGTCACTAACCACTACCTCATTTTGAAATATTTAATTACTGCTAAGAATGGTCACTGACTAGCGTACAACAATGTATTGAGGATTGGTCAGTGACCAATTAAGCAACAACAAACAAAGTATATTCTGCACTATGCACTAGTATCACCACATCATCTACTGTATTGCTATTTTAGGTATATATGCTTCATAAGTTAAGTGAGTAGAGGTTCGCAAACAAAGCAAGATCTGAATATATTTTGCACAAAAGCTTCATATACCGCTAACTCACTTGCAAAAAAAGTCTCAAGGAATCTCCTTCTAGTGTCAATTCAATCAAAGACAACATATTCGGTGGGCCTTTGCTGGTGCAACATGCACTTGTGGTGACGAATCTACAACATTACAATGAAAGATTGGCTCAGGAGTCAGGAATGGTGTCAGGGGTCTCCTACAACCATTAGCACCAACACGAGTCAAAAAATCTTTCGAATCCGTGTCAAACATAGCTCAAATCAAAAAATTCCCCAAACTGTAGATCCTAGGCGCGGAAAAGACTTACCCACATCTCCATGTCCATGCTACAACCCATGTCTAGGTTGTCGTCCGTGTTGTCCTCCCCGTTCTTCCATGACGACATGGCTCACTGGCGACAAGCAGTGAGGTTGGCGGCGACGTCAAGCTGAGCAGAGAGATAGGGAGACCGAGCAGTCGACGGGAGTGGGAGAGAGAGAGAGAGAGAGAGAGAGAGAGAGAGAGAGAGACGCATGCCCTTTTGACCATGCAGGGTGACAGAATGCTCACCGACGACGAGCACTTCACTGATCGGCGACGTGGAGCTAAGTAGACGAACAGAGAGGAGAGTAAGCGACCAAGGGGAGTGGACGACGCCGAGAGAGAGGGGCTCGGGCCCTTTTGACCGCCTAGGGTGACGGCCGCTAATGGCCACACCTGAGTGCTGACATACCTGACGCGTATGCCCGATTTGTCATTAACCTTGTTAAAGCTTAACGATTCGGTCACCAGTGTTTTTTAAAATAGAAACCAAATATGTGATACTTTGCAACGAATTGTAGAAAACAGATAGTTTTTTGGAACCGTAACTTCAACACCGGTAGTTTTGAGCTATATAGGACTCCACAAAAATCGTCTCCAAAACCAACCCTTCTTTCACAAAATCACAAATCTTTTTCGCAATATGACTGCCAAAACATTGATCCACCACAGCTAAATTTTATATTTTGACCTTTTTCTAAAAGTTGATTAAGATCTGACCCTACTTTGCAAAAATTTCGGGATCTGATCCTTGTGCTACCGCCAAGGACCGTGGCGGTAGGGTTGCATGTCCTACCGTAAAAAATTTTGAAGTATGAAACATAGTGTGTGCTCGCATCTATCGCCGGACACCTTGGCGGTAGGGTTGTACAGCTTACCGCCTGCCTGTTTGGCGATAGGGTGTTTCCTACCGGGCTGTCACACCCTACCGTCATGGACCTTGACGGTAGCAAAAAGGTCAGATTCCGAAATTTTTACAAACTAGGATCAGATCTCGTTCAACCTCGAGAAATGGGTCAAAACAGGAAAATTTGCCATCCACCGCTGCCCTTTATCAGTCCATCCGTCGTCGTCACAAGGAAACCTTTTCGAAAACGAAAAAAGAGCCTTTCCGCCGTCCGCGCATTCCGTGACACCTCTTGGTTTGGTTGGCTTCGCTCGCAGTGCAGCCCAACCCACGCACGCATCTGCCAGTTTGCGCTTGGCTGCGCGTGTCTGCCCACCCCACCCACTACTCTATACTCCGAGCCATCGTCCAGCAGACAGACCAGCAGCGCGGAGTGGAGGTCCTCTCGCTGCCGGCGCCACTCCTCTCGCGGCGATGCAGGTTCCGGGCGACGTCGGCGGGGGTGGAGGGGAAGCCGGGGACATGCGGGGCCGGCACCGGATCCAGGCCGAGCTCAAGAAGCTCGAGCAAGAAGCGCGCTTCCTCGAGGTCCGCCCATGTCACCCTCGTTTCCATTGTTACCTTCTCTCTGAATATTGTTTCCATTGTTAGTTTCTCTCGGATATACAAGGGGAAAAGAGTGGTTGCTTTCTTGAATCTTTGGGCGTTTTCTTTGACTTTGTTTCGAAAATTGTTGGGCTAAGAACGGCAATTCTCCTGAAGAAAAGCGGCACGGAAGCTTTTAGCTTTTCAGCCCCATGTTCTGAAGCATGGAATCTAGTTTGGGGGTAGCAACTTCTTCGATCCCCAACCCTCACCATGCACCACGAAAGCTTCGACATGGCTGGCCTCCGAGGTTCTCGCGCGTCCATCTTCTCCGTCTGCATT